>NW_019211457.1:18583334-18996998 GCF_002443255.2 Varroa destructor | reverse complement strand
GTCGGTGCTGTTATTGAAAAGCAGGATGATACTTCACGTATTTTAGTATGAAACAATCCTGACTAGTAGTGAGTCTGACATAGCGGTCGTCTGGCTTGTTACATGGCATCCTTCCTATAGACTTGCATTACTATATTACAGCGAATGCGGAGATCGGCGTTGTTTAGTTGAAACAATCATAGCGGCCGGATATATTTCGTGCTGCGGTTGGACTTCGCTAACTATCCGGTCTTAACCAGATTAGGCCGCGAGCAAACCTTGTCAGTGATCGCACCCGTGGCATTCGACCATCGCGGTTACTACCGCCTGTGATATCACGGACGGACCTCTTTAACTCATCGCTGATATTACACGGCGGGGGATGTGAATGGCTGACTTCAACAAGCCATGCTCTGTGTAAGCGTTAACGATTCCTGTTCCTGTAACAACCACACACGGTTATGAACCACGATACATTTACCAGAAATCTCCGTGGGATACCCAGAAATCTTTGCAAAGGCTTGCCGCAGAGCGACGTAACGCTCCGACAAATATGCCTGCGTGAACAATACATACTTGTTGCTATATTACTCGCTATCTGTTTGTTCTCTTGTGCAGATGCGCACGTCTCCGTTTGTAGTTGACTCTTTACAACGAAAAAGGTATCGCGACGACTGCCTGTCAGAAACTCTAGCGAAAATAACGCAAGTCCCTTTTGTTGCGCTTCTGGGACTTCGGCACGCCAGCACGAACAATATCCGTAAACCTAACGGGAATGTCGGTGCTTATACTATACTATACTTGCTATATATATATATATATATAATATATATATATATATATATATATATATAGCAAAGATGTCTACTCGCCATTCTTAGAAAAGCGCACTTTCCGATTTCGAAGAATCCAGTAATCGATCTCTATGCGGCCGCGGCGTGAGCGGCTGATAGGCGTGAGGTCGCCGACCGACCGATCGATCGATCGACCCACCAACTAAATGTTCTTACAAACAAACGAATATATCGAATGGACGGGGGATGATTGCCTAAAAACGACAATCGCAAGTGAGATCTTTTCCCAGCACGACAAGCACCTGCTACAAAATATTGGATTTTTCCCACTACTTCATTATGGTAAAGCGGATGTTGAATAGAGTAAACGACGAAACTAGTGAAAATGGCTTCTTACTCAACGATGCCGCTTACTAGTAGCTATTAGCAGCCATACTAATATTTAGTAATCTCCTATAGCTTTTTATGAGCTTATCTCTGCTACACTACAATCCATTCTTTAACTTGAAACAGCTTAAGTACTTCGCATTTTTATTGCAGGAAGAACTACGCAGGTGTCATAACTAATAACTCCGCAATTTATAGCCAAGAAAACTACAGTTGCTGGTAAAAATTAGCCGAACGTAGAAATCGAGTGGGCGCGTTACCTTTTGCCTCTAATAGCACACCGGGACTTTTTATTATGACTCAATTGTATAAACAATGGCCTTTATGGCAAGACGACCATACGGACCACGTTTCACCAATTTCAGATGGTGGTCTATCTACAATACTATAAAACAGATATCGTTGCGCGTGTGACGAAATGATTTCTTTAAATAATTTTTTGTACTTCTGTGACATCTATTCTTTGAGACGGCGCCAATCTGGCACTGCTAAATTTAGTAATGATCTTTTCTTTTGAATATAACCATACAGTCGGGGAAGACCTCACGATGTCTACTATATAGCTGCCTCTGACTGAGGTAGTTCCATAGAAATTAGCACTACCGCTGTTAATGTGTTTTGGTCGCTACTAAAGATTATGTAGAAGCTAGAATTAGATGATGAATATCGAGTTCGTGGACAGAAGCGCGAAGACGACGAAAAAATGCTTTTCAAAGGAAAGATACAGGACAGTTCCTATCCGATATGACGCGGAAACTGGGTCAACCTTGTAGGATCGTGCGTAACTACGCCAGCCAGTGAGCGGCGATCCTCGTGGCGTCTGTGTGCATTATGGGTGTAAACGCTGCATCCCCATCTTAAACTCCCATGACAGTTTCTGCTGGTGCTGGGGCGGTGCCCCACCCCTACTGCAGCTAGTGCCGATAGTTTGTCCTCTATCGAGAACTCAAGTAAACACCTAGGGCCCCCTAATATTGTTGGAGCTCGTGAGCATCCCAACAGCAGCAGCACGCATTGCCAAACGCCCGTGCGCCTTTTGTTCTGCCTTTAGCAGGTTTCTTTCGCCGCCATTACGAATTCAGTGGCCGATGGGATATATGCTTCTATTTCCTTCTCCATGACTCCCTACACGCATACATTGAATCAACCACTCACACGCTCACACATTGCTACACGTTATACTGCACATTTTGGGCTTAAAGGAAAAGATTCGGGGAAGTGGCAACAGCAATGTCGACTGATCGACTTGCCCTAGTCTCTCGTGATGCTCACAACGGCCAATGTCGCTGTTGCTGCTGCGTAGCCATGACCGTGGCTGGCCAGCAGATCCAGCGGCATCACACAACTGACCCACACGTCGAGATTCGTCGCGAGTGCGACTGTACCGGCGCTGACACCCCACACACGACACGAACGGCTGGTAGTTACAGACTGATACTAATTTGTAGACCGGATGATGTTGGTGGCATGCTGACCACGATCTAATCAGCAAACCAACCTTCAAGTTCACTGCCAAGGAAAGCAGAGCATAGAACGCAGCATCCCCTAGTAACCCTCAGCAGCTGCCTCAGGGGTAACTAGGACTAACAGCACAGCACCGCCAGCCAGCCACACTCAACGGTGCAATACGACAGCCTGCAGCAACGACTGAGACGCAGAAATCGCAAGTATCGTAGCCGTGGCCGTAGAAAAAGGTTCCGGGGTGTAGAGGCTAATGGCAGAAGCGACGAAAATGAAAACTGCAGCTGCAGCAGTTGATTTAGATTCAGCCTGGCTTTTACCCTTGCTGCTGCGGCGACTACTGCTCGTACGGGCCTGTCTTACATCGCAACCATTTTCACCGCAGCCACTGCTGGCACAACCAGCATCAGCTGCAGCAGCATTAACCACGTCAACGAACGAACGGAAATCAAATCGGAACGTCATCTTTGTTGCCTCGTCTTTATTCATCTCCAATAGCCGCTTTCAAAGCGTAGTAGTCGAAGTTTTCGTGCTATTGGTACGTAGATGGGTCGCATTTAATGTTCGTGCACTCACCGGGGTCCGTAGGAGCGTCCAAATAACACAAGAGATTCCACAAAGAACGTCTACACGCGTTGCTGGCGGAAAGCGTCACTTCGGCGCTGGACGGAACGGCCAGCAGTGTCCACCTCTGCTCACAACGCACAGCAACCAACAAAACTGTGTGGCCCGTTTGACGAGACACACCAACTTGACTTCCCGCCGTCTCGCGAGAAATTGCGAGAACTCGCAGCGCCCCGACGCTGATTGGCTGGTGCAACTCGACCGCAGCGCCACGATGACGAAGAGCGCCGAAATTCAAACGGCGCTGCCTTGGGCGGGCGGGCGGCCTTCCGCCGCTTCAATAACTACTGCTACTAGAACATCGGGGATTTGAAATGACGATATCCATCCATGCCACTGGCTCCTGTGGGCCGTTTGCCTACTGAGGAAAACAACGAGTTGAGAGTTCGTTGCTGAACGACTGCACACTTTTTTTGGCTTGCCGTTTCGTTGGCGGGGGCTAGCACCAACTGCGAGAGCGGTCAACGAACCCAGTACGTGATGGTGATGAGCAATGCCATGCGAACGAATAGATAGACGGTGGTCACCGATCGGTCGTCGTCGAGCGCGATAAACGACAACCATCATCAAACGTTAAATACCGCTGCTGCTGTTGCTGCTAGTATTTCCTATCGGTAGCAACAAACATGCAGGATTGCTTGACACTGCTTCTTGTCCGCCTGCCGTTGCCACTGCCGCCGCTGCTGCTGCTGCTGCTGCTGCTGCTTTTCAAATTCAGCTCCGTCGCACTTGTCGATTTGTCGACGGTAACATGTTCGTAGAGAGCGGCGACGAGCAAGCAGCAGCCCAAAAAGAGGACACATAGATGCTGCTGTTGTTGCCACTATTGGTTATAGGCGACGACGATAACGACGCGGAGAAGTACAAGACGAAAAAGAAGAGGAAACCGAGTGGTTCTCAACGGCGGACACTATGCCCGTTGCAACGCGTCGCACAACAGCCGCGTAAAGTCATCTTAGTAGCCTTGTTATTACTATCATTTATTGCTGCTTTTATATGGGTCGCTCAGTGTGAATGGATCCGGTCGCAACAACAACGACAACAAGGAACACCATCACAACGTATGTTAATTGACCCGTTTCACCGTTAGTAGAGGGAACTAATTGATGATGAAGTTATGCTTCTGGTCGGAGGAGCTTGTAACTAACAAAGTTCAGCACGACGTAAAGTAGAAGTGCGCGGAAGGACAGCTGAAGCTATCGATTGCTATTAGGCGGATGCAGCAGGGGAATGAAATCATCGGCGCATAAAGAAGCGCTAAAAACGGACGAAGCTACAGTTGCTTACTCTCCGTTCGTGAGCAAATTTAGTTAATTTAAGTTCTAATTGTAATTCCGAAGTTCTGTGGATGGTTCTAATTAAGAAACAACAAGGTTTACCAAGCTAGCACAGTAGTGTTGTTACCCATAAAAATACATGTGTTGTTGTAAATTCATAGTAAAATATTGTATGAGCAAAACACAAAACAAAAACAAATTGAATTATTAACACTTAACTCGCCAAACTTTTTTCTTTGTGTGCTTTTTAATTAACCAACATAGTTAAATAGATGCTCCCAAAACCTACGTGTTACAAATATCTACACTGCTTAGCCTTTGTAGCGTGACAGCGACATGGACATAATTTCATCGGAAGTAATAGGTTACCAGAATTTCTCTCTCGCTCTCTCTTTCTCTCTCTCTCTCTCTCTCTTATATATATATATATATATATATGAATTTAACAGCGATAGCTTGATTTGACGAGGGGGCATACGCTGCGAGTGTTACTGCTCGTTATGAAATACATCAAGACTTCACCTCGATAACCATTTTAGCTTCGTTCACTCTGTGCGCAGGTTTAATAATAATTCTCGAAGATAACAGCAAGGAAACCAGTTTCATTTCGTCCAGTGTTTATCATATCGAAAATGTTTTTACTAGTTGACATAACACGCGGTTCAGGCTACTTCAATTAATATAGTCCGAACATTATTATGCGTCTATTATTTTCGTCAATTGTATCAAATTTGTAGAATTTCGAACTCGTACTACACATGAGCTTATTTCAATTGTTGACCTAGAATACACTTTTTCTTCTACGAATTCGGTTATTTAGGTTCCCTTTTCATGTCAACTTTGAACACACAACTTAGGTAGATTTTCGGCAAACGAAAAGCATTAATGAACGGACACGATTCTGGTTTATGTTATGGTTTTTATACGAACTTCTGCTAATCCAACGTTCCTTCTTTCTTAACCGTAATCGTAAAAAAAAAACAAGATCATCGTACAATAATCGGTCATAATATCGATCGTCTTATCGTTCGCTTTTGCATTCATTAAAATTAATTTGGTTTTGTCCGTTAATGCTGGGACAGTTCGATTGGTGATTTTCGCTAACGAGATCGCTGCCGCCTTCTTCTCATGCGTATTGGGTACCTTGTGAAATTGATGAAAGATTGGCTGAGTGGAATTTAAACAAGGACTTCAGAGGCCTCCTACTTTTGCTATTCGGAGGAATTAACGGCTGGAAACATTCTGTGCCGGTCCGCATGAGCGTCCTGCGTGTATGTCTATATTCAGGGGGGTAGCTTAAGAGGTGGTCTATGCACCTGAACAATTTGGCAAGAGATCAGTGGTAGGACGATCCGTTTCTGGCCTCACGATTACGACAGCAAAAAGTGATCCCCTTTCTGTACCGTGACGTTCTGATGTCTGTCTGATCGGTTGATCAGTTCCGCTCTGACCAGTATGCAATGTATTTGGCTGATTAGCCGTTCGACACTCAAACGCTAATGGATTGACTACGCGAGTTAAGACTGTGATTGTACTGACTGATAGGATAAGAGTGTGAACGACTAAAAATTGGAGGAAGTAAAACAGGGCGCAAATAGATAACTTAAGGTTTGCTTAGATTTCACACGTAGTGATAATACTAATAATAATCATCACAAAAAGAAAGTAATCTCATTACGATAGATAGCATACATGCAAGGTAAATGAAGACGAAACTTAAGGGAACATGCGTTAGATTCGACGGCCCTGCACACCTAAAACAATTACTTTGTGACGAAAAACGAAGTACGTCGGAGTATACTCGACCTTGAACATTTTTGCCGCGACGAAATTACAAACTATTTACGAAATATAAGTTCATAGCATTATCTCATAATACTAAATTAATCAACCGGATTCCCCGTGTCACTCTCACCGAATAATGGACCGTAACAATTATCTCGTTGCAAGTTCTCTTTCTACTAATCAATATATCATAAAAAGAAGAACGATAACTCATTACCATCATGATGTTTTTGGTCCATCGGGTTAGACACTTTTTGAAGGTGGTTTTAAGTCACACACAGACACACGGGCGCAGTGGCGGTGTCACGCGGCCAGACAAACAAACAGCAACGAGCCAAAAACAGATGCTATTCATTGACGCGTGTGCATGAACGGATTAAGCTAATCACCGATGCTCAGCGGTGCTGCCTAAATGATGTCTCGCAAGACAGCCACAATATTTTCTGCTACCTAATTTACGATGTTTTAAGCATTAGGGGTTTGGCGACGTGGCGAGCGGATTCGATGTTCAGGGTTCGATGCTAGCGCCACAGCTTTTACTACCAGATGCCAAATGACAATCAATCGGATATGTGTTTGCACTAGTGTTTTGGCGAGAGTGTCAACTATAGACGAACAAATCATTTCGAAAAACTAGCAAATTTGCATGCAAAGCTATATGATACGAGCGCTCTCTTCTCGTCTGCATTAATTCAACATAAGCAGAAATTCGAATAGTAAAGCAAGTGGTGAACGGTTAAAAAGTTAAGCCCAAAAATAAACACAGCCATTATAAATCATGCGTAGAAAGAGACAATAGTTTTTCATCTAGTTCTTGCATCGATGATCTGCTTAGTTAGCGTCAATCGTTGTCTCAGCACATTTGATTTATCTAATTGCAACAGGACCAGGCTGTCCTAGAAAGTAACGAAAACGGAAGCTCTCAGAGGTAACAAGACGTAGTCGACGGTCGACAGTCGACAACACCAGAGCATTCAAACTATAAACGGTAGTTATAAAAATAGTAATAGCGTATACTTGGCGATTTACGGGAGCATTCGTAGGCTCGTCACTCGAAACTAGCTTTCGCCATCACAGCCGCCATAGATGGATGTTTCTGCTTAAATTGTCTAGGTACAAAATGTTTCTTCAGCTTTCTGTAGACGTATGGAAGGCGGATGAAAACGATTTCACCACGCGCCTATATAGAGATTGTCGCGCTAGTATACATGTGTTAGTTCATTGTGTGCCTTTCCGCGCAATACGAAGGAAAGCATCATTTTTTTTGATGGCACATGATGGCCTGGCCGCGAGCGAAGCGAAGATGACGAATCAAAGCGCAGCCAGCGACAACATTTATATAGGCTTCGCTTAAGGTGGCGGTGGAGAAAGAAAAAAATGGGAGGTTCCCGTTACAGCAGCTGCTACAGCAAGAACTTCCCATTTTTCCAATGTCTCGTCCCCAGTTACAAGAGGTCAGGACCCGCTGCTGTGGCTCCAGTGCGCGTAGATCTTTCCTCCAAATACTCTGCGTTTATCGTTTCCCCACGAAGCGTTCTCAGGCACAAACAGAGTGGCCATCCCTGATTCACCTCCCGTTGTGATGACCCAAGCCCGGCCATTTGCGTGTGCTCGAGGTTCGAAAATTCAACAACTAAAGGAGACATAGATAAACTAAATAAAAGATATTTTCGAAAAGACGCGGACCTTCGTTGAGCCTGGTCATTTCGATGCCGATTTCAACAGTAAATGAGGCTAGGTGTCAGAGTAAAGGCTGTCTGTTAAGTGTTTGTTGCGCAGGTATACATCAGTAAAATTCCGGACCGGCAAGTTAATCTGTGCGGGTTGCAGGAACGTGGACTTCAAGAGAATGGTGAAGATTATTGACGACGAAAGTGAATAGTGAAGTGATTGTTAAGATTGGCTGGACATGTTTACAGTAAAATACGATATCTATTTAGTTTTTTATTTACTCAGCTAATTAGCTTCGCTGGACGTTCATTAGGGCTCGTTCGCAAGCATATTAGATTTCAAACTAGGGAACAACCTTTGATGAAAGCCCCCCAGGTTACGTTGTTGTTGCTGTCGTCGTCGTTGTCGTCGTCGTCGTCGTCGTCGCTGCAAAACGTTTTCTAAATAGGTCTCAGTTCATATACCGATACGTTTTATCAGTTAATTAATTTGGGAGGGATCAACGTTAAAAGAAAGACACCTGAACAAAAGGAAAAATTGAACTTACTGTATTACCCATAAGCTTATTCTTGCGCGTTTTTTTTTTATTTATTTCAATAAGTTATCTAAGCGACGTCACGTGATACCGAATCAGATGAGGTTCATGATTGGCATAGCTAAACACGGTAATTTCTAGGCTAAATGTTTTCATCACAAACAAACATCAATAGCTTTTAGTTCTCTTCTGCCTGGCAATGGAGTTCATTTGTCGTTTGTTATAACGACAACAGTTGTCGTTGTAATAGTTGTTAGTTATTGTCATTGAAGTCACGCAGCGCAACAATAGATCTGAATAGCCGTCGTAACTACAGCCGCAATAAGTAAACGTCACACAACCAACGGCAAACGCAGCCAGACTGTTTCGCTACTGACTGTCAACGTAGGATTAGAACTAGTTAGCTCCATGACTGCTAACCTAGGTACTATGATAGATAGCCACATTGTAACGAACTACATACAGTTGACGGATCCACAATATTCGGCAATAGATATTCTGACATATATATGTATATGAGAAAGTATAAGAAGGCCAGGATCTCGGTTGAAGAAGATTAAGGGTCACTACTTTATATCCCACCAGCGCTACATGCTGCACAACTTCTAAAGATAAAAGACAAAAGTTCGTTTTTAATATTTAGAGAGGGGCTGGAAGCCAATGCAGTTTCTCCTAGCGAACGTAGACTTATAACCTACAAGGGCCATTATAATCGAGTCACATCAAAGAAGGTGTCGGTGAGTAACAAAATTGCTCTCTAGGGCGAAAATATAGGTTAAGCGTATATCCTAATAAGTTGGATAAGGCACGTGGATATTGAATGATAGCCAAAATAAGGTACATTATTGTGATCGTATTGCTAAGAGACACACGGCAACAATTCGTAGCAGGTTCGTTGAGTGCTTATTAGAAAAATCATCAAGTTGACAAAATCGTTAGACTCCAAGAAGTCCGATCCTAAAGCGCTGAATGATCTTCTAAAAGACAACTAGCTATAATGCGTGTATAAATATCACATATAATTAGAATAGCGTGTATTATCTCGTTATATTGTATTTCCACATTGCGCTAAAATCTATGCGGGGTCGTTCGGATTCGATAAAAGCCGTCGCGAGAGCATGAAATCGATAAAAGGAGCTCACTGTGGAGCTTGTTCTTCTAACTTGTCTGTATCACGCGGAGGGGGCCTGTATCAAGAACCTTGCACCGCGCTCCTTAGAAGCATGGCCGGCTTTGCTTCTACTTTCAGTGAGTTTCCTCGAAGTAGGTCGCTCATACTTCGGCTTCGGTCGCTGACTCCACACCGCCGTCGTTGCTACCGGCAACGGGGCCTCCTTGGCTGAATACGCTCGAAGACCCAGCAGTTGTTGGCCACCAATGCGCGATTGCCTGTCCCGAAGTCGGGCTCTGTGGAAGAACAAATCTATGTTGCAAGTATGCTTTTCTTCCTTGCATATACAGACACGGAGAGGGGCGTTATCCCTCTGTCTCTTATTTTTTTTTTATCTGGGATCTTCGGATGTAGCGCGCAATGTCACGAAAGTCACAGTGGCAAAATGCGGCGCATGGCGGCGTGGCGCTCACACGTGGCCGGAGCGAAAGGGAGGGTCAGATGGGGCTGGGAATGTCTGAGAGTGCTGTAACATTCCGTCCACAAACGAACGACAACAGAGTGCGGAAGGCATGCATGACAAACAGCACACAGAAAAGGCAACGCAAGGATAATTGTGGCCACTAGTGTCCGAGTCCTAGATTATTTATACGTTATAATATGTCCGTTGGTTACGGTAATTTCTGTAAAATATAGCGTATTCGCTATGTTGGCCAATTCGGTAGAATACCAATCTGTCAATTGAATCATCAGCAGACCAAGAACTGTTTGTACCACTGGGAGGCTAACGGTGGGTTTGCTTGAATTTCACCAAAGTATAAATACATCAGTATTGCCAAGTTACCTTTATGTGTGCGACATATAATCTTTATGTGTGCGACATAATAATCTGGATCGAATAGGTTCTTATGAGGTGGTGATATTAAACCTACTGCTGGGGAACTGGGACCACCGAAACAGAGAGTTTAGCCATTCCAAAAAATTTTCTACGAACAAACAACAACAAAAGCAAGTTGTAAAACAGCTGGCCGGTAGCGAAATAATCAAGACAGGGTTGCCGCCATATCACGGACTCATCACGAATTCGCACGAACAGTGCGAGCTTTCTGAATGTCACAAACTGCTTTTCTATTCATATGTTAACCTTCTACATCTCCGGGGAATCTGGTCCATGACATGACAAATGGTAATTATTTGTGGGTAGAACTGGGGAATCTGAGAAAGGCGTGGAGGAACGGGGAGGATGCTTGACTATAATGATTGTGATGATGATCACTACGAGGATAGTAGCAACGGGGGCATCGGCACGTGTTTAGCAAAGGACCAAGCAATTAATCATTCATGCCACCGGTATAACATACTATATGCGTGTGGTACCAGACATAGCGATAGCTCATCGTTGTCGTTTCGTCATCCATCGATATTTTTCCTGTTCAGAGCTCTAGGACCGTAACCCGAACAAGTTTTGTTTGCTTTTTATCCTCATGTTAACGTACAAACACTAAATCCAACACTGTGAGTCGTATTTCGATCTCTTCGTTGTACACTCCAATAACACAGACTGTAAACCTTTCATTTCTGCAAAACAGCTTCAACTTAGGTATGGTATATCACTGGAGCAGGGTGCTACCGAAACGAGTAGAACGCTAATTTGATTGTACTCTACAAGCTGATACAGGCCGGGCATGCGCTAGGTAAAACAAGATAACTATTTAGGTGTTTTACATCGTAGGCCTTTTTCTCATTGAAAACCCGATTTTCTTGGAAAATTCAGCGGCTTCATCAGTCGTAACATACCCTATACAGGCTACTGATTGATCAGATACACGAATTAAGTAAACTGAAGAAGTTAGGTGGCATTGTGGATACTGAATTGAGTTGTCGTGCAGAGGTCAAGATTGACTGGTGAATGGTGTTGGTCGTTCCCTTTATCGAACGGACATAGCAATCCTGTACGGCCGGCCTTCAGACCAGATAGCATTTTAGAATTAACCAAACAATTAATACATCACAGCATAAAATCTAAATAAACTACAAGACTGCTCTAAAATCAATACGAGACCTCGGGTAATTCACTACGAGTAATCGGCTCGGTTTCGAAACCAGGATTTTCCGTCCAAACTTGCTTTTCATTGAGTGGCGTCTATTGTAAACGTTTCTAGTGGTTTACGAACGACCTTATACGAGCAAAAAAATGTTCACTGCAAAATTTAAAGCTCTGTATATGACGAAGTGACAACGTTTTATATTCAAGCGAGTAACATGTCCAGCTGGCTTCATTTAGATTACTTATTTTAGTAGATTTTATACTGTTCTATTAAGAAGCGCAGCAGCATCTAAATCAAAATTTACTTTACGAAATGCGTTTCTGTTTATTAGGGTCTATGTCTAATTATTCGTTGAAATAGCAGCATGGAACAAAGCACAGTTTATAGTCGCAGGAGACCACTTCGTGATTCGTTGATTTCTTATACCAACAAGGACGAATTTTTAATTACCCTTTACTTAACCCGGATTGTGTTTGCTGTTATCGTAAACTCTTGTGTTATCCTCGACGATGAGGGTAATATAAAGAGGCACTTGGACACGCGGAGGAAATTTTCACAGGCAAATTCTGCTCGAAAGAGCGGAGCAAACCTAGCCTTTAGGCGCGGTTTAATACCTCCGCCTTGTCCTGTTTGATTGCCTTGAAATCTTAGCGAGAAAACTCCAGCCCTCCCATCGCTGGCTCTGAAGGCCCTGTGTCTGATAGCAGTTAGAACTCGCAGGAGTAAGCTCAGCGAAAGTCGAGCTAGTCGGACACAAAAACTCTAAAGCATATACACATATGTATGCGTGCACCTGCATATAGGTTCGACATGATGGCCGGACTATTTCATACTTGTTTAGAATTAAGTGAATGGATCGTTAAACCTCACTTCGATCATCCGCTAGGTCTACATGCGGATGGCCAGCGGTAACGAAACCGCTGCAAATAATTACATCAGCTTTACATTAAGTTAGAATAATCTAATTCGCTAATCCGACAAACCCAAAAGGCACCATAAGACAAAGTTGCTACAATCAATGGCTATTCGAACGGCACAGAGAACGAGACATACAGGCGTAGACGACCCATTTGATGGGGGCATCCAATGCAGGTACATGGACAACATTTCCCGTGGAAGGAAATCCGCCAGGAAAACTAAGAGCAGAATTGAAGTTGATGCCAGCCTAATTAATAATCACGTAAAACTGAAACAAACCATTGAGGTTCTTGAACAGAATAGACTGTGCCAGATTTGACGATTACTTTTGCTACTTTTATTTAGTTATACTTTTTTTGGGTGTACGAGACGTTAAAAAAAAATTACTTAATTTCACTTATATCTAATCTTAAAGATATCCTATGAAATAACTCTGTAGCCCGAAATGTGACTGTACCCCGGAACAACTGGACGTTCCTACTGCCGCGTATTTTTTGGATCGTATGCGTCATTCAGGAATAATTTGACTTACGGTTATTTGATAGGCATTATTTGAACGACTTAGTTTTACATGAGAGTTTCGTGAAGTAGAATGGTGTATTTCTAATGATAGTAGTTCATGTATAGTCAAGCCTGGCTTTAAGTATAAAACAATAGCATCAACAGCAGTTTCGCAAGCCACCAACATATATCCACCTAAGCTCGTGAGTATCTACTCGTAAAGATTGGACCTTGGCCAGCGTCCAGTCTTAAAGGAGCACTTAGATCGGTTGGGATAGAGTAGAGAATATAGAGTAATAATAATAAAGTGTTAAAATTACTAACTAAATTCGACGGACGGTTTATTGGCAACAGTTTGCCAACACTGCGGCGATCATCGTACAAGCTAGAAGAGGCGAAATGTCAACATGGCTGTCATTGATCTATGCTACACTGACATATAGCTGATGCAACACGCACGAATTCGTAACTATTATCGCTTTTCCTACGCCATAAATGGGGGTGACACGTACCCGCGTAGAATTTCTTCCACACGTCACGTTTGGGGGCGCTTTCTGGCTTATTAGGTCTCGTGAGCAACCTTGCCGCAATAGTCAATCTCAACCCTGTCAACAACGGTAGAAACTAACTAGGAGGGCGCTAATGAACAGCTACGAGATCCAAGACAAGAGCTGCAGGATCTAGCCTACATGAAGCAGCTATCTAAGGATAGGGCTACGATTGTACTGCTAGGTACGAAACTATACGGATATATCTTCGTATTTCCTGTTGAGAAGCATCGACTTGCAATCCGTGCACTTCTCCGGAATGCACACCCAATGTTATTTCTAAAGACACAGTACTTATATTATTGCTGCTGGCTGACTTATTGTAAGGTCAACAATTCAATTTGGATCGTTTCCTAGTACTCTGTGTTTATTTATTGCTACCAAGGGCATCTCGTATGCGAAAGTGCAGTTGCTTGCTTCCAGATCAACGCCGCGTGAGCTCAGCTCTGAGCTAACATATTAGCCTCTAGCCGCCGAACAGATCAAATGAGCCACTAACTCGTCTGGTTGTATCTTTATCGATTTTACCTTTGTAGCCTAGGTTCTTTGCACGTAAATGCTGGTTAGTTAGTAACTTGGGTCGAATGATAGGCCTCAATTAAGAGCCGTGTGTGAGATTATAGCATGTTGCGAAGGAGCTACTAATTAAGACCTGGCAAACTTGTTCATTTAAAATTAAACAGCCTTATCTATTTATATAGATGTATATTACGTTTTCTTAATATCAGTCACATGTTAATTGTGCTCATTTCACCATTCGTTCGGTTATCACATAGTGACAGTATTTAGAATAAGTGGTAATATTACATGTAGAACGGCAAACCTCGAAGCCTACTGCATACAAACGTGACGCTACCTTACGAAGTTGCCAGTAGAAAAGACGGTGCTCAACTTTTTCAACACGTCCTTAGCCGTCTACCTTCGTTGTATGTCAAAAGCAATTGCTCCTTTTATTTAAGGCCAGCTCAAATATCGTCAATGACATATCAGATACTACACGACAGGTAAGGGCGAATGCAGACAAGTACTTTTACGCAAAACAAACGCCTATTAAAAGCGAGGAAATACGGACAAATTAGGACGGGTGGACAGACAGATCAAGCTCTTCATGCTGATTTCAATAAGGCTGATGGTTTTTAACTCTCCCAACAAGGTCGACAGAGAAATTTCTTCTAGCCAGTTCAGCTCAGTATACTATGCCTGCTTCGCAGAATATGAACAGGTGCTATAGGAAATATGTTAAAGAGTGATTATCATGTAACTATAGCCGATTTGTGATGAATTCACTATTAGACATACAGTTAAATTTTCCGAAACACAAACGCGCTCATTTGGGCTAGCAGCAGTCTTTCGTCGGCATTTGTCACTCGATAAGGAATTGAAGAGCTTCTGCCTCATCCCATAGCAGTTACAATAAATACTTCTAGCTTGGGCGTTGTTGCGTATGAATATACGTAAAGTCGTTTTTTTGAGTTGTAAAACGTTTTTGAAAGTGGGTATCTAGAAACGCGTTAAGTAAATAGCTAAAGCGCGCTGGGCCGATGCCAAGATGTGTTTTGTATAGCCACAAATTTCTAGGCTATGAAGAATGTATAAGCTAGAATAACTTAAATTTCGAGCGTTGAAATTCGAAGGAAACCTATGCGCGTGTAAGAGAAACCGAACTTATAAAGTTATTAATTTGTTATTTTTGTTACAGTGAACTGACGCACAATACATAAGAACGCTTCGACAATTGAAGAACCCGAATAACGAAATTTTTGTATATTCTTCTTAGATTTTCATCGCGAAGACACGTTTCTTCATCGTCCGGTCTCTGTTCATCTCAAAACTAGTTTACCCCTGCCGGCCAGCCAGCCAAGGTAACCATCTGGTTTGAGTGAAGTTCGAACGAGTTGGGTGTATATACTACCGTCTAGGGTGCGTGGACTGTCTATAAGTAAAAGTTCTAGTCCTAGTCGCTAGCGTTTGTAGTTCTAATGTAATCACCAGGACAGACCCAGCCCGTGTCTTTCATCAACATGTTACAGTGGACAACAAAGGCGAACGAACAAGCAAAGAAATTCTCGCAAGGGTTTTGATAAACAATTTACTTCGAACGGAGAATTGTCACGGGAACTGTACTAGAGCCACGGGCCACGCATTGTATATAAGGAAATCAGGTAAACACCTTTCATTCGAAATAATAACGTTCTCATATACAACTCCTTCAAGCGTTAGTATGCTTTGCGCGCGAGTAAATCTGGCATAATTTCACATTTAGTACGTTCAATGCGCTGATGTATCTGTTGATAGACGAGCTATGCACTCTTGAGAAGAAGTACCTTTATTTATTGTTAATAGTTGTATTATACTCAATATATAGATAGACATTGACGTTTCAGTATGTGCACGTTTAAAAAGGTTAGTAAAGGATTCGTAAGAGAAATTACCCAATCATAGAGGATATTATCTGGGTCAGGCATGGTCTACAGAATATATAAAGGCATTTCTAATTATACTAAAAATGACAAGCTCGCTAGCAAGGATGACTGTAGTTTTGTAGACTCACAGCGAAAGAAAAAGAAGGGCTAACCGAGAATTGGATCGCTGATATTTAAGATTCATTTACCCGTCGTTTTTTCTTTACTGCAATACGTTTGCGATGCCTCTCTACTGAATAGGACTTAGTCTCCTCCTATACTCTGCTCTGCCCTAGACCTTCTTTTTTTAGCGAACTTTTTGTCATCTGCTAGAGACTGCATGAAATATGCTTTATGTCTCGCCTCCAGGTTCGGCTTTCGATACAAAGACGGGCTTTCCCTATAGTACGTACCTTGTCATTTTCGCTACTTGTATGGCGGCGCTGGCGATGGCTGCAGCGGCCTTTTCGCGTGCTACCATTCGGTTCGGACGAATCTGAAAAGAGTGGCTTGAATCACTTCGCAATCGGCTATTTTCTTCCTAGCGGTCTCGGTCCTTCCGCCAGCCAGTGCTCCGAGTCTCCTGGACCCTTTGAGCTCAGCGGGCAGCTTCCAACAGCACAGACCTTTAGCTGTCAGCAGCGCCAGCAGTGGTGCAGAAACCTACGGAGCGGCTGCAGCCTTTGCTGCTGCCGCCATCGCTACGTTATAGGCTTTGCGCCGAGCCACGGCTCGGGGGCGGCCTTCGAGGCCCGCGTGTTTCCTTCCCTCGATGGCCTTCCCTCGCTCTCCCCCGACCTCGTTTAAACTGTAGCGGCTGCCACTGCTACCCTTCTTCTACGACGACACAGAGACGACGGCTCTGCTGCCATGCTGACTTCTTTATTCTAGGGGTCGTTTCTGCTTATCACCGCTTGTTCTTCTCTGGCATCTTCCGTTTCAAGCGGAGGATGGCTGGCTTGATCATTCACCAGTAACAACACGTACCTCTAACCAGGAGTGCTTTTACACATCGTTTAGAAATATCGATCAATATCTATTCTCATACATTCAAGTCGTCTTTCCATATTCATTGGCCAATAGGATAGACCCACTATGTCGCAAACGACGATGCCTATATACATTGTTATATTTAGGATCGCATGTCAGATGCTCTTTGTAATGAACAGTTTTTAAGTTTTCCAGCCGACCGAGCGTACGGAACGTATCGGTGCAAATTCAGTTTCGCTCTAAATCTCAAGCTATAATAATACAAAGCAGTACTGCTACCCTAGATGATGACCTTTTGACATAGTCGACACGCAGAACACTTTCTGCCATATACAGATAGACGTTTACGGAACAAGGCCCGCCAGTTTATTTATACATTAGGAGTACCCATGGTGACACACTGGTGCAACGTTCATTTTTAGCGGAACAATTACTCCTGTCAATTGGTCCGCTGGCCAGCACTTCTGCCTATTCCGATGCTTGTAGCAATAATGTGTCCTCAGTTATAATAATAATAATTATTGTTATTACGGTAATAATATGAAAGTATTTTTCAGGTATGTTTTGTCAATTCCGAAACGAAACGAAACGCCGCCAGGGAGCAGCGCTTATCGAAGTTGCCCCGAGCATTCTTCTCTCCATTTTCAAGTTTCATCGCTGTATTCCAGGTCTGAACTCAGTTGAACTTTTCCAACGAGCGAACAATCATGGTTCGTTTCAAGTTCGACACGAAGGGGCGGCAGCGGGACGTGTATTTCTACCCACCCTCTATAGGCTGAGTATCCTAATTCGGAACGCGCATGATGCGGATACATAAATGGAATTGTTCAATCGCTAGTGTCCTGAAGAGAAATAATTATTTTGGGCTTGTAGAAGTTGTATGGAAGGGAAGAGATGGTCCTAATGAATTCAACAGAACCCTTTCCTCATCTCGGTATAGCAGAAGGTGAACTGATTTAATCCGCCCTATCTATTGTACTGCAGAGAGAATACTTTCGAAAAGCCATTTTCCTCATCTTTGAAGTCTTCGAAAATACGTGTCTGTGCAGTATGGAAAAGCTCTTACCAGAGACAAATAATCTTTTGCCTATATTGTTGTTGTAGGAAGCTTGATGAATGTTTGTTTACTTACAGATACATAACCTGCGCGCTATAATATCTATCGGTTCGATCGATTGTTATTGGCAAAAGAAACTGCCCACTCGCTCGAATAGATCTATTCGTAAGCGGGTGCAGTTGCATAGCGCAATTTGAATCGTATACTTTGCCCGAATCGGCAACAGTGGGGTTTCCTAACGTGTAGCTTCCATCGTCGTTCGTCCTTGTATATGTGTCGAAACAGTCTCGGTCGTTCGTCGACTGAGCCAGTTGTAAGTCCGCGCAAAAAGCAGTTTAAAACTTGTAACATCGTTCCTATACAGTTGGTTCCGCGTGTTAATTGTTATCCTGTAGGAAATATGTGTCTATAGGGACAACACCAGCGTGAAATTATGCCTTCCGGAGGAGTGTTCCAATAGTGCTGCTGCAAGTAGTATTTCTTACTAAAATTGTTCACAAAGACCAAAATGGCTTTATTGGTTTAGGGAATGGCAGGGAGTTTTCCCAGAGGTGGCTATTTGAATATAGCGGTCCGAAATGTACGCGTTCAACAATACATTAAGAATTCTATTCAGGTTTAAAAACTTAGGATCCTAGAAAAGTCTGGCTGATCTGTGGCCAGCCAAATAATCGTTTTCTTCCTTTCTTTCTAACAAGTATTACTGTGAATTGTCGAAAACGTACTTGAATGGTTGTAGTATTTTCTGTTGGAGGCAACATTCCAACAGGTCGCATATTGGCCAACATTCTAGCACGAATTATGATATAAGTTAAACTTTTTTATGCCCCGTTGCGCAGTCCACAGGTCTGTTACATGTTTTGCATTTACTAACGTACATCATCGGCTGGGTTACGCTGACTGGTTAGAGGAAATCGATTTATGTCCCCTTATTTCTTCAACCGGACGGGACGTCTTACAAATCGGCAAACAAGTTTCAAGTTCCTTCATACATTTTCACTGTTGCTGTAATAGCTTCTGTGAAAGCTTTGAAAAGGTTCAAACATTCCCATACGTGGTCCTTTTGCAATTTTTCACCATTCATCTTAACTAGACTTGATCAACCATAGGGAACTGTGGCGGCATTAGGGGTCAGAGGACCTTTTTTTGCTTCGATCACTTAGTAGTACCATGCCAATTCATAGTTGCTGTGACAACGGAGTGTAAAAAGCAGGACCTTGTTTAGGTTAGGTTTATGATGTAATATTGAGGATATGAGTGATCCTACTATTGGTGAATACTAAATCAGCCCCATTATTAATTTCCTTCCACATTCCATTTCAACGCAGTTTCGCATTACTTAAATAGCATTGAATCTGTTTTCTATTTAGGTACGTTGAGTTTTTCTACGGCAAACGGCGTAGGAATTAATAAGGTTTAGAACGACTAACCCTAAAAATCCTACACAGTAAATTAAAAATGCAACGCCTTGGTAGATTTGTGGTTAACTCTCGACCGAGCCAGATTTACCGAAGACTTCTTACAATACCGCCATAGCCACACAGGGCGTCAATCATAGGATTCGTATGTCGGCCGTTTGCTCAATCGGCCATCTGTTGTTAGTTCAATGAGGCATGGAGTTGTGGAGTGGCACCCGTCGTCGGAACGTTGACTCACACAGACGAGAGCCGGCAGCGACTGGGTCCACTCGGCTGAGCACGTTTTGCCGACCGTCATTTCGAGTACTGGCTCGAACGCGGAGACACGTATACCAACCAGCCGCCAGTCAGCTAGCCAGGCGACGAGTTTATTGACCAGCAGCCTATAGACCAAGCGACAGACCAGATCGGCAGTCGCGGCCGCCATTTCCGCTAAGTCACGTACATTGTGTAGAGCCTTCGCCGCCAGCAGCGGCTTCATACGGCTGCCACTAAATAGAGAACGAGGGTATGACGCGACGGACAGACGACCGCTGTTGACTGTCACGTCACCCTGCTTGACGTAGGGACAGCAGCAACATAGTTTGCGGCAAAGTCGGTCGTAAGCCGAAGAGCTAGTGGCAAGTGAACTATCCTAAACTAGCAGGAAGCTGGTTCATATGCTGACGACGACAACAACACTTCGCGACCACAGGCAGCAAGAGGGGCGCAACAGCGGTTGCCATCGCGATAGACGTAGGACGTCTCTACAGAAACGTAGAGCCGCTTTCGGCCTTGGCAACAGTGGTCCAAACAACAACAAAAACAATAGTAACTGGCTGGCGCTCTGTGATTGTCATTGCCGCCCAGGGCAGATGTTTATGAGAGTTCAGTCTACTGCCGCGCATGCGAGGACCCTGTTATTCAGCGCTGCTATTAACGGTCACGAAAGCAGTAACAGTATAGGCTCGCAACGATAAACGGCTGTGGCATCCCTGCTTGAAAAGGGAACTCGGGTGAAGTATGAAAAATCGAACGTCTGCCAACACCTTCAGCAGCCTACAAATGTGACGGCATTACAGTTGCCGGTTCGGTACTCGTCTGATGCATGCGCATTGTTATCGAGAGGCCGATACCCATTCCTTAGTAAAGAATTATGACTATTCATTGTTGCGGTGCTCAATACAGGGTCTAGTAAAGCTCTACAACAATCTTTAGCCTGTAGTAGCTTACCTTAATTCAACTTACTATGGCAAAAGCAAAACCGTGCGATTCTGCAGGCACCCCCACTCCTAATTTTCCAGTTAAGGATGTTTCACACTGACAATGCCTACAAGGACTGTGGCTTGTATTAGGCTGAAATCATATCGCTTAAATAAAAATCTGTTATTTGAATTAGATGATAGTTAACTAGAAAGCGATATTCGGCAGCATTTGATTTTCTTTTTGGTTACCGGGATTAATATATCTTGATATCGAAACTTTATCATTACGCTCCACTACCGTGACTCTTAATTGATGTTAACAATCGTATAATGAAAATTATACGAAAGTAACTTCAATAGAACAATAACTAGTAATAACATCTAATAAGCTAATCCAAGTTTTGTCCGCTATATAGCGATAAATGTGATCTAATTTTGCTTCTTAGAAATCATTTACTGGGGTTTCGACTTATGGGCTGCCTCTAAGCCGCACGCTCGATGTCGTAGAGGTACAGTGATGGTAAGCTACGTCCTCGTTAGAACAGCAAAACAAGAAGTATCGCTACTTGTATGAGCGGCGTCTCTGTGAAACAGATCACTGTAAGTATTTTGCTTTTTCAGTAACACCGTTCTCGTCGGGCACGGCATCGCATCATAGAAGGTGGGAGCCTGCGATTGCAAGGCACCATTTCCAGCCACCAAAGCCCAATGACAGCTAAAGGCTTACGAAGGAAACCGATACACTCAATGCTGTCGGTGTCTATGAGCTGAACATTATCTGAGTGAATGAACAGGTACGATTCCTCACATTCTTATAATTAACACATATGCCCCGAATGGGGGGGGCTAGTTAGGTAAATAGAGTACAGCCAGTGAACAACGCACCAACGTCAATGCAAACGCAAACGTCCTCATTTTTCATAGCGAACGGATCCTCAGAACTTCAGGCGACCAAACGAATTCGATAATAGTTTGGTCTAACAAACGAGCCGTAGAAAAACCAATGAATGCTTCCAATTAGCGAGCATTTTTTATTTCTTACGGACGTACTGCTGTTATTAGTAAGAGCTGCTAATACGCGCTCATTCAACTGGATAAATCTGGAAATGTTGATCATATCGATATTACCTATCTGATGTCAATGGCAATTAGCAGTCCTATCCAATAAAAGTTACAGTCTATCTAATTATAACCCACAGACCGACGGGTAAACGTTTTACGGAGACTTCCACCAATGATTTTTCTATCAATCAACAGTACGCTTGCTTATATCCAGGAGAGACTATAGATGCTTTTATTTATCAGATACATGTTCTAGCGGAAACTGTTTAACGCTTTTGACTCAATGCGGACGGTTGGAGTGTCATTAGTAATTTACGGAAAGTTTTCGTAATTTCGGAAAGTAATCGTGTTATAGAACGAAAAAAAAAAGGGGCTCGCTATTTTTTTCGTCCTCAGAATTCGATTGGGTAGCTGTAACGAATATCGGCCATTCCGATTGCTGTTTCAGATTTTAATAAATATAAATAAAAATAAATTAAGTACAATTAAAGTTAAATAGATGACTTAGTTAATATAAGCCGATAATGTGGTGGATCATGCTCATTTCAAACAGCGAGATTGGCTTTAATCCGAGACGTATTGAAAAGACTGCTTGAAGAACATTGACCCCCTTGGTAATTGTAATTTTGGTAATTTCTATTATCAATATAGTATTTATAATAATAATAATAATAACACATTATTTCACTGGATACATTGAAGGCGATTGTCGTAAGAGTGGGTCAGGTCTCTCTTCTGTGTGCGAATAGGTAAGAATTTAATGGTTGTTAAGCAATGGCCGTACGCAATACGTAAGCATAGAAGTTCTGATTAAATAGAAAAAACTTACCTAAGGGACACCCTTTCATGACTCACAAACAACATTGTATATGGCTAGCAGAAAATGGGGCGTAGTTTATTTTATAAAGATCGTTAATTCACAGATGTGGGCAGAATAAAATACTACACGTATCGTATGCGTTGGAAATCTGCATCTCTGCCGATGAATAAAAGACAAATTACCGTTCATTGAAGGTATAATTAACACACAACTGATGATATAACTTAAAGTTCGTTGCGGTTTAATTTGACAGCGATACGATGATCTAGTTGATAGCATCTTGTATCTTATTCATCGGTCGAGAGATATATGGTTGTTATTGGCAGGCCACATTTCCTAAATTTAATAAACTATCCGTAAGCTTTTGCTAACTATCTGCGATATATCGTGGATGTTTTTCGCAAGACCCGGCAATATGTGTCAGAAGCAAATCTTTTTTTAGAACTTTTGATAGGTGTACGTTTGTAAGTTACGTGTGGTGCTACCCGTGGTGACCAAAGCGCCCAAGAGAAAAAAAAAGTGTTCAAACCTAGTAGTCGTTTTGTATCATCATTACGACGTGGTACGTGTTTACGTCCGCTTGTGGCAGAGTGAAAACTATCGTAGCAGCAAAAAAAAACTCTTAGGTTTTTCAAAGGAAAAAAAAGTATGAAATATCCAACGCTTTGACCAGACTTGATCATGTGCACGATATATCAAGCATATTTTGCTTCCAGGTGTAACTAATACTCTGTATGGTCCTGCTTCATGCGACCAGCTTCATGCCTGCCATGTCATCTCTAACTAGACTTACCTTTATGTACGTGTCGGAATCAGCCGTGTCCTGATGAGCTAACCTCGTTACAATTCGAGCCAGCCTACGGCAAATAGATGTGCGCGAGTCAAAAACAACGGCCGATTGTCAAATGAGTAGAGATCACCAACGATAATGTATGTGGAGGAATACATGCACAGCCGAGGGGACAAAACCTACTGAATGGCAGTGGCTAACGTACTTTGTGTATAACATAGGATAACAACATTCAGGATATCCTTTCGCGTGTCTGTGTCGTACGTCAGAGCTTAAACTAGGAAATAATTGCCTCCATAATCAGTCCATGAGAAAAGTAATCATTCAAATGAACGAGTTTCGTTCTGGCTTTGCAAGATTCTCATTGGCCAGGACATGCGCCTCTATACTTCAGATATGATAGATAGAGTAGCGGATAAATCATAGATATCATAGCATTGTCGTGTTGAAATGTAAGAATCTATTCACTTCTTTTCATATCATAGTACGTTTTTCTTTCGATTTACTCAGTCTAACCGCATGCGTATCTTCGCACGTTTAGCTAATCCCTACCTCGAATCATTAACGGTTTCGGCTGGAAAAACGTCCTTTGTATTAGAGAAATAGGGTTTGCCTTCCTCTTAAACACTTCTTGGATGTTTTTTTTTTTTTTTATATATTTTATAAAGCGTACTGCTCATTTTGGGCACGTTAACTTCCTTTTTGGCGATTTTTCGGCAAACGTTGAGAGATTCCGAGAGACTTGCACTGAAAAATCGTTTGGGCCTGCAAGTTTCAAAACAAGTACAAAATAGAATTTAAAAAAAATTACGATTCAGCAGTAAGAAGGCGAGTTTTGAAGAAAAAAAAACACGTATAACGATGAAATAAGATGTTTGGATTTATATTGGCATTCTTAATGTTGAGATGAGTAGTTTCGTCGGCAGCGTGACACACAACGCGTGATAAACGATTGAACGTAGTGGGAGCAAAAGACAACGATAGTAGCAGAAGTAAAATCGATAGGAACACGAAATTAGTGCGTAACCAGGATAACCGATCACCGCTGAAGGTAATCACTGCGTCGGAGATATAGAATTATTATTGACGGCTGCAACGGAATAGTGCGATTAGTACGAGGGTGTCCTAGAAGGATTCAGACCAATTAGTTAGAAAGGTATGGGACAAGCTAGAATTTATGTTATGTTTGGTGTAACAGGAACCCAAATCGTTCCTATTAGACCACATTCGAAGAATTTCAAATTCTGATTGCGGCTTACCAATATGTTCAAATCAATAAAATATCAATAGGACTGGATGATCCCTACAGGTGCATTACCCCTGTTTCATATCTTTAAAAAAAAACCATTTACTGGAGAGCTAAATGTAAGGTCATCCAAGAGCTGTAATATTCTACATGGCATAGCGCATAATTATAAAAAAAAATATTAGAGGTGAAAGGTATTAAATAATTATAATCAATAAAACCACCACCCTTGTACTATACTCTCGGATGTCTTACTTCACCAATTAATAACAGCTCTCTACGGTAGATCGCATCTGCGTGTCCCCGTGATGGCTTAGTTGGATAACGTATTTGCCCGATATTATTAGTGATGCGTTGTGGCGTAGTTTCGAACCTCGACATAGAGATACCTTATTTCGTGCTGGGAGCCAGGTGTCCGATAAAATACCTATCGGCGATACCGTACGTGAGACACGGAATAACTCAGAAATAGTAGCTGAGTAAAAGCGCATATTGGCATCAGGTAGATGTATCTCAAAGTCGGTACGAATCTTCGTACGCGCCCTCTATGCATGGAGAGTTTAGCCCAACGCGGCAGCTAAGTAGATAACCAGTGTGAGTATGGTCGGAATAGGTTGACGGAATAGGTACAATTGCCATCACTGCATGTTCCATTTAAACGTTTTAAGTGAACTTTGTCCCATTTATGCCGTTCCGGACAGATCATCCAATGGCTCTATGTGTATATGAATACGTTGCCAGTTGACAAAATACACTTTCCCGCTTCCGCTTGTGTGCCCGCCATGTACCGCAGGTCGCCGCCAGGGACATCGCAAGAACGACGCGGAAATTTCGTAAAGACAGAAGGACGTAGAGTTCTGCTGACCTTCGGAGAAGCTCGTGCAATTTTTTTCTGTCTCATTATATACTTGCCTCTTCAACGGAGAGGGCAGCCGAATTACGGGAAAGATCGTTTGTTCGTTGCTTTGGATAAAAGTCTACTGCTTGTAAAATACTGTTATAGGCAAAAATCTACTAGAAAAGAAAACTACGAAAGCGATTATACGGATCTTGAAACTACAACTTCTTAATGTATTCTAATTAGATATTTTCCTATTTTATCGAAGAAGAAATATGAAATGTCTTCAAATCTAATTTTTTATTATAGTAATTGCAATTAATAGGTACTTAGAAAACAGAGCCCTTGAATGGAACTTAAATTGAAACGATAATTACATTTACAACATACAGTGATAAACAGGTTTCTTACGCATATCTGTCAACGTCTCGTTGGCATTTCTTCGCCGATATTGGCTTGAGCGGCAGTTACGGTTTCATTCATGTTTCACGACGGTAGGATTCTGCCTTAATTTAGGAACGAGTCAAAGTGCAAGAGAAACAAATATGAGAACTGCCATTTACCATCCCAAATATTTTCCCCCTTACACATTTACACATTGAACTATAACCAAACGAGAAAAAATCAGCTTCAATATGAGACAAGCATAATCGTTCATTGCTTAAACTTTGCCTTGAGCTGGAGTATGAACCCCTTGTGGCTTGCAATAACCCATTGAAAACTAGTAGCCAAACTAATCTATAGTATAGGTTTAAATCTAAAAGTATATATATATGTATTTAAGTATATTTTTCTGAGAAGATAACTGTACTAGATTAAATGACGTCAAAACTGGCTGGGTTTAAGATGTGGTCATTGAAAATTGACATAGATTTCACACGCAAATATGCGGAGGCTGCTCTATACTACCAGCTAAAGTTGCTTTAAATAAAAAAATGCTGCTTACCCTTTATTTCTAAGATCGTATCTTATAAAAACAGACAATTCAACGAAATCGAAACGATCATCTGACTATTATGCTTATGCGATGAAACTACGATCTATCCCGGTTACAGCTTCAACTCGCAATCTAAAGTACAAATCAATGATTTTCAAGAAAATTCTTCTATAACCCGCAAATAGTTTTTTCGGAAGGTGTAAACCTGTAAAACGCCACAAACAAAGATTACAACGTAATTATTAAATGTTGAGCAGACAGTAGGCTAAAACCCTCAAAACGGCCAAATGGTCGAAAATGTCTAAAAGGTCTCAAAAAAGATTAGTCGTCTGAGCTTAGTTGAACGAATCAATTGGCAATCAATGTTCCTCTTTCCCTAAAAGAGCCGTTAATTTGTGCATCAAAAAGGTTTTTTTAAACCATTTGCCAAGTGCTACTGAGGATCTTCCGAGATAAATGACGAGCAGAATTTCCGAGAAGGAGAGAAGCGCCTTACGTGCCCCTACGTATTGTCCTGGGAGTTGATGTTTAAGCTCAAAAAGTAAAGCTAGACAAAACGATCTAGGCTGCATCTTCAAATTTCCGTAGTTCATCCAACTCGTCTTATGTATCCGTATAATGCAGACTGGATGACTCGTCGAATGTGGACTAGACATGATGCATGCCAGCTAAATTATGTAATATATGCTCCTTGTTTAAAAAAGAAACTGTTTTAAGTGGCTCATTTTTCACGTTTAGTTTCGTCTTTTTTTAATATGTGGGCACTTATTGGCAATGACATTTATGAACCTTGCGTGTATAGGTGATTTTTGTGGAAGCCATGAATCTTACTTTGAAATTACTATTTTTATTGGCAACGATGATTCGCTGCATACGCTAGATCGTGGCAAACAAAACACGCCAGTATTCATCTATGGTGCAAAAAAACGGCCATATTCTATGTATATATTTATTGTAACGTGTTATCCTAAAGACTATAAGAGGTGTTTCAGCCGCACTGCAAGGCGCGATATTGAGCAGCTCCCTGGTTACTCTCCGGGATCTCCGAACCCTTTAGGTTGTTCTTCAAAATCTTCGAAGCTTCTAGGTTACGTTTCGAAATCGTTGGATCCTCCAGGTTCCTGAAATCTCCGGACCTCTCAAGTTACTTTTCGGATCCTCTAGGTCTGCCGAATCATTTTCCAAGCTTCAGACCTTCCTGGTTACTATCCAGGGTGTTCGCACCTTTCAGAGACTCTCTGGGGTTTCGGATTTTTCGGGAGACCTTTTCGGGGTCTCCTATCTCTGTCTCATTCTTCGGTGTCTCTAGACCTCCGAAGTTACCTTTCGGAATTTCCGCATCTCTCCGGTTAATTCTTCAAATTCCAAAGGGCTCCAATATAATTATATTGGAATCACCATCTGTTCCCTTACTAGATCCGGGGACTCGCTCTTGCGATTCACGTTCGGCTGAACCCGATGTTGATCTTTCCATATTAGTTGATATGCCATAGGCTTCATATTCCATTGCCTTCTAAGGCTGAGTTGGATTCAGAGACTTCGGTGATCGAAATGTCAACAACGGCTGTTATGAACATTAGCCTATCGGGTTCAGATTCACCGTCGAGGACAAAAAACGCTGGCTTTTGAAGAACTGGCGCTTCACTCAAATTCGATGCTCTGCTGGATTTACCTGCTCTGAGGCATTCCGTGCTATAATTGTCGGTGTAAGTGCCGTCTGGATGGATGCTACTTGCATTGGGGTCATCAGTCGGGAGCTTTCTATGTTGTCATCAATACTGCTCTTTCCGCAACCCTCGGCAAAGTCAAAATCACTATCATTCTCTTTGTCCTTTGTTTTTTGCTCGAGACCGAGCATCTAGTACCTGAGCTCTTGGTCTTAGTGCCATTGATGCTGTAGTTATCGGTATTGGAGCTTTCAGTGTTGTCTGAATTCTGTTTTTTGTTTAGAGCCCTTATCCGACGAGGCCTCTTCACAACTTCAACAATAGATGCGCTTCTTATCCTTGTCGATTTGGCAAGTCGCTATCGCACGAGGTAATGCAAATTAGATGATGTCAACAGAGACAGATCAACATTGGGTGAAGTTGGTTACCGGTGAAAAAAGGTGCACGCGGGTAAGCTTCAGTATCGCATGTGTATGATTTAAGACGTCCATTTTAAACATTGCAATTAACCACCCGTGTGAATTCTGCACTATATCCTCTTTATCACATTGAGTGAATGGGAAAATAAGATGTGACAAAGGGAAATTATTTTGTATGTTAAAAAGGCCGATTCAGCTTGAGTTATCTGAAATTATCCTCGTCATTCGGCTTCTGTGATAATAGTAATAAAGTTCAGTTAGAGTTCATCTGATAAAAATTAATAGTTGAATATGTTCAGACGTACTGACTTGCCATTGAGCGGTACTTGGCTCTTAATTCTATATCCGGTGCTGCCTTAAACCATTACTCCACGACGATCGACGGCACAGATGTGCTACACGGTAACATCGAGCTTTCACTGGATCAGCTACTATATGCTAGGCAGTCGTGCCAGATGCGTACCTCAGGTCCTCGATGTTGTTTTTGCAACAAACTTGCAACAAGTTCTTACAAGCGAATTCGGCGGACTTTAAAACTGAATAACTTTTAAGCTATAAGTGAGTGACAGCTAGTTAACTCCGAAAGAAGTGAGTTTAGGAGGAAAACCTTTTTTAGTATCCAAAATCAGTGCTCAGTGGCCAGATTTATTTCTCAAAGGTCACGGCGCTATGGAAATTCATCGAAGGTCGGTGAATACATTAGGCAAGGAGACCTGACACGAAAGCGCAGTATGTAAATGGTGCAAAAAAGTAAGGACGGAGACAGAAGTGTTGAAACCAGCATGGGGATGACCGAATGTCGCGACCCTAAGAGCAAAAATATACTGTCGTAATCGAAGAGGCTTTTCACGAAAGCAGGGTTTGGAGTCTAAGGGCTCTGTTAACCAAAACAGGTATTTCAATCGTGACGTATAAGTAAGTTATAACTCAAATATTAAAAATGAGGAAACTAGTGGGTGCTCCGTGAATCGACTCTAAGCTAATTAGATATGTACGTAGTGTGTTTCACGTGCAGTTGGCGGAACTTTATTCAACTAAAACTCCGCTTGGAACATACGGAATAACAGACGAGTCATATAATTCACTCTGTTCTCACCGCTAGTAGGAGAGGCACCGGGTAAAAGAGTTACGTCGCCTTAAATAAGTTCGATGGCCATGCCCATGAGATTAGGACATAGGGTGATGATAGTACTTGCTATAGACATCGGGGGTATCTGTTAGCATAAGACTTGTTAAGAATGAAACAACAAAAACAGTGCACTATCTCCAGTCTCTCAAGACACTTATGGACCGTTGGTATGACTGTCGAAAGCACGCAGTCCGGTTATTTGATGATAACAGAACTTATCGCCATGACTTGTTTACTTCCTAGACAGTGCAAAAGATCCTGGATTAAGCAATCCAGCATCAATTTCATCCCTCTTATTGTCGCGATCTAGGTTTATGTGATTACGGGAATCACCATGCCCTAAAAGAGAAATTGGTGGGCAAGCATACCCCACTATCGCCTTACTTTTGAAGGCCATATATCGAGAAATTACATATGTGAGCCCAAAGTTGCCAAAGCGGTGGGACAACGCGTTAAAAATCATCATTATGACTTGGCTAATTCAAAAGTTAATCAATTTCGACCTCCGCCGAATTTGCTTGCAGTTCCGACCTACTACAATATAAATTTTTCAGGTCTGGATAAACTTACAATAGCATCTAGCTGCATACTTGATATTCCGACGTAATGATACAAGAGTGGCAAACGAAAATGGCCACGACACTAAAAGATAAAGGCATGTTCTTGGTTAACAAAGATTTGTCAAATGGACGCACCTTGACGCCGATAGCATTGTAGGAATTGGCATAAAAGGCTAGAAAATATACTTTGTGTCCGTGTAGATATCTAAGAGGTGTTAAACATTCGATCGCGTAATTACGCGAGATACAAAATATCAAATAGCGGCAATAAAGGATAAAATGTACTTTCTACAAATTTTCGTCAATAACTGTGTCTGTTTTCGCCAAATATCCCTCATCTATAGCTCGAAGTTCAGCTTACTCTACTTGCCTGTATCAATCGCAAACTGTAATACCAGCGTACGTATTTCTGCGGAACTCTTAATGTTATCCAAGGTGGTGGGGTTGTTACTTAAAGCTGTCTCTTAGTGCTAGCTTGAAGTCTCTCAATATCGATAACATTCGTTATATATAACTTGGGCTTAGTAACATTATGGAAATGGTGCATAAGTTAAGCTCGACTCATCAGTCATGAACTGAATTATTTTTTGTCCTCCCCTTTTTGTCCCTAATATCCGAGAGCACTCTTTGCGAAAGAAAATATTGATAGACGACGAAAGTGTTTTAGCTGCCTGAGCTTTAAGTCGTCAATGGTCTGAAGCTTGACTGAAATTCCGCAAAATTCGTCTATATTGAAGCTACTGAACGTTTATATGATCTACGTAAGTAGTGCTCAAAACTCTATCTAAAACAAACTAATTTGTGTTTCCGATTTATTTAGGTCGGTGTCTTTTTTTTTTTTTTTTTTTTTTAATAGAATTCGATAGTAATTATTGTCTATTATTTTAATTTCGCTCGCGTCCGTCTTTTCATCATGTTTTTGCTAGTAGCATTTTTGCCTTACAGAGGCGTTGTCTGACAACGTAGACGTTTGTTTATATCCTGTTTAACGCCACCTAATCGTCTGACACCGTTCCGATACGCTGAAAGCTTAAATTCAATTTCTGACAACCTAAACGCACGCTAATAAGTTGCTATATATATATATATATATATATATATATATATAGTTTTTTTGTTACATACTGCAACCTTTTTCAAAATCATATATACTGCTACATGTGTATTACACAGATTGCTTTATATAGTTCGGTTAAGGCACCCAGAGGAACTTGTTTCTGAACAAATTTCTGTTCTGTTTCGCATGGATCCGACATATTCGATGACATTATGTGGCACACGAGTATATGAGCGTTTACGTCTATCTGTCAGACGTTTCGCGAGGGCTCGAGCGACTATGGCCTCTTTGTGCAGGATATTTTTCGTTCGGGAACATCGCGCGTCGATGTGTAACAGTTTACCTACACACACAGTTGTGAGAGGCTTCTTGAGAGCGCTCCTTACCATCTTTTAGGTTTTGATTAAGGAAGTGTCTTCTCGATGGGTATTCTTTATAGGATTTTAGTCGGGTCATAAAGATGTATATTATTTGTTTTAGAAACTTACTCGGAGCGGGGTATATTGCGCTTCTCGTGCTAATAATACTTGCGGCTCTCTTGATCCATGCTTTCACTGCATAGATTCATGAAACAAATTAACAAATACGTACAGGGACGAATTTATCTTCGAATTAGATTATGATACAGATTGTTTAAGATTGGTTACTGTTTATATTGCTCGCAATTAGCCCGTTTAATAAACTTTTCCATTATTTTCGTATTATCAGTTATCTACGTAGGATCTCCATACTGTACGAACAGAAGGCTAGATTTAAATTTACTAAATAAAGGCTTAGTGCACCAATTAGGTTTTTGGATTTCGGCCGATCTTCGGCTTCAAGTGTCTCATAAGTTGTGTATGTTTTACAACCGAATTTTTTAAATGCTATAGATTAACCCCGACAAATGTTGTAGACTTCAAACCGACAAATGCAGTACGGCGGCATAGACTGCAAGGAGCTAAATGGTATATGATCGGCAGTCTTCTCAATTCTCCCATCAATGGTAGGATTGCGCACAATCCCAAGCAAAAATTTCAAGTTATGAAGAGCATCCACCCTTGAACTTTTTCCTCAAAAAAAATACCTGTTTATCAACGGATAATTAAATAATCATAGTAGTTTATTAATATAACTAGGTTGATTTAACAGCATATCGGAGAAAATTAGCAAATAAAACGCAGCGAAACTCTTCTCAAAGCGGAAAACTACCAGAGGTTACTGTAATTTGCTTGAGGTAAACGGTAATACCGGTTATCCTGAGGTGTTAATGTTTAAACACAATATATGCCTTAAACTCTATGTAATCCCACAATCTATCATTCGAAAGCTTTAGCAACTAATTCCCGTTTCAGGCATTCGCTTAGTACTTTATCCTAAAAAAATGAAGCTATATGAGAAATACTACGATTCATGATGATAGCAAACCCAGATTCTAAAAAACGGGAGTTAAAAAGCTGTTATTATCTTTTTAATGGGGCCTACCTATTTTTTCAAACGAAACATTTCGACTTCGAGTTCAGTGTTCATTATTATAGAGCAAATAATTATCCTTGAGTTCTCGTATAACGCCACGCATATCTTGTAGGCCATATAATTCTTGTTCGACAAAAGGGCATATATTCACAACGGTTTCAGAAGAGAATCCAAACATGAGTTTTACCCAACTCAGGCCAATACGAGAATCTTCTTTGTATAAAAGCCACATATTTTTTTTTCGAAAATTGTTTGTGAAATTGTCGGGAGAAAGTAAAGTATGATACCTACCATTATTTAATAGTCTGCTGTTGTTACCATTAGACCGTCGAAGAGGCGAACGAAAGCCTTCAATTGGTTAAGGAAAGCGACGCAGAATGCCTGTACTGGGCCTCGTGGCGCCTTGTTCACAAGTCGAACACACTCATGAATAACTACCCTTCGTTTAAACACTTAAGTAAGCTACTACCCTTCATACTGTCCCCGCGTTGGAACCAAGTTATTTATTTTGAGCCCTTGAGACCATTAAATAGCTTTTTTGGGACCTAACTTAAGCTTGTTCATTTCAAAGTTATTGTTTTTGAAATTAGAGAACGTGATTTCAGTTTTTGCTGATTCTTGCTCCGACCGTTCTTTCCTTTGATACAAAGGGAAAATCACCAAACTCTTCCAAAATCAAATCTCATTCAGTTTCTGTAAAGCATATGGTAAGCTACCTAAATGCATTTGTCTGATTCACGATATGAGTTACTTTGATCGTCTTCTTCACACAGAGATGATAAATCGGTTTTTTATACTGAGGTCTGAGGTAATACATGGGTCATTGATTTTACCTTCGGCTAAGTTGGATTCTGAGCTATTTCATCGATGGTTTCCTAAATGCTCGTTCGGTTTATGCATTCCAAATTTCCCTGAGATTGACCCATTTGTCCTGTGGCTGTTCCTAGCGGAACGTGAACCATCTAAACAGGAATCTGAATGACGCTCCTCAGAGTAATCTGAGAATGACTCCGAAAAAAAATGAGAGTAACTGCGAAAAAAAATCCAAGCAATTAATCCTACATTCTTTGGAGGCAGTTTTGCAACGCCTGAGACATCTCAACGTTTTCTATATTGAAATATTTTTTTTGTACCAAATCTATTTACGGAAAAAGCTGTACCGTCTTTTGTGGTACAACCGGATTTGCCCGTTTTACCGAGTTGTGGTCCGTATCGCACAATCCGGAATCATCCCAGAGTAAATGATTCATTTCGGCTTCGCCTGAGCCCGACTGCGAACATGGCATACTTTCAACTACGTACTTTCGACTGCATCGTCCTTTGAATATGATACGTTTACGGTTATTGAAGCTAGCTCTGGTCCACTTATCTCAGACTGCTCTGACTTTGGACGTGGCAAATGTTGATATTCTGCACTGTCTTTTCTGATAATCAATCCTGAGACGCCACCTAAATGTGAATGTAAGAAATAGCCATGTTCTAGTCCATCCTTAATTGAGGACAGGCGCGAATTCTCAACCATTAATTCTGCCAGGTTAAAGAAAGGGGGCGAGCATTAATCACCAATTTCTGGTTGAGAGAAGGAACAGACCATATTTCCACCTCTGTCTTCATTTGTAGGGGAACTCGGTTCAAGCAGTAGATGCCCTTCGATCTGCATAGTCGCGAATACCTGTGCTTTCTGATCCTGTTCAGTAAATCTAAGCAGGGCAAATTACCCGATAGGCAATTCGTTCTCGAGCCTAAGTGGCTCTTACCGCCATTCAGCTCGCGATTTCTTTGTCTGAAGGTTAATCAGGGTCACCTTCGTTTGAATTCGAGGCTGAGTTATTGATAACACACGTTCCCCAGAGATTTCATGAGAAGTTGTGATTTTCTCCCGACGGTAAACATAGGCGTCTAGTAAAGTGAAAACAATTTGGAGCTACCTACTAAACAAAAGTTTTAAACAGTTCAGAAGGAGTAATTGAAGCTGCCTCGCGACTAAAGATATGGTTATCCCTTGCTACAAGGGCTAGGGAGTAGATTACGCCGATGATTTAGCTTTCTCCTTTATATGGTTGATTAACTTAGATCGCAGAAGCGCCTTCCCTTTTGAGATCGAAGTTACCAGTTGGTTTGTTCAGCTTTGCCTAATATTAAGCCTGAACAAAGTTTTACTAGTGCTAGATTTTTGCAAAGGTTTGTGCCAATGAAAGTTGTAGCTAGTTCGAATGTACTGTTATAAAACATACAAAACTATTAGTGTATATCTGTAATATGGTACAGCTTGACAAGGACAAATATAACACCTGAATGCCCAGCTCATTCGCTACCTAGAATACAACACTTATCTATGGGTTTTACAAAATCTGGATTTACGCTGCTTAATTCCAGCTCTGATGATTGACAGTGCACATTTTTTTTTCGATAAAGTATTAAGGTGCATAATTCTAAAATGCGCCACATTCTTGCATCGACATTGTGACATGTTAAAGCTGACAACTATTGACTCTGAGGAACCGACCAATAAAGGGCTTATTACGGCACAATTTTATACACTTCTTATATCATTAATCGTACTATTTTGCTGTGAATTGTCTTCGCCAGGGTGTAAAGCACACCTTACTTCATGTCACAGAAGCAGAGACAATAAGAGTAAGTCACACATGCATATCAGCAGAATCAGAAACAATAGGAAAAAATTGTCATTTTTAGGCAGGTGGTTCACAGTGATCGAAAATCTAACATCGAAGCGTTACAGCAGTGATAAGGCTATGTGATTGTCGCAGCAAACAATGATTGACTATAATAATACCTATCGATTCCGTGTGGCTTCTATATGTCGTTGGTTCGCCATCATTTCTAAAAGCTCCAATTTTTTTTCTGGTAAGTGTTTTTTTTGCTACTTTTCGTATATTTCTTATTTCGATGATGTAATAGATTCTTTTGATCGGTGCAGTGGCTAGTATTGGAAAACGATGATTAGTTATTTCAATACTGTTTAGCCTGGTTTACCTAACCTATGTTATAATATCCTCGAAAACGACAAGTCTTATCACTTCCCTATAGACTGTCCATTACAGCCTCGGAATGTATGTACACTATCGTAATCATCCATTATGGTAACCTCTGGTCCGTTGCACCGAAAACTCCTGGATCATATAGTTGCGTTTTTAGTGAATGGAATGGTCACGATGCAAAATCAAAAACAGACTAATTGATCATATGGTGGCGGTTCTTTTTAAATATGCTTTGTTATAACGATGCTAGGATTCCTTATAATTGCACCACATATAATCTTATTACTGCATAATTGCAGCTTTTTAAAAGCACGTTCTATTGCTTAGCAGCGAAATTATAATTGTGGTAGCAGAAGCACTAGTTTTCATTACGAAACTTTCGCTTCATCGAAATCCAGTGCAATGCGGTTGTGTGGCTATGTAGCGAAAACAATAATGAGCTAAGGCAGTTTCTTGATCAGAGGTTAAATACTCTGTTACGAAACAATTAGCCCTGTGTAAGACTGTGTTCTGAGAAGTTGTCGCGACGACCGTTATCCAGTCCAGATGTCCAGTAACCCCGGTAGCATCAGCAGGCAGGCGACATGCATGATAACGCTCACGAATACCCCCGACGGCAAAAAGCAATAACAAGCCGGCATGTTCGCCAGCCACGGGACGTATGACATGGAGCTAGACCTCCACTGTTGATTATGCACCGTCTGTATTTGCGAGTCCATTCACAGCATTTGTTTTATGCTTTTCGTTTTTTTTACTTCTGTCTTGGATTCTATTGCCTCGCAGGTGAACATGAATTGGTCTGCAGCATTGTCCTCTGCTACGTCTACAACATTCCATTCACAACTATTTCTATATATGCGGGCGAAATTAAATCCAAGAATTTTCTCTATATTTCGGATTCTACGACCGTTATCGCCATTGGGCATCTCATCAGACGGCTGGCTGCCATCTCAAAACAAATCCTGTGTCTATGCCTGCGTTCGAACTAATAACGAGTCCCTAAGATTAACAGGCAAATACGTCACCCACTAGGCTATCACGGGAACAAACGCGATACGCCTAAATCAACTTTATGAAATCTACGAGCCTTCTTGTTTGTAGCACTGCTTAACGAATCTGGAAACTGGAGCCGCTGTTATTTGCTTACGCGTCTTTCTGCGGAAAGATCTGTAGTTGTCTACCGTAGTACGGCACGGTACTTGGAGTATAAAAGTTAAATTAGTAAAAAAAATGATTTAGCGATAGTCTTTGTCAAGCTTTGCAATGCAATCAAAAAAGCCGCCGGATAAAAATAAATGAAACTACAATAGACAATTTCAGTTGTTTCCCTCTATCTGCAGATCATGCACACTACAAGTTACAAACAAATATTCTCTCCAGCAAAAAAAAATCATTTTCAATGTATGTTCAACGCGTACAAATGTATTGAACATTTGTAGACGACGCCTGTGACATGGCAATGTTGTGTTTTTCATCGGTATACTAGGTCAAATAATTCCTCTAATTTTTGTTTTAGCCCTTTTTCGTGAATGTTGTGTTCTTATATATTATTTTCGTTAATATTGCTCCGGGATCTCTTATTTCTACGTCGCTTACTCAGAAAAAAAGTTATGTCCCTTATCGAGCGTCTCTTTAGAGGCTTGGAACAATAAACTGGTAAAATAGAATACTGTTTCAACTACTACCGACTTTTCCTGAGGCACTAAATGGTCTCAGTTTACGACCTTTGCCTGTTACTATGATTCAGATTAATACATACTGAGCGTATAGAGCTTCATTAACACCAAAACTACTAAACGTTTATCAACTGAGGGTAAGCTGGTCTAAAGATGCTGGAGTTTAACTTATATATTCACTTTTATTATTTTCATAATTCTCTTAAACAAGTTCTCGCACTGTTTACTGATATTCCCACGCTAATAATACTAAATAAAATTTAGAAAGTATACTTTGCGGATCCATTCATGCTTCGCAAACATTACTATTTGCCCAAAAACATATTTGCTTACACAAGTTCGCCGTTCTTAAATTCTCTAAATGCTATTTATTGGCGCAACATACAACGGAAACACAAAACATAAAAAGTTCTTATTTCATGCAAAGTTATAGTCGTAGAGCTAGTCTATACGTTAAAAAAGTAACAGTAATTTTTTGTGTGCAAGTATTTATCAAACGGACGTTTCACTCATACATTCACAGTCGCAGGCATTTGGCCGTAATACTGAAAGGTATTGAATAGCTTACATAAATATTTTTAGCGCTTGACTGATCATTCTCCTTTGTACATGGGCTTCCTCTTTTCTCTAAAAGCATTCAATCCTTCCATACGGTCCTTGGTTTTAATAACCTGAGCATAAAAGCTTTTTTCAAAAATTAAACCTTCGGCAAGAGATACCTGAAATGGCAGCAGAAAAAAATTGACCCAATTTGCCTAGTTAAAAAACTTCCGACACATTTAAACTGCAACAAACTTTCAAATAATTTCACCAAATAATATCAAACGCTTGATAAGATTTAGCACTAGCAAATATCTGAATTAAATTCGAAGCTGTTAAAAGATAATGAGCAACATGGTTTCGCTAACCTCTATTGCCTTGTTCACAGCCAGTTTTGCAAGACGCAGTGCTATGGGCGCATTTGGTAGAATTTCTTCTGCCAGTTCCAGGGCACGCTGTTCCGCTGTTTTACCTTCTTCTGTAACGTGATTGACAAGACCAATTTGTCTGGCCTCTTTACCACTCAACACGCGTGACGTCAAAATCAACTCCTTGGCCAAGACCGGACCTACACAAAAAAACATGGAAGCAATTTTAGGTCCTTTCCAAACTACAAAACTAAGTTTACTCAGAAGATGGACGAAAGCTAACTCAGACAATGGAAAAAGTAACAATTATAATGGCTATATATAGTGCACGGTAAAAACTTAGAATAACAATAGGGATAGAACACTTAATGTGGCGACTTTACAAGTCAGGCCAAAGTTTAGGTCATAAGTCTGCTTTGGAACTAGTTGATTTTCTTCCTATCTATTTAGGATGTAGGAATTATTGCATTATAGGCCGTGTTACTACCACTGTTCCGTTTGTTGCCAAGCTTATGTGCTCAACGGTAAAACTTGTGAGCTGCGAGAAACATAATACATATTACAAGGTTATGTACAAGTAGGACAAACAAAATATTAACTAGGTTCAAAAAAACGCTATATTCTATATAGACAACGATGAAAATTATAAACTGCATAAATCGTTACTACATGATTATTATATCGGTCAACTTTTATCCAAGTCTCGTCCGTTGTGGCCCCCGTTTCGTAAAACTTGGGATCAATGTTTCGATCTCAGTTTATTGGGTTTTCTTCGAATGCTGGAGCTGACAGTACATCGGCAAGGGCGACGGAGGAATAGTGGAGTCACCGCCAGTAGGTAGACACACCTATTGCGGTGTAATCACGTGGCTCTTTCAGGAAACGCGGCTTTATTTGGTTCAGTTGCCCAAACTTCTTTTCAGTAAGATCCTCTCACCTAAGGTTTACTCCGCATACGGCAACGGGTACAGCTTACAAGTCGGAAAGTCGCAATGGAGCACAGAAGAAAATTGCTCAGGGCCAAGCATTAAGGATGGAGCCATCAAAGATTCTCTGCATTTTTCGGTAAGATGCTGAGAGGCCATAGACGTTATACATAATCAGTAATCCTAGGCAGGCGAATTAACATATGTCACCGATCGGCCAGGAAAATGGTACAGTGATAAACCGCAACTCTGACACCTTTTTGAATTTCATTGCCTTATTCTCACTTAGAATGATTGTCAGTCCCTATTCCGAAATAGCAAGATCTAACCTGGTTAAGGTTTACTGCTTATAGAGGCGACTGTTTCCGTGAATGACTAAGTAATCCGCGTAGAGGACTTTTCCCATATTTCTAAACTCACGTATCTTGTCGGGGCAATTTGTAATCAGGAGTAAAAAAAGGAGGCTTAGGTTATCACCTTAAGCAACACTTGTAATCTGGATGGACTCTATTATCGGTTGTTACCTTATTCTCCTCAAGCATTGCCGCCGTTAGGTTAAACACGTTCACGGTAAGCACGCAATGCTACTTAAATTATATTGCTTGATGCAAAGTCGAAGGTTGCTTTGAAATTCACAAACACTACGTAAGTATGTTGCTGAAAGCTTTCTAAAATTCGTTGCATGTCATAAAGTAGGATCTTGCATGTGGAGCATGATCCCTGTTGCTTAATCCCTGTTGCTATTTTAGATATCACATTTAACTCTTCCAGTTAACAGTAACTTTTTCTAGTACCAGCAGATGCGAAAGAACCTTATAGCAAATGCGCTTTGCCGCAATCTCGCGGCATGAAGACCGCTGGCTTGGGTTGCCTTTGTTTTTCGGGATAACGAGAGGCGCTGCATTCCGCTATTGGGAAGGAAGCAGTCCGTATTAGATTCAATCATTGAACACAGAGGTTGAACAAGGCGTCTGCCCTAAAGCGTTCTTAATTTTTCGTTTCGAATCCTTTTCAGTACCATTACCTTCCTCGGACGTATGAGTCACTTGCAGGACGGAGAACTCCTGAACCTGCAATTCACATTTCGCCGTTGCCTGTTCGCCCTACTCTGCGCTGAGCAGTGACATCTCCTGCGGTACATGGGTCTTATGAAATGGAGCGTTCCGGCGAAATGATCGATGATGACATTGATGAGCTAATAGGATGCCACGCTGACATGCGTGGATCGGGCCATTTGTATGACTGGCACTCAGCTTCTCCCAGAAGAATCGTATCCTACTGTTTCCAGTAACTCCCATTTTGGATGGCATATGTCTTCAAGCAGACCACTTTGCAAGTAGTGGCCAGCTGCTTTGTTGCTAGTAGTAGTATTGCCAACAACCTAATGTCATTCTAGGTAAGGCAAACAAGGTAGAAATTGTACTCAAGTCACTGTCGATATCCCTTGGGAAGGCCTGCATAAATGGAAAATTGCAGGATCTCAACGAGATAATAAGTATAAAATTCAATATCAGTCAGGCGTAACATTAGGAGGACCGCATGAGACAGATGCAGAAGTTCCGTGTCCAGCTTTTACGGTAAAAAAAATGTATTCCTCCTGGCGAACAGTAATCCCAAGGAGACCTTCAGGAGTCTAAACCAAAAGGAATGTGCGCTTGAAGCTACTCTCCATCACAGAAATAGTAATTCTCTTCTTCGTCCTTGATTTTATTTCTACCTGCTTTCGTCGCAGAGATATCGCTGGCGCACTTTTCCATAAGGCCGGCAAAAATTGGTGCTATACATGGATTGGCTACCCAGCAGTGATGCAGCAAGGTGCCGTCAGCTTATCTCAAAGGGCTAACGTACGGCTTGAGGTGAGCTAATCGAGTCGAACATTTAAGTCTCCTGCCGCAATGAGGGAAGCTCCCGAAGTTCCACTCGATGCCCTTTAATGTTTCCCACAACCCTGGATCCGATTTCTACCCTGAGAGCGTACTTGAAGCTGGCTGTATAATTTTTTGTTAGGTAATGTTGTTCACCTAGGTAGGTTTTGTCTTCAGCGCTATCAAGGCCTTCTGAAGAAATATTTTGTCATTGGTTATAACACGCCGTGTGACCATTTCGAATAACAAGAGATCCCTTTCGAAAGTCTGAAGCAGCGATGACCCTCTAACCCGGTGTTTACAAAGCGCACATTGCACTCAGGTTCCATAGACTTGTCCTTATGATTGTACTATACTCCATGCTTAGGAATTTTTAATCTTCATCCTAACAAAGATTTCATTCGCCTGGGAATGTTACACGCAATTCTTTTAGCTACGTTACCCATATACCTGTATCGGCCACTCTCAACGGCTCGACGCTTTGTGAATAAGAGAAACGTCACAGCGAAAGGCTCATTCTCGTAAGTTACCCTTTTAATAAATGCTTCATTAGAGTTCTGGCTAGAGCCCTATCAGTTTCGTAGAAAGCAACTTGACTGCTGCTATAATTTCGTCCTTCTCAAACGTCATGTACTTATGCTGGCCTGCCTATAGAACTCAATTTGGTAACTCAAATCACGACACAATAATGGCAATAGAAAAAAAAAATGAAAACATTTATGCCGCTAACCAATAATACGCGGCAGTCTTTGAGTGCCACCGGCGCCTGGAATGATTCCTAGTTTGGTCTCTACAAGACCCATTTTTGCGGCTTGAGAAGCCACTCGGATGTCGCAGGCGAGCGCCAATTCTAAGCCACCGCCGAGGGCAGCTCCATCAAGGGCAGCGATAGTCGGCATCGGTAAAGATTCAAGCGTCGATGATACATTACGCAACCGCTCTACAAATGGTTCCACCTCCTCTTCAGGCATTGTCCGTCTACAAACATACAGTTCAGTAATAAACGAATAAGTCGTAGTGAGAATTCAGACTACTGTTTTTCCCTTAGCAAAATTGATTTTCGAAATATTACTATTATTAAAAAAGCATAACGTTCCGTAATTATATTTCTTTTATACAGCAAGGGCGACCGTCATAACACATGTAATACTACATCTTGTTGTAGGACATACTGTAGAATACGAACCTCATTACAGTGCCCCTTTATTATAACATATTAAAATAGAATCGAAGAGCTCGTTTTTATGCTTGTAAATATCAGTTTGATACATGCTGATTGCAAACGATCCTTTTTATAGATGAAAAAAATATCCCTCACATTGGGCAATCACACTAATAATCATCCTTGCATATGCTCAATAAGAGCTTAGAGTACGAACCGTTCTTTAAGGTCGGCGCCGGCACAGAACACTCCCGGTACGACAGACCGCATGATCAGAACTCGAACACTACGTTCATCCTTCAGTTGTTGCAGAGATTGCTCTAAGTGGGTGAGAAAGTTTCTGCTGAGGGAGTTTTTTCCTTCAGGTCTGTTCATCGTTAGAAAGGCAACGCCTTCATGATTGCCAGTCAGTTTCTCCATGTAGACCTCATTCTCTTGGCTGGATGCACTAGGCATAGCCAGATGTCGACGTATGCTACATTGAAGACTCGCTACCATCACCCGGCAGGCAAACGGCGTCAAAAGAGCGTAAGTCATCTGTAGAAATAGGTCAAAAACTCAAGTTCTAACATCAAAAAAAGAGAACAATTAAAGGCCTGGATTGAATTAAGTAATTCAGACGGGATAAGTGAAGTTTGAAGTGTACTCACCAACATTTATTATATTATCTAAATATTCCTAGCTCAAATAAAATAGCGAATAAATATAATAACATAGCGCATAAATATAATATATACAATGGCAATAATACCTAGTGGTGTAATATATAGTCTAGCGATAGATGACAAACCTAGATCCGAACTTCAGTATTTTAGTTGTTAGACTTTCACAATATCGAACCTGCCATAATACTCAACATTCAAATCACAAACGAAAGGAAATTGCATGAATATATGTGCGTTCTATAAATTTAGTCGACTGTTAAAAGTGGGTGTCTGTGTGTTTATCGGTCCTACTCTCCTAAAGTGATCGATTTAGGCAAATTTTTCGCGGGTCGCTAGATGTTTTTTGGAAAGAGCTGCACATAGGACGAAGCCAATAGGATAAACAATAAATATTTTTTCTTTAGGGAGCAAAATTTCTTTTCTATATAGAGCATAACATTAATTTGGTTGATCGTAATCCGGGGACAACAACTTATTTTCGATGTTTGAAATCATCACGATCAAAACATCAGCATCGTCCACGCTGATATACCGTCAAAGTAACAAATGTAAATTAGTGCGTTAACAAATGTGCTCAACACCCGTTGCGTAAAAAAGCTATGCTTTAATTATTATACAGAAGAAGCTATTTGGTAATAATAATAATAATATACGCTAATAATTAACCGTTATTGGTAATCTTGTACTTTTATACAGGTGAAATCAAAACAGTTTAACAGCAAACCAGTACAGGTTTGTTTGATATTTTCTGTTTTTTTTTCAGCTGAGGCCTAGGCTTTCGATTGGAAGGGCATTGTTTTTTCTACTGAGCGTATTAACTTCCTGCGAATTTATTTGCTAATCAGCCATTATGTTTTTTTTTTCGATAGCACATTAATTATATCAGGAAAAGCTAAAAAATAATCTTTAAACGTGGCGTACACATGTTTCACGACAATATCTTTTTAAAACTTTTGTTAGCAAACAAGATAATTACAGACTTTTCGTTTTTCTAATAATTTCAACCATTGCACGTACAGTCAAAAAAATTTCGCGCGATATAGAAAAACTGGCAATCTAATTTTTCGTTGTGAATCTACGCGTCAGCATAACTTTTGTAAATCTATTACCTAAAGTCTTGCTTACACTCGTATTATTTATGTTTTTTCTACTTAGAACTAGCACAATGCACAAAACAATAATATTGTACTAGCCAGACCTTCGCACCTCTGTATCTACGTGCCTGTTTTCACTGGTACCATCCAAATAGTTCCGCGACAAGATAGGAAAGCTTTGATCTGTGTGACCTTTTACTATCTATAGATAACCAGCCGGATTTTAAAACAGTCGACAAAAACTACATAAAGGATTGCGCTCGAATCATTACTAAAAAAAGAAGCAACAATATCATTGCAACATGGAACAATAAGCGCTTTGTGAGCAACCAGCTGAGAGCAGAATTTAATCATCTATGCGTTGTTATACACAATTGCGTTCGAAAATGGCGCTGCTATTCAATCGTCGTTGATATTTTGCCGATTTGTTTATTTGTGCGCTGCAGAATAGACAAAAGGCCGGCGCGTTTCTTCGATCAACTGGTTGGCGCCAAACTTGGATTGGAAGATCATATGGGCTGTGGCCTGGCGGGTCTTTGTTTGTTTCGTTCAACTTTGTCTACAAATATTCTTACAAAGGCCTAAAGCCGGTTACGAGGAAGTTCATACTATAAAACTTATATCAAAAACTGTTTCCTCGGATTCAGAAAAAAAGGTTTGTGTGCAGTCATGTTTAATAGCAGTATCGACACTAAATTTAATTCCATTTTGGACAATCTGCACATCTGATAGGTTAAAAAAAGTGTTTATGTACGACTTTTTATAGGCGAGGACGATTTCATTAATTTACTAAAAACAGAATACAAAGCAAATCTAGACTAGTAAGGGCCTAAATGGAAGCGGTACATAGAACATCCAAACATTAACAACAATTAAGGTGGTAGAACAAAATTTACAGGACCGTGTCCTTAACACTGTATTGATCAGTTAGCCATTTAGGTGCGATAGTCGACGTGTGCCTCAATAGGTGATGCTCGTACTGAACGACTGTGCTACTTTTAAAGATATTGTATTAACAGTACAACTAATTTAAGCTAATTGACTCCAACTGATTTTTACTTAACCAGTATAACCAACTCAATATATATATAGTGAGTGTCTCCTGTGATGTTTTCGTACGAAGTTTAGGAATACGCAAAGTGGTCTAGGCTCAAAACCGGCGTAGGCACATTTTGTCCTAAAAGCCAGTCGAAATTATGCTTGAAGCGTGAAACGTTTCGTGTTGACGTGTCGACATTGAACGAATAATGACGATATGCATGCCCTATTACTTAGGTAAAGTTGCGCGCGCTAAGGGATAAACTCTTCATTTTTGGACTCCTTTCAGATGTCGAATAATCCGAAATTAAAAGTAAAAATCTTCAACTCATTCCAAGTCCAGGGACTGACCCTCCGTCGCGAGTCCAGTCAATATCTGGAGCAAATATTAGGTCGACTCGAGCCGGACCAACAGGTTGATTGGATCAACCAAATTATTACGTGGCTTCAGGGGCAGTGCCTCGAGTCGGCGCTGATTTCCAAGGATCAAATTGTAGCATGTATTAAGCAGTGTTCGTCGATTTCAGAACAACAGCAACAGGTGTTTCACATAATCAGCGCATTCGATGTACCTGCTTTCAGTTACAACAACGATCGAAAGAAATTCATGCGAATCGAGGGCAAACGTCAACTCTTCCCAGTGGCAGACGCTAAGGCTGAACTCTATTGCGAACGATACAAGATTGTACAACAAAGGACTCTACGCCATAAACTGTTCGCGGCTCCAACAGCTGCTTCAATGCTTTCGTCATCTAAACGTGACCACTATAAATTGTGTTCGTGTGAGAGTCTCATCGGAATGACAAACAAGGCTAATCGGTTTGTTGTGGTGCTCGGCATGCTGACGCAGTTAAAAGAAGGAAAGCTCTTCCTGGAGGACCCAACAGGCAGTGTACAGCTGGATCTTTCCAAGGCCAGCTTTTCACAAGCGCTTATTACAGAAGGAAGCATAGTTCTTGCGGAGGGTACATATGACGATAAGATGTTCAACGTTCAAGCCATCGGATTTGCACCAGCTGAACCAGCAAAGACTAGCCGGGAATATTTTGGCTCTGTTAATTACTTTGCTGGTGACGCAGTCAAATGTATGAAAACCGATTCGTCATTAAAGGAATCCCAGCATCAGCTCGAAGACTATATGTTGGTAATTCTCTCCGATGTTTGGCTGGATGACGTTAAGACAATGGAACGTCTAAAGATTCTTTTTACTGGATACAACCAGTGTTCTCCTTCGGCGTTCATCCTTATGGGAAATTTCCTCAGGAATTCACTCGGTTTTCAGGATGTGGGCACACTGAAGGAATGCTTTAAACAGCTGGCTGATTTGATTACTCAATTTCCTGATCTTATGTCACGTTCGCGTTTCATTTTTGTCCCTGGAAATCGGGACCCGTTGACTACCAAGGTGATTCCACGACCGCCACTGCCAAAAGTAGTAACTGAATACTTTTCAATGAAAATTCCTCAGTCGACGTTTACTAGCAATCCTGCTCGAATACAGTTATACACTCAAGAGATCATACTATTCCGAGAAGATTTGATCTCGAAGATGTGTCGTAACAGCGTGCACGTACCCTGGGAGCCCGACGGCGAGGTGCAGCTGTCGCAACTATACGTAAAGAACCTTGTCGGTAATGCTCACCTTTGTGCCTTACCAACACACATAGCTCCGGTTTTGTGGCAGTGGGATCATGCCCTATGGCTGTATCCGACTCCGGATCTAGTTGTCTGCGCCGATAAGCATGAACCATTTACTATTAGTCAAAACGAGTGCTTATTCACTAATCCCGGTCAATTTACTAAAGGTGATTTTTGCTTCAAGGTATACTTGCCTGGTCAAAAAAAAGTTGAAGACAGCCAGATTTGTGAGCCCGAATAACTCACATTGGTCAACGACAACATTTAAGCATCATGTTAATGTATTTATGATTTATGTATATAAAGTTTAGTTCGACAAAAGACAACTTACAGTTGTACAAAAAACATTACAATTACCTATGAAAATAAATATGACGCATTTTAACAGATGGTTTTAGTTATGGATATAATGGATGCTTTATTAGTATTTTATTTTTCCCGGTGAGCTCAAGTATCCTGCAACGTAAGGACAATATTTGACTTCCAACTACCTGTTGAGAGTTATTCAGCTTATATACTGCGTTTGGGAGATAACCTGTGGTGTTCCAGATTTGCTCCGATTAAAAACCGATTTCCAAAGAAAATGGGGAAAAAGCAACTTTGTTGTGATGAAAATTTCCAGGCTAGTCGCAGGTTTGTGACTAATTTGCGAAGCAACGTATGACCTTGAAAATGTCGAATCCATTAGTTGGAATCGAGTGCACAAAATACCAAGGGCAATTCATCACAAGTTAGTTAGATCAATCGTTTTTATTAATTAAATAAAGTTCAGTACAAGTCGACATTTGCGTTCTTCTCTTGTTATATATATATATATATATATATATATATATATATATATATATATATATATATTACGGATAAATAGAGCTCTATAACCACTTTTTCCATAGCTGTTGGTTCTTTTTGTTGCTGTATTGCACAATATTACGTTGCTGTCTTTTAACTTGTGCCTGACATTGGGTTAGCCCCTTCATTCAGGATGTCCTTGCTTTTTTGTTTTCAAGTTGTCTTGTGTTGTCCTATACAAACCTACGGCATCTATGCCAGTCATCAACACTACGTTGGCTGTCAGATTGAGCCCAACAGGTTCAGTTATACTGGTCATTCGTTCAGGCGCTGACACATTTTTCCTTAGCCATCAATTTCCTCCATAAACGTTTTAGTTGTTCTTTAGCTCCACCTCCTACAATGTACATATACCTAGAGCATCATCTCAGGGCCTTTAATATCCACTGTACGCTTCAGATTATATATACTCTATTTCAAATCGAATTTCAGCTTCTCACTAATGTTCGCCAGCAGACGTCCTCTAACAAGGAGGCTCGCTGGCAATTCCTCCTACACAGCAGTTTCTTTATTGAAATGTATTGCAAAACCCGAACAACCGCCTGTCGATCTGATACTTAGAGAAGCTTCGACGAGCGTGCTAGTAACTAATAAGCGTGCACCTAATTTGTCTCCCTCATTTAGTCCTTCATCACATTCATAAACACTTGAATGCATATGTATTTTTATCGACACGTACATATACAGCTTGCGTGTTTGATCTTTACAAAATCTTCTGCTTCTCTCACCGGGCATAGATTTGACCCTGTCCTTCTCTTCTGGATATTATTCATCATCGTATGTTATTATTGTATGCTCACTTTTTATTGTCAAATGACCTCGTAGTTTATTGTTCACATGGACACAATCAAAATAGCCCGTCTATTGTCTGTTACCCAATAATAATGTCTTGCGATAATCACCACCATAGCAATAGTAAAAATCTCCACTTATAACAATATGCAATCACAACTATTATGCCTAACCCTTTTTATTATCCCTTATAGTCAATATAGTTTTTTATTTTATGTCAAATAAAAAGTCTAGCGTTATATATTCTTAATACTTGTACACTAGAAATAGATTCTGCCTTATCTTGCGATCATTGCCATCATGGTCAAGTACTTTGGCACGCTCTGCGTGAGTCGTTCGAGGCACACAGCCTCTTTTATCTGCTTCATCGCTGCGGCGTTCTGTGCACTGTACGTTATATAGATGCCGAACGAAGTATTTCAAATCTTCCTGTTCTGATCCATTTCTAGATTACGAAGTTTCCACTACTTGTCGCCTAAACCGCACTAGCATTCGTTTCCTTGCATGCGTTGTCATATTTTTCAAACATGTATTTTATGTAACGTATATTTTATCAACATCGAACTCAAATATGATTTTCGGATGCAGGTCTCGCTGGCAGAAACTAAGAATTTCTAATACTTTCTTTAGACTGCCATTGGCAGGTGGCTTTTTCTTCTTAGTAGGTTCCAGTCCCAACAATATGCGCAAATAACCTAGTCCCGTTAAAAAGTCCTAGACTTCTAAAGAATAAACATGTAGTACACACGAACAGATACTCTTCGCGAATTTGGCGGAAGGAAAACGCCACCAGTTCTAAAATTTCGTTTTCATTACCATTTGCCTGCCAAGAATAGCGTAACAATGAACTAATTTTTTAATAATAATATATAGAGATAATAAAATATATGACGAGATAGAATTGATTACTCATTGTGGTTAATTTAATTGTATTTGTTAATTACCTGGTCATGTATAATCTTACTGTAGCAAGCTAATACATATACTACGATGATATATTACTACTATCTTGGTTCAAATGAGCATTTTGCTCGCATGCGTGGTCACTATCGTAATAAGACTGTGTGTTCCGACACGTTTTCATGTTGAGCACGCCGCATACATTTCTATTGCTTTATTCTTTTCCTTGTATCCGCTCCCGATGTACCTATTCATTCATTGCGTGTGTGTCACATACGTATTTTTAACATTATATGCTTTCAATATTGCATATAGGTATATATTAGTATAAAAAGTACTTCACATAATAAACCACTGCAACACACACATCCAATTTCACATATATTACAAGCCGCTAAACAAAAACTACTGACTGCATTAGCTGACAACTTCATTGTTCCAAGCACATGAAATTAGCTCAAAGACTCTGGAAGGAAGTTCGCATCTGATATCCCTAGCACGTTTTATATAGGTTTAGACTTGACTGGACCTAAAACGTTGAAAAAAAATGTATATTATGCTACTTTCATCATCAACACATGGCTTTGTAAAAGAAATAAACCTCTACGAATAGCAATTACAAACAAAAATTACATTGATATCATATCAGGTTTTCAACAATATCTATCTATGTTACGTGTTCGTTTGCTTGTTGATCGGCCATTCCGTAATAACACACATATATTATTATATAACTCACACGCACATTCACTAAACGGGATCCATAATAATGGAAAATATCTGAATTAGACGCTCACTACAGCTTGAGGCTGGGTTCGGTTTATCGAATCGTTCGGCGAAAAAAAATTCTATAAAGGTATGTCTAAAACGGAAAACCCGAAAACGGTCATGTTGCCCCTCATTGTGCAGTTTTGGCTTGCAGCATTAATTCTTCTTTACCTATTTGATAAGATTTACGTTTGAATGAAAATGGCATCCACTTAACATTTTTATGTTCTGCTGGCGATAAAATATTCGTAGAAATATCTTGTTCTATCTGAGAGTCCTATCTCTAGCGTTTCAGTTGGAGTTATTATAGTAACTTTTTATTATAGTAAGTTTTTCATTTCGCTCGATCACAAGGTTGTCGCGGTGGGTAGGCGCTTGTTTCAATTCATTTAGGAATTCGTTCCCTATGATAGGAGAGTCGCTTCTTTTCTCCATATATATTCCTTTATAATTTTTTCAAATTCTCTCTTGACATTAATCCACTGTATTGTATGCGGGCTGGTTTTCTGAAATTTAAAGGAGCAAAAATGATGACGGCTATTTGTCGGGAATTTGTGCGATGGACCTACCCAGCAGAGAACACAGGGAATCAGTCTGAAACATGATGCTCAGATCTGACCACCATTTATCTTAAATTTCCGCGTCATCTGGATGTTCACGTTTTGTAGTGACTCTATACTATTCATACAAGATATAGCTCTTTTGATCTGTCCTAATGTTCTTGAAAGCAGCTAAAACGTCAATTACCCCTGGATATATCGGTGGCAACTGCAATCTGACGGACCTTGGCACATTCGAAAAAAAGGCGTATTACTCATGCTAAGATAGACCCATGTTCTCGCCCCTTTCTCCCGGGAACCCATTCTTCTACTTATTTTTTGCAGCTCACGACTGATCATTTCTACTACCACTGATGGCTAGGTTTCCGCCCGACGGGGCTGCTGGGGCCTTAGTTGGTAATCGCTCGAAAAGCGATGCGTAGAACTCCGGTGCGGCCATCTCTTTGGCATACTTACTACCGATTTCCTGGATCTTAGTACGCCTCTTCACATGTGGCGCTGGACACCTTTAATTAGTATAACGTCAAGAAAATGTTGCACTTAGCTAAATAAGCTGCGTAATATATACAGGAAGATCAAAGACTACTGATCTGTATAACTTTTTAAACTATCGTACTCGGGCGGTATTCTCAAATAATCTTGGCTTATTGAAAAGAATTGTCAAACGTACGACTCAGGATCGGCGTCAAGTCGCTTCCTTCTGCAGAGGTTTAGAGCGACATTACGAACAACGGCACCTAACGTTCGTCTGCTTATTAGTTGGCCGTCGAGAGCAGGCAAGGGTACCGCAGAGGTTCTGTTTCCTGAACGACACTCCACCTGTACATTTACCGAAAATTTGAATCTAATTTGCCTTTAATGGTCAAGAATTATGTCGGATATATATAGACAGATAAAATGGAAATTTCAGATAATATGGCAATATAAGGAAACTATGTATTTGTTCAGTTGATAAAAACAGCACCTTGAGACGAAAAAGACCGCTCTGCAAAGGCGTAACAAAAATCAAGAGAACATCGGCGCCCCGCTGGCTTGGTCCCGCTCCCTGGTGTGCCAGACCTGTCGTATCGGTGTATGGGAGCAACCCCTCAGTCGGAAAGCGACTATGATCTTCAAAGCTTTCCAACCAAACGACCATCACTGCGTAGGAGACAGAAGTATTGACAAACAAAGGAAATGGCATCGCTAAATGTTAATATTTCAGTGTTCGCAGCAACACTTCGCATACTTTCAGTCCGGGAGCACTTATTATGGCTGATAGCGTAATCACCTAAAAAGATTCTCTGAGTCAATGTGTATAGTCATAGTTTTAGTAAAAAAAATCGAAGAATTTTAGTTCAGGTAACAAAAAACTTTTTTGTCAAAAAAACTTTTCGATTTGAGCTTGTACGTTACCTTTGACTTCGAATGGAGCTGTTACCAAATGTCTGGAGGTGCTGTTCTTTCCTGTCTTGTCTAGGTTCAGCGTCATGTTTGACCTTAGAGGTTTCTCTGGTGGCTGACGTTTCCTGGAGGTTCCACCTTCCGGAATAAAAGAGCTTTTGTCTTTTTCAGGGGATGGAGACTTTTTAACGCCAATTGCCGACAGGCTAGGTACCACAAAGGCCATTTCCGAAAGAACGTCTGCCCAATAGAGCACTTGATGTGTTCCGTCGTAAAGAGAGCCACCATGGTTTGACGGAAGATCAACTAAAATGATTTCGAAAGCAGAATAAGGCGCAGAAATATGAAAACGCACGGTGTTATAAATGATTGAGGAACTAAAACATTCTACTTGCCGAAATACCATTGAAAAATAAATGAAAAATCAATACGATTTCGTTTAAATATAACTATTAATGAACAACTAAACGTCGTACTGTTTTACGCGAATATGTAATTGTCGACAGATATTAGGTTATTATAAAAGTGATGAACGTTCCTAATTAGTAATCGTCTTTTACAGTTTCGAGGGTCTACCCGGGCTGAAAGATGGCTTTTTGGATCTATTCCACTGAATTTCTCAAATTGCACAAGGATAACCATGAGCCGATTACTGTCAGATGATCCTATACTTAAATGTTGTTGGCTCACCAATTTTTCCCCGTCGTACGACGAACATACTTCCAGTGTTGTTTTCGCAATTTTAAATGTGACCGCAAAGTTGACACCGCAAAGATACTTGTTTTTTTTTTTTTTTATCAGACATACCCATCTAAAAATCCGAAATCAGGTTAACAGTGGATCCTTTCCAATGATGAATAACCTCACTAAACCATCATCAGGCAAAAGGTCGACCAAAATAAGTTATTATTGCTTTCGAAAAGGCACATATTGAAAGTGTTACTGGAGTAGTTTTTTGGATTAATGGTGGAGATATCCCTATAAAAAAACATTATCTACTCACGCAAGCCCATGTCTCCAGACACCTTCCAGGACGTTTCTACGTTGCCCGTCCAGCCGATGTGCATAGCTACATCAACAGGCCAGCCTAGTGAGCGTAAAAACTCCAGATAGAGCGGGTGAACAAAGTTTGCATTTCGCGAGTTCGCCACTATGTCTTCTGGAATAGTCTGTCTTCGACGAACATAGAATATGTGTACGGTGTCGGAACTTCGCGCAGACATCTGGTCGAGTGTTTCCAGTTGGGTCATAAGTGAGGGCTCCTCGGAGTCAATCAAAGGAAGCAAGGATTGCGAGGGCTGAAGCAAACAAAAAAGCATGATTAATTACATTAACTATGTAAAAGTAATTAATACACTGGCATATTAGCACAACCTATCGCTACCGATCAGTTTGACTGTTTTTTTGCATGACAGGTTTGTGTTAAGCAAATGGGAAGTAAAGGCGTCATCCTTTGGGAACTAATGATTACGTCCATGTTCAAAGACTACTTTGTATTTTGTATTAATATACATCTTCCATCCAATTATTTAAGGCTTTGGGAAATCCATGCGGGTTTCACAGCCGATCTAAAAATTAACCAAACGTGTACTAAGACGTCACTACAATTGGTTATACGGACCCCACAGGTCGTAATTACCTTAACAGCTTCATCATGCGGATTAAGAAAGCCGAAGTGCATGAGGAAAAGTCGAGCAGTCTGGAAAGCTGTCTGATTAGCCGGGGGTCGACAAGGTCTTTCCGTGGGCCGCTGGGCAGCTTCACGCCGACACGAAGCTTCTAGTTTTACTTGTGCTTCGACGAGGTTCAGTAACTCTGAAGACAGCAGCGAAAGTAGCACTTTTCTAAACTACTTCTGCTCACAAGCATACAAAGCATTTGCGTATATCGGCATTTGATATGCAATGATTGAAATCATGGGCCATATGTTCCTAAGCAATACATGTTAACAGCACACAATAATGTTCAAGTACTAAAACTGTTACTCAAAAACTTACTGTTGCTAATCGTGTTATCAGGCATATTCCAAGGATCAGGCACGATACTCTTCTCGATAACACATGGCGGGATTTCTGCGCACTTAAGCGGAAAGTAGGACGGCAATTTCTTTTGAAGACTTGCCAACTGTTCCTTATTCGGTAGTGTCATCTGATATCTAGGCAGTACCATAGGGGCTCCTGGCGGGCCCCGATGCTGCACGGGGCCCTGATTCAATAAAGACATTTTGGATTGGGGCACGTTGCTTAGCTGCATAGCCCAAACATGCCGGCCAAAAGGTGCGCGCACCAGTAATGTAAGACTCGGATTGCTCGTAGGAGGGGCATGAATTGGGTCCTCGAGAACTCCGACAATCGCTGAACTTTGCGTGTAGAAATAGCGGAATCTTGCGCCTGGTCTATCTTTCAATAGCGCTTGTTCATCCAACAGAGAACTAACTGGACACTCTGGTCCTGCAGCATTTGGAAAATAGCCAACATGATCCATAAGTGCCGAGAGTACTGCCTCAGCAGCTTGGAGGACTCGCTTCGATAGTGGCTTTCGTTCTTTGTTCTGCTTCAATATAGGAATGTCCGAAGGCTTGGGTTGACTCTTAGCGCCCGATATGCCTAACTCCACAACTTCCATAACCTGTAACATGCGGTAGACATGTTACTTAAGAAATTGTGTGTTCTTCAAGGTCGGCATGCGGACTTATATACTTGGTAGCTTAGCACTGTGGTACTAACTTGTGTTTCTGTGTAAGATTATTTTGCTGAAGCTTTGTCATACCTGATGTATGGTATCCTGCTCGCAGAAGAGGGTCGAATGCTCCACAAGCCAAAGTGTAAGGCAGGAAAATGCTGCTACGATTGTCGAATGCAACTCTTTCGAATGATCCCTAGTAGGGCGATGGCTTTGCCAAACGATCAATTCGCAAAGCCAGCCGACGCATTGACGGTATTCTCGATAGTTGTGGCTAGCTGAAAGTGACATATTCATGACCGATTATTCGATTAACAGAAATATTTCGGCATCTTGCTTTTAATCTTATGTACGAGTAAAGGTAACCGATTCAAAATCTCAATTACACCTCACCTTAAGATTTTCCAGTCTAAAACCCTATTTGTTTTCACAACGCTTTTTATCTGGAATATTTGGTCAAATTTCGCTTAAACACAGCACGATTTTAGGTAAACGAGACCGTCTTTTTTATTACCAAATTCAGTGATATGAAGCCGCGCGAACACCGTAAGCACTTCAAGTGCTGAAAAGACAATAGCAGCATCGTTTCTCCATGACGAACTGAGATTTTGACAGACTGTCTTAATGGCTAAAAGTAAGAGGTGTGTGTCTTGAAATACTGGATCTTCGATCGTTACGTTGGTGCTATCTGAAAATTCCCAAAAATATTAGGAATTAAAGTATCCTGATACATGCTTTTTAGACACTGATATGTATTGTTATTGTTAAGTATTATAAAGTAGATATCTCTCACCTAAAAGAACCAGCGCAGTAATACGTCATAATTGGCTCGACTAAATGATTGAAAGCACGATCATTCACTTATGGTATGATAGTTAACATGGCTTTGTAAATCTGAAAATGCTCACGAAATGTCTAGGTCTTGTGCTTTTCTTGTAGCTGCATTCAACCAACCTGAATAATGGGCTTCTCTGATCTATGTATTTGTTTCTATCGTCGCCGAGAATGCTATGTTTTACTTACGAACCTAATGATGGATCGAGAGCCGCGCAGCGTTCGTACTCGACCTGGTCAAGGACCGCGCACATAAGCCCTTGTAATAGCGTTTGTACGTTGAGAGAGTCCACTTCGGCGTTTAAAGACACGAGTAACAGCCGAAGTAGACGTGCGCGAAATGAGCTCAACGACACCTGCCGATTTGCCTGATCTCGAACGAGGAGCGAGTTACTATGTAAAGTTAGAGGAAGCAAACTAAGCAGAATGGAAATCGCTGAATTATGGAGCAGGTTCTCCGCTATGGGCGTTGGAGGCAGATGACTATATCCGGACCGCACTGGAAGAGTAAGAGAAGCGAAACTATGAAAAACAAAAATTAAAGGGCAAAAGGCTAAATCAAATCATATTTCAAAATCAAAATTGCAATCAAACGTACCAGAAGCTTCTTGTCTGCAGACATTGCTTCTTCAAAAAATGCTTGTGTAAAGACACTGCAGCATAGACAGAAATTAACGTATCAATACAGTATGTTGTCCCATGAATTTTTTTTTAATACAAGCAGCATTACTTTGCCTGTTAACTGGGACGGCGTAATGTGTCCGACGAAAATATTTTTGGTTTGTAGGTCGTTTTATAGATCAGCTATAAAAAGTTGCAAAACAATGCCGAGCTCACTTTTCAAGTATAAATTCAGTAAAAGTTATATATATATATAAAAGTAAAACCTACCAATTAAGGATGTTAGCATTGATTAACCCTTACCGTGCGGCGGACTAAGTACATTCTCAATGGCCGCTACAAACGAAGGCACCAGCAACGCCGCACTCTCCAAATCACACTTAAAAAGATCTGCTGAATTCGCTACGATACTGCATGTAATCGCGCTTGGCGGATCCTGTGGTGATTGTCCTGCCAGTCCCTGTTTTATCGCTAGGAAAAACCGTGCAAGATAGACGCTAAGCACCTCCTCATCCGAAGTTTTTGATCCAAGAATCTTGCATAACGTCCCCATTGCCTCAGCCTGGCCCCATTCCAGTGACCAGCTCTGCAAGCCCATATGCGTATCATATATGGAGTCGCTATCAGACATCGATTTGGTGGACGAATTGTGCACAGTGCCGTCTGGTTGACTTGAGTGACTTTGCAGAGATTCCGTCTCAGACTCGACAAATGCACCCTCGCTATCGGTTATCATGGACGACTCGAATAACCACGTACCGTACAAATGAAGCAAAGAGTTCACTGACGGGCGTAATGGGCGCAACGTTAATCGACGTACGACATGAATAGTTGTGTTGAACCTTTCCGCCGGTCTCTCTATTGGAAACGGAGGAAGTGGTGAACTTCCCGTTGGGGTTACGACAGGCGATACGGGTGTTTGTGGTTTATGCTGTGTGATGAGTTGAGGAATGTGCAATTTTTGCCCAGTTTTCGGCTTGTTCTTGCGCTGTGCCGGTGGTGTCGTGGAAATCGTTGTGGTACTCGATGAGCCGATGGCTGAAGACGTTTGGCTGTTATTGGCTGATAGACTAACAGAGGGTACGATTAATTTATAGGCATTATCTTCAACGTAGCGACCAAGCCAGACGTCGACAAAAGCAGACACGGCGGCTATGGCTTTGTAGAAAATTTGTGCCTGGTTGTCATGCACTTCGTTCATATTGTGCGTCAGCGTGCCGTTCAACGAATTGGCATCTCGCGCCACCAGGGCCGGGTCGCCCAAAGTATGCAACATTCGGTACCAAGCCTGACCCAGACGCTCGCCACGCATCTCGGCTGGAACCAGTTCCTTGTCGCCATCCTCTGTAACCATTATAATAATTACAATCACTTATTTAGTATTTGGATGAGATAAAATTTGCATCCTAAATGGTGCGAACGCAGAGAAATTATCGAATACAAACTTACCAATTTTGACATCGGGGCAATCAGGGTCAACTAGCTCTCTACACAATTTCGCTGTCATGATAAGCTGAATTTTTTTCCATTGTTCGACAACGATCTGTCGATGTCTCCATCGAAGACAGAGGCACTGAAGGGTTTTCCAGTACGACGGCGAAGGAAAGAATGATCGATAACACGCCATCAACCAAACCTGAAACAAAACCCCCAGGAGACGCTCACACAAGTGGGCTTCGATATCGTCATCTGCAATTACAGAAATAACACAAATGCACTCCATTCATTTGAACTTCTCATATACGTATGAACAATGCAAGTATTATGCATAATAAAAAAAACATTTGTACTATAGCTATAAAAATGCACTTATAAATCAACAATCTAACTTCAGGATCTACCTAAACATATTTACCTTTCGCCTGTCTATCGGAAAGAAGTGTGTCGTTAATGGCCAGAAGAAAAGAAAGTATTTCTTGCCAGGTATCGCTTTCAAGCACGGGACTTCGAGTGGCCACCATTTGAACAGTACGAAGAACTCGATGGCAAAGTACAGCTTGGCGAGAAGCGACGTCTGCTGTCAGCGGATCATGAGGTCTCGGCGAAAACAGGTTATAGAGATGTCGAAGGATGCGACGCGAATAATGATTTGCATCAGACATCACCGGACGAGGAACACAGATCTGGAAAACCAATAAGAAACTTAGAAATTAGAAGAATTAGAGCTAAACATAGCAAACACAAGAGAAGACATTAAGTTAAGGCAACTTATTCCACTAGAACATCCGGTGACATTGTTCGCTCAAAAATGATAATCACAATATCATCTGTCTTCAACCTATTTTTGATGTTATGCGTACAGAGAGCTTACGGGCTTAAGCGGTAAATATTCGATGTCCTGAATTTAGCGAACCAATAGTACCATTTTAACTATATTTTTCGAGTTTAACGTTCGGCACCGCCGTTAGGTATTCCATCAGACGGTATTAATCGTATCACTTGGACTATGGCACTTGAGTTGACCTCACCTTTGCCTGTTCGGGTATAAGGGAGACAAGCCATTCACAATAAACGTGAACGCAGTTCTTAATTGCTTCGTGTTCCTTTAGAGGTAAGCGCAGCCCGTAACACATAACTTCCATGCACCAGTTTACCTCAACATCTGTTCGACAAAAATGTACACCAAATCTGAATTAATGGAAAAAAAAAACGAGCGTTTCCTAATTCATTCAGCAGCATTCCACAAAATTAAACTATTCGCGCAAATTGCAGATCAAATAAAAATACTATGTAGATATTCTTTGAATGCTCACTCCTTGTGTACCTCTGTTCTGAACACATAATAACCTTTGATTTAGGTGAACAATCGATCAACTAGAGCTCTCTTGATATTTTTTTTTGAATGAATAAAAACAGTTACACTATTACAAAAACCACATGATTTTCTAGGAAAATTTTTATTCGAGTACTTCATATACTTCTACTATTTGAACAAGTATATTGCACTAACTATGCTTTTTATTTTTTCTCCCAAAGTCGAACGATCACTAACCAGTAATGAGGGAGCTAGGTTCCGGTTGTCCAGAGCTTAGCCCAAGCGACTGTGCAAGACTTTGTACAACCGCATGGACGACAGCTCCACTTGACGCTGTCGGAAATTTCTGTAGAACAGAAGCGCTGCGTTCGCGAGCTTCCTCGCAGACCCGAAGTTCGTTCCAGGCTCCGTACATTTTAATAGCTTAATTGAGGATCACTGATCTTTTTGTCCTAGAAGCACTTGATGCGAGCATTAAAAGCGATAATGTTAATAATCCTTCACCAAATAGAATGCATGATTGCGAATTGTGACGTTGTCAAACAAAAAATTGTCTGCGGATTTTTTTTGATTGTGGTGATTGTAAAGCTTCCTTATGTGGAGACGAAAGCATCGAATCTGCTGCCGCGTTACCGGGGGCAGCAAGAAATCAACTGGAATTGAAAAAACCAAGCAGAAAATCAAAGCCAAATACATTCAGAGACGCATTCCTCTGTTACACTGACTTCACGTAACTATTTCTTAGGGTCACGGGTAATTTACTCTCATATAAGTAAGTTCGGATTTAGGAAGTCACTCAAGTTGATCTTACTCCCTAGAAATAAGTCCAATAAATAGTAAATAAATACATTCGAATACATCTATATGTTGTACAGCACATTATATAGATGGATTCAAGTAGAAAATAACGAAATTTAAGTCTAATTCTCATTCCATTACTGATATCATTTCGCAACTGAATGCCCATTTCATGTAAATGGTAGCCCAGGTAAGATGCAGCCGTACCCTATGCATTATTCTTCCAGATAATTAATCGAATCTTCAGGCTCAATATAGTTTAATGTTCATATTATTATACGTAAAAAACCCGTATTTTTTTGTTCGTATGTACACAAACTGTAAAGTACGAGATAACACCTTTTAATAATTGTTGAAAATGTCGAAAGGTTCCATTTATTTTGTAGAAGGATCGTGCGCGAACGTTATTTCTATATATATATATATATATATATACATATATATATAAACTTCGTTATATATAAAATGTTATAGTTTCCTTTTTTAGGATTTATTTACATAATTTACATAACATTTATATAAGAGGTTAGCCACTTCAAAGACTGGACCATATTTTGAAGGAACCAGGAACATGAAAGGGCTAAATCACGAAAGCAAGCCAATAAAGGATTTTGTTTGAAATTTTGCTGTAAATGCAACAAAATGCACTATAACTGATGACGAAACGGTCAAAATTCGATCCTAAGCGCCGTGAATGGATATCGTAGATCGATCACTTCACGTAAACGCATATAGTTGAAAATAGTGATCCTGCATAGAATCGAACGAGAGTAACCTTCCGGTATTATTGTCACACCGTTCAAGCACAGAAAAGGTAACAAACTATGCGGATACACTGTTGATACATTTGGCAATTATTATTGACCATATTACATTATGCTATAACCCAGGTTAGGACCTATTCCAGATCTTTTCAATACACCTAACGAAGTATAAGTATAAACCTACTCCTTCATTTAGTTTTCCGAAGTAAAATGGCACTATTAAAACACCAATAAACAAAATGTTTAAGGCGTCATAACCAACACTAGAAATGAAATCGTGTTGATTATTCTCAAAGGGCTCATTGTTTACTACTGGTGTAAATTGTATTTGTATAGCATAATTTAAATCACTAATTAATATAAAATTAGTGCATCAGGGCCTGCTACGGCTCGTGAGTGTAAATAAAAAATTTCCCCCAAAATATGCCACTCGTAAACCTCGTGTGTGCACAACTGCTTCGATTACTTTGAAAGACAAAACATTATTTTTTATTTATGTTAATATATTATATATATATATATATATTAATATTATTATAATATATTATATATTATTATTTTTATTTATGTTAATATACACAACTCCATCGTTAATTTCTATGAACGATCGAAAGCTCTGAATGTTATTGAGTCGGCCTTAGTCATAGCTAAAGAAAATGCACATATAAGACCATGTTTTTTACATGATGGAGCGCTTAGATCAACAAACGCAGACATTTTTCTATATGCGACGCATATAAACTGCTGCTTTATGCTTAATTTTTCACATTTTATTTGCGCTGATCTGATTGTGCAACCTAACATCTTTTCGCTAGTTATGCACCATTGCCCGTCTACGGTCATTCAGTAGACTTTACTGTATCGTTCTCGTGAATTACACAAAAGTAAAGATTTGTACAAAGTGGCTTCAGAAGACCCCTTTTTCGTTATCCTCAAAATGCGCGCACTTACTTCAAACTTAATTTGTTAAGGATTCAGCCCGTGTGGCGACTTTCTTGAGCTTAGCTTTACACTTACTTTTGTTAAAGTATTATAACTTTCCTTTTTTTTTTTTTCATTGTCAACCCCGACAATAGAAATAAAGTAGAAGCAATTGCGATTGAAGGATGAATACTCATTGTCACGGAAACTCGGAATACTACAATGTCAACTGTGATATTATATAACGGGCCGTTTCTTCAAGGCTATTGTCGAGTCGGTCATCATTCTACCCCACGTGACCACGAGTCATTCACGTGACTGTATTCCGAGTCGCTGCCCCCCAGCAACAATAACTTCCGTCATATGAAATCTATGGTTCTATACGGGCTGGACCATGTCCACAGACACCTCACGGTGTAATGGTTCTAAAAAAAACGAAACCCATAATCACAGAGGACACGCGACCAAGATGTGCTTCGATCAATTCTCGACTTTCACCATCCACTACAAACTGGACAATCAAGCAGACAGACGGTGTTCAGCATCTTTGAGGATCTGTTCTCTTTTCGGCGTTATTTGAATATGGCCACCGGAGCGAAGCACATAAACGGCGACAACGCTTCTAATCCTGAGACTTCTTTATTTGTTAGCCTCAAGGGCCTTTCAAGGACGAATAAAATGCTGACGTCATTCTAAGACATTGTGGTTAGAATTGAATGAGCTTATTGGAGCTCCTACAACGCTGCCCATATGATCATGCTCCATCGCATGAAAGCTGATGGGTGTTACCACCCATTGTTCGCAGACCAGTAGCCATGGAAGGGACCACTATAGGAGCGAAGTTCGAGCAGAAAATTCCGCTATTTGTAACAATAGCAGTTCGACTCCGCGTGACTTGATATTTGGCGCCGGACAAAAAACACAACCATCATAAAATAACAGCACCGTAACACGCCGTCGCCCGTCATCGATAATTATCTCCTATTAATCGTTATGAACAACTTTATTATCTTCTTAGCTTCTTATCTTACAATTCTTTGAAACGTCCAGTTGCCACGCATTTGCTGTTAACAAAAGTCTCACTTGCTTTGTTTTTGTTGTATCTGCAGCGGCGCCCCGACTGGCACAGATTGCGTGTGTGCTGTTCCGTCACATCGGAGCGTGACATCAGTACCCAGAATTCCCTAAACGACAACAATAGACCCTGTAGAAACCTGCTGCTTTTAATATGCAGCGTGGTCTCTTTCGCTGTAGAATTCAGCCGATAGAAGTAGATACAATGTAATCGCATTCGAAGATATTTCACTGATAAACCGCAATTTGGCTTGACAATATATATATATATATTTTTTTTTGCTGACCACTTGGTGTAATACATAATTGTTGTTTGCATTGAATTAGATCGGACATCGAATCTGATGGCAACGCACAGTGCAAACAAACACGGTAGTACCGCTCAAGTCAAATTTTAAGATTCCTATGCAAATATATATTTTAATGCGCATACTATAAGTACCTAAGGGTTGGTAGTCATCACTGCGAACGAATTAATCATAATTAAGCTCTAAACAAATGATAAAAATTCGGATTTATTACGCTACTCATATCTCTGTATGTGAGCGCGAGTTCGAAACGAAGTCACCGCAAGAAGTCACCCTTCAGCGTCCAAAAACAGTTTTTCTGTCACTAATTGTTCCTTGCCGATTGCTATAAATCACCTAAGCTAAGGCGTTAGATATCTTTCTAGTATTTCGATCAGAAATACACCAATATACTGAAAGCTTGTTTCGAACAATTCGCAGCGACATTTATATGATACCTGTCAATATAAACAGCTAATTGGTCAAGCCCGTCTCCCTCTATCGAGTAGATAGGTGTGTGTGTGTGTGTGTCCTCACTTAGCGTTCTTTTAATGATTTTAAGTCGTATAATCTCCGCCTGTGGCATGTGTGACGCTTCTGGCTTGGCATCCGAGCCAGTAGTTTCAAATGCGGACCACCCATATTTAAAGCACAAATTTTCTGGCTTTAGTCACATATACAAGCCCTTCCAGATAGAACTTATAATGATTAAGGTTTTTTGCCCGGCATACTTCATGCTGCCAAAACGACCAAGCCGATATTTGCGTTCGATCAACGACGTGACGTGGACAGACAAGCCCCAATTGTTTCAAATTAACTCAAGTCAAGCTGCCGTATCACGAAACGCTTCATCCATCTTGTACTCAACCCAAACTCTAGCTAACGCCGCGCTTTGCCTCACTGTATTCTCCTTTCAGATGGTACTGGTTCGCCTCCTCGTCGATTCGATGACTTCGTCCAGTTGGCCAATGCCGGTGAAGGCTGACTCGAACAAAGCGATTGTCAGTGTCATTACTTGCGACAAAAATAAGATCAACAGGCGGCACCTCACGATTCTCTAATGTCCAACCGATTACTCTGCGGCCAACCGTCAACGTTCCCAATTCTTCAAGCTTTACTACTACGGTCAACTCTATGTTGCGGAGCCTCGCAGAAGTGTAACCTATCTATCACCATCATTCGTGCGAGTTATAGATACGCATAAACGTACAGTGACAAGATGGTGTCAATCAGGCACCGCACAGTTAATAGGCTATATCATATGGATGCTAATTTAAGGCACAATTTGTGTAGTTATTTGTTATTCAAAACCCAGCCAGAAGCCCCGTATCGAGGTTTTCGCGAACAGCCTCAAAGCTCAGTCTCATAGTCACGCTGCTACTCTCTCTTTGTCAAGTCTTATCAAGCCACACAAGGACATAAGAACATCTTTTTTAGACTACTATTTAAAAACGTGCCTGGCGACCTCAAATAATGAACAGCCTAAGAAAGAATATACTAACTCGTTTTTTCGATATTATTGTTAATGTCTTTATCCCTTTCAAATTAATAATGTCAGCATCATCTGCAGAGCTGTCAAAGTGGTTTCATGTCGTCAATTTTATTTTACTTTTTCTCAATGAATGCACTTAGCATAATCTTAAAGTGACTGTAAAACCCGTCTTGGCCTGGCCCTAAATTCTCACTATGGCTCTTATAAATGATCTTCTATAACATATTATCAGAGTTGCGCATCGTATGAAAAGCAAGCAAACTATTACAGTATCTAAGTATATTGCAGTAATCGAGTCTAAGTTCAGCTGTAGCAGTTAATCACAAGAAATTGTACCACAAGCGAATTTCGTACCCGTCTTTCTTGCCGCTGTCCCTCGGTAGTCTTGCGATGGGCGTCTGTTTAACCCGCACTGCTCGGAACTGGGACAACAAAACAACGCCTGGCTCAGTCGGGCACTTGTCCACAAGGGTAATATTAAATGGTTCAACTAATGACTAAGAACCACGCAGTTGCCCACCTGCTATAGGTCGTTTAGGAGGTGTACGGCCGTCCGTTCCATCTCTTCTATGGATCACTTTTTCCGCATCTGCCACCACTCACTGCTCCGAATTCATATTCATTCCACACAACAGCAAGCTAACCAGCCACTTCTATTGGTCCCCCCCCTGCTACGTCTAATTCAAAATAACACAACACACGATTGTCCAGCTGCATCAGCAGCGGCAACACAACTCTTTGGCAAAATGTTGACATCTTGCAATAAGATCATCACATAAGAATCACTATGACGGGGCGGCCTTTAAAGACAGAGCGGTTCTGTTGGCAGAAAAGGTTACAAATTTCTCCCGTGAAGAGTAGTAGCAATACGTTACTATATTTTTAATTAATGTAGTATTTTCTAGATGTTTGTTTCAGACTTACTGAGTACATTCTGTTTTCTTTAGCTCAAACTAAAATTTAAATTTTGTGAAAAGCTGTTGCCAGAAAGAATTTCATGAACTTCGGGGCAATATTTAATACTCGAAAAAAAACGACGGTTTTTCGATAATATTAGCAGATCATTTTTGGTAACAGTTAACTGCATCTTTTTGATTAGCGGAAATGAGATTTCTTCGGATGTTGCTTCATAGATTCGTTTGAAAAGTGAAACATATTATAAATCATATTGTACACACGGGTTTCTGGCAGCTGCACACATGCAGCGCTTCGAGTGTTTTAAAAAACCTAGGCGATAGTTAGGTAGTGTAATCATAATTTAGACATTACGCTACTGGCGAAATATGCCATATTGACGTATTCAAAGTTTGAACCTCTGCTTTCACAATATAAATGGACTTCAAGCACCTGAAATGATGCTCTGCATGACAAAATATCACAGTTTCGATAACAGATACAGGATAATAGTTTTCGTTGCTTAAACCTATGTGTGTAGTCAAAATTGTTTAGCCCATACACGGTACAATAAAATGATGTTTGTTAGCAAATACAGAGATAAACAAACCGAACAGATTTGCCAAAAATAGACCGAGAACCCAGAGAGTCATCCAAAGATATCGTTTCACGACAATGTTTAGGTCGTGTGATTGGATTCAAAATAAGACCGTGTAATAGCGCGTATACTAATTATCACACTCACCGATATACTTTTGCAATTACGGTCGGGCTGAAAGCTCTATAAGGTACATAAACTATATTATCAGGTGTTTCTCGCGCTATGCGATGTATCTTCTGCTTCAGAATGTAAGTTTTGAGTAAGCCACTTCATCATAGTTACTAGCTGTATATTCCAAAAAACCCAAAGAAGTTTTCTGTTTTCAGCCTAAGATGATAAAGATCCAAGGAAGTTACGCCAATAGTTTATCAAACCTGCCGAAGATTACCTAGCTAGGAACCAGAATTTAATCTTGAAAACTTGAATGATTTCAAGTTTAAGCGAAATTAATTTTAGTAAGAACTGCCTTTGGAATAGGTTCGTGAAAAAAGATAACGTATATAAATTCAGTTTCAACAATAAACACATTTCATATAAAGAGCTGTAGAATGTTGTCGACGAGTTTATTCTTCTTTGCAGCCACTATATTCAAATATGCTGTTAGAGTGACCCTGACTAATGAAAATTGTATTACAATTTTATTCAAAATTCTTAAAATTGATTTGGCTTCCATAAAAATTATTTTTATTGGATATGAGACATATGTGTTCCAAACACCGATTCAATTACAGGTACTTAACAATTCGGTTATTAAAAATCATAAGGACAGCCATGTAATGTACATGTTCTCTGGCATCTTATTATCTTGACATCATTATCATAACACCAAAGTTGATAGGAACTTGCCATCGTTAGTAGCAAACCTAGCAAAATTGTATTCTCACACAGTTGTTTAAAAGAAAAGCGATGAACGGCTTATAAAACTTAAATGTAAATTAGTAAAAAAAATCCGAGTGGTTTAGCCATAACGTGGCTATTAAGTTGTGGCTGATGGGGTTCAAAGTCACGTATTGCCAAACCAAAAAGCCTTCGAAGGTGGTGACCCAGTATCGTGTGGTCGAAAGTGAACGTACGTATGTACAAGAGAAAGCTATAGTATATTGGTAATAAACCTGAAAAGCTATCGTTGACTTGCACTCCTGCTATTTTTGGCAAAAGAACAGTGGCTCAGAATAGCTTCCACAATGAATCCACCACAATATACGAAAATCAAAGATTTTCGCTACCTAGAGAAATCAAATAGAGTTGATTGTTTAAGAAAATCATATAAATTGTTGTAAATTAAAAAAAAAAAGAAAAAAAACAATACTGAAACGTTGTGTCCCTTGATTTTCGGTCTTTCCAGGCAGCATGCATAACATACATACTACTGTAGCACTATTGACCAGCTTGAACAACAACAACCAGCTAAAAAGGTTTCCTCTTAACGTGTACTTGAAATTGGAGGTAAAAAAATAACTAATAATATTTAACATCTGTTACTCTTTATATCGTAGTAATATACTAGTACGTAGTAACTAATAATTTCACATTTATCCAACCTAACCAATGGAAGCTGTAGCAAATATATCAGCATCCACGACATTGAAAAAATCTCATTGTATTTAAAAAAATCGTCAGAAATGTCTAATCAGGCTTAGTGTGTCCTAGTCATTTTAGACGTTTCTATTTTACAGTTGCGAACTGAATTTTTGATACAAGAACCCAGTAGAAGTGTATCTTTATACTGATCGAAGCTAAGAAATTAAAAATTGTTCTCTTAACTTTTATTTAGAATTAGTATTTAAGTATTGGACAAGTCGCAAAAATTATAATTGTTTGATTTGATGCCCTTTACGAATTGAGGAACAGCCCCTCGCGGTTGACTTTCAAATATAGTTATTAAACGAATAAATACAATGCATAAATATATGATAACTATTTATTTGCACTTTTACAGCAGTCACTTTCTGCGCACTCATCATAAATGATACAAATTAGGCTCCTATGGCCTAACGCTGAACTAGTAACTGATGTGGGCATTTTACTACATACATAATCTTTATTTAACTATAACTAATGTAATAAATGCAGATGACTTAACACTTCTTCAGAAATAGAGTTAAATCGCAAAAACAACCGGAAACCACCGGTGTGCGTTACCCAGCCAGTTTCATACAGTTTTTCAATATAAAAGCTTAGTACAGAGATTATCACCAACTGTATTATATATCGTTCATTATTAGTGCCATAACTGTACATTGACAAAAGGTAATATTCAGAAGGTGTTAGGTGACGTCTACGCGCTAACAACAGTATAGCATTCATTCATTGCTAACAAAGTCAGCAGTTGTTCATGAGTCTTAATTTCTTCTATATCCAGCCATCGAGCGACAGCTGTGTCGAACTGCCTTTCAAAGTATACAACGACGTCTGCCAGATCGCCTTCAGGCATGGCCATCATTTCAAGTGCGCCAAGCTCCCGTTCTACATCGACGGAACACTCTGAGTTAGTTCCGGAGGATGTGCCCAGCTTCGATGAACCGGGCAGCTGAATCACCGTGTTTTCGGCGTTAACTAATTTGTCAATAGACATGGCGGCCTGTAAAACGGTCGATACGATGCTGATCAGTCTCATTGATGCTTGCAGATTGTCGAGAAGACAGCGTTGATAGATTCGCCGGACGTAATTTGAATGGGTTCGGGTTAGTGAGTCGACAGTACGGACTTGACTAAGACGCTTCTGCAGTCGCGACCATTCTTGCTCAACCGAAAATATTGAGAAGTAAGCGGAAATACTCTGGCTAAAAACAAGCATTCGCTGTAGCAAGGCTCTGGCCAGTCCTATGCAGTATGGCAGCACGTCCGCGCAGAAGCATTCGCCTAGAAACAATTGTAAACGAACACCAAAAATCAATTCGTACATTTCTCGTACATCAGGACTGAGCAAGTGTTGGAGTATCCACCCGCCGTGCAGATCAGTGGCGATGCATTCAAAAGTGTGCCCGCACCCACTAAGGTAAGCTTGCCGAGTACTCAGTAGTCTCGCTCCTTCCTCTTCTCTGAGTGAGCCCTCACGGATAGCGCGATTTACTAGTCGCACGCTAAGTGTTTCTTCCAAGAACTTCAGTCCCATCTGTGATTGAGTGAAAACAGAAGCTGCACTGCCGGAAACAGCGTCGGCAAGGAAGTTATTCAGAACCATAGGGGAACACATTGAATTACTAATGATTAGTTGTCCTCGGCTCAAGTCGCAGAACCGCCTAAAAATATCGGCACGAACAAAAAGATATACTTCCTTAAAGGATGTGAGATGCTCATCGAGATCGCCGTACTTATTCATTAGACGGAAAAGCGTGGCAGAAGTTTCCGCTAGAATAGCTTGGACTCCACTTTGAAGTTCCTCGACAGAAGGACAAGATGACGCGCCTGCAGGTTCTAAGAGGTACTTATCAACAGTCGCCTCTGTCGTGATCTCTTCATCAAAATCGGCCTCAACTGAATTGACCATTTCTGCGTGACAGCCAGCGGTGAGGATGTCCTCGGTTAGGTCGGCCAAAAAAGAAGGTACACCTTGTTCAAGTAGCTCGTATTTGGAGGATATTAGGTCACCTTCACGCAAAAATAATGGTCGCACTTGAACCATAAATTCACCATGGGGATCAATTACAAACTGGCCTTTAAGCCACTGTCTCAGCATCGAAACATACGGCCTCATTGATTCACGAAGGCAACGTTCATAGAGTTTCTGTACTACGGAGTTGCCTGAGTTGCCCATTAGCTTAAACAGATGAGAGAGAATTGGAGCTCCATCTAAACGGTCGTTCCTTATAGTAACACAGAGATCGGATAAAGTTAGGAGTATCACTCGTTGTTGGGCTAAATGTTGCTGAAGCAGCTTAAGAGTAAATTTGTACGCTTGGTCGGAGATCGTAACAAGTAGTAGGCGAAACGTGGTCAAGACTGCGTTCAGACAGCCCACTAATGATTGAAGTGTCAATGTATATCCCGTGGACTGGTAGTCGGTAATGAACTGTCTGATGGCACTGTGATGGCGGGCGAGATCGGCGAAATCCTTGGCCTCGGTTACAAGCTGAGGATTCAACTTGGGGTGGAAATGTATTTTGCACTCGCCAGATTTTCCACGTTCGCTCCACACAAAGTCATGAGGTGTCAGTCCAAGCACGCAGAGAACACCTCGAACAAGCAGCCGTTCCTGTGTCTCGACACTGTGGCCTTCCAGCCCAGAATATAGGGGTATAGGTTGCGCCAAACCGTACGGGAAGTTCCCCCTCGTGAGGTGGGTCGATTCTTTGCTAACATGGTCGGGTCGTTCCAAAGTTCCTTCAAAACCCCGAAGAAGCTCCATTTCAACGGGATTTTTTACGAACCTCTCACTGTCATTGTTTGCGCCGCCAAAACCCCAAAACAGAATGAGCATGTCAAGTAGCGTTGAAGCCGCATAGAAGCTTTTGTTTTCTCACAGAAGGCTCACCGGGGTTCGCCTTAGTGTTGAATTTCCGGCCATAGATCGAACGACACATTCGTTTTGTGATATACTAGGTAGTTTGTGTAAAAAACGAATACTTTTTTGCTAAATTTAATTCCGAAGTTATAAAATTAGCTTTTGGTAAACACTGCAATAGCTATGCAAGAAACGACAAACATGCAAGCATGTAAGTATTTTGAAATAATCAACTGATATTATTGCTATAAGTATCTAAATTAGAGTACATATAATAACACCAAATTTTGGGGTTGGCACCCGTCGTAAGCTTAAATCTACAGGAACACCTCAGACAAGGAACACTTCGGTGAAAGACGAGCGTGCTTTCCCTCACCTTACAGAAACTCAATTAGATCCCTATAGACATTTGTATCAGCTTATGACAAAACGAACTAGCTGAAATCTACGGTACATTTTCATTTAGTGTAATTGTACATTGTTCAAGAATATGACTCGTATAATTCTTTACATACTTAACGTGCTACAGCACAAAAATATCTGTAGTAAGCAATATTGCTAATAGAGCGACGAAGCCCAATGTCAAATATATTACGAAAGAAGAATGTTACCAAATTTTTGCCGTTAGTTTACATGATATCACGGCTACCAACCTTTCTTCTTTATCACAGCCTACATAATGACAATTAAGACCTACAATTTAATTGTTTGGTGAGCAAAATTAGGTGTCTGTAAAACTATGGCTCAAATTTGACGTAAATGCTAGATTGATTACAAAGCAAATGCCGTAATTATAGTGAATGACTAAGAAATAGGTAATCTAGGTCTAATTTGAAACTTAGGTCTCTAATGTCATATTTTATCCCAGACACGCCTATCTCTAATGTGCCTTTATAAATTAGACAGTCCAAATCTAACGACCATTGACCTGCACGCATACACGTATACCGTAGCCTGTTTTCGCCCGCCAAATTATGTTTATTAAGTTCAAGAAATATGTTTTGTGTTGTAAAATCAAACTGCTATTCCGTAGGGGACTAAAAACCCCCAGGAGGTGACACCGATGTGTTTTTGTTAACCTTCTTGATAGAATCCAAATTTACATATACTAGAACATGCCAGAAATGTTTTCTTCCGATTACCAATGGTAATTATCTGGACGCGCTTTTGTTTTTGAACGGTGGATTTAAAAAGATACATGATTTTTGGGAATAACTAATGGGCAATTAGATAAAAGCTAATATAAATAAGAGAACGCAACAGAAGTACATTGACATCTTTCTCTGTAACGGGCTTGGCGGTTGAGTATTCTAACAGGTCTGCTTTGATCATGATCTGAGCCGTTTGTACTCAATTCATTTAAACTCAGTTGATTGCTGAGTCAGACGCGATGTATCATGAGCCAGTTTTTTCAGAGCGCGTGTTTAATTTACACATACACACAAATGTTTATTACGGAATTTTTTTCACAAGAAAGTATTTTTACAGTAGAGGCAAACCTGGTGGGATACATGGAAATTGCATAATGACCAGGCCGAGTGCCTTTATTTTACGAGCAATTCACGTAATTAGCGAGAAGACATTCGAAACGGAAGCGATAAAGCACCTCAAGCCGAGGGTCGGCCACGAAAAATAAAAGTTGATGAGAAGAAGCTAGGCCAAGGCTCTCTGATCTCGTTGGTAACTTAAATCAAGTAGATTAAATTTTATTATTATTATTATTATTCTTATAAAATCTGCAGGTTTTATTTTCCTATCCTTAGTATATTTTTTCTATACCACTGAACATGCAGTCAGTGAGGAAGGTGTCGTTTTCTGCTTTTTCGTTATAATTATTTAAATTCGCTGCAATGTAGTATGCCAAGTTTTTCAGTATATTTTCACTAACTTTTACTTGAAACAGGGTAGTCAGTGTCTCAAGTTAAAACTTAAAATTTGCGATTTTTACCCAACCAAGGTCAGGTTCACGTGCAGCTCTTGGTGCTGATGGGAACCCATTTCTTCCATTGTCGCTGACAACAACGTCTTTTTAACTGAACTGCTGCTGTTTCTCCTCTCTGGACTTAGTTTTTTGCTCTCTTTTATGCCCCTTCTCCGCCCATTGTTTGGCCCCCAACCAAACTCACCTGTATCTCAAAAAATTAGTGGGTTGCCATTATGATACGATAGCAGTGCGTTGTAGACGCTTTCGAGGCGAGGAAGATCAGCGATCGTCAACCTAGCCACAGCTATTCCAAATAGACAATTGGAAGCTCGTTGGAATTGTATTGAATCTTGACAGACGTAATGTTCATTTGAAGTAATAATTTTTGCGTCGAATCGGGACCAACGCGCGTCCTGCTACGACGCGCGTGTTTTTTACACTAGTTTTTCAATCCGACACTGGTGCCGTCAAGCGTTTCTCCAAATATATATAGCTATTACTGGAACAACTATAAGACACTCAAGTGCTGTCCACGATTACCTACCTGTTTCTTCGGTATTTTCTTGCCAAGAAAAACTGAAACAGCTGACAGTGCTGGCTTTAGCTCATACGCGTCGGCAGGTTTAACACCGGATGCCACCAGCAATTCGCTTCGTTAATGATTTTCGGTTTCTTTTGTCTATTCGAACGATTTCGTTACGGCGGCGGTTGATATCACCATTGAATCAACGGTGAAACCTTGCGAGGCGGTTATGATGTGTATTGTTCAAGGAGTAAAGCCACGTTGAATCCATTCCCCTGGTGATTGTTATACATTGCTCTTCTATACGGAAAGTTTCGAAAGAGACGAAAGGACCAATATCAGTGAGCAAGAAAGATTGTTGTAACTGTCAACAAGCTGCCGACAAATAATGATTCATGCTGCAATACGTTAAACGCATAATGTATGGTGGGGGATTTTCGTATTGACTAAGGAGAATTAATCTTCAAATGCCATTTGGTTCGCGGACGAAATTTAAATAGACGAATTCTATTAGGACGATAATAGAACTAGCCGTATCAGGATTTAACGGCGGATTGAGCATTGTGATTTTTGACTGCATGCCCAACAGGCGATAGGAACAAGCAGATTCCTCAATGTCTCTTCGTCGTGCCTCCCTTTCTGCTTGTGTTGCTTATTATTAGCAGTGTAACACTTCTCTTGGAAAAGTCGTTTCACTTTATTATCTCCTTCCTTGTTGTTTAATTTCTCCGATCTATCGAACAGCTCCAGCCCGAGTCAAAGATGTTCAATGAGAAGAGGAACAAGCAAGCCCATACGCGGGAGTTCTGAACAATCTTTCAACAAACGTTAAATGAGGTGAAGTCTAAGTCTATAAAAAATGCGGATTTTATATATATACAACAATTAAAATAATTGCTTGGACGGAAGCGCCTTACATCGCCCTGTTCCTATGAACAGCGCCGATTAAGATATAGAACTTTTTCTTGCCGAAAAGCAAGCTATAACCTTTACGATTTGCTTTCAATATAGGAAATGGGCTCCTTGGACGACGAGCTACTAGTAATAGACCACAAAAAAACGTATGCATATTTTCGAACAATCAATTTTTGTGTCTTTCTCGTGTGTGTGACAAAAATTGACTTCTTCAGTTCAAAGTTGTTCTTCAGTTTATAACAGCTGATTTACCTATGAGCACGTAATCTAAATACTAAGCAAACCGGTGAATTTTCAGTTCCTTCTCGAGAAAAATTAAAAATACGCTCATTTCCGTCATAATGAATTGCAGCCATGCCAAACTCCGACGTACAAGTACGTCGACACAGAGCCTAATGCCCCTAAATAAAAATGCTATTGTTCCATTAGTGCATCTGACTCAGCTTTGTGTGTTGCTGAAGCAAAGCATAACAATCTATAGTTTATATATACGTACGTACATACATACATACATAGAGACGATACGTTGGGGATAGTGTATCCATAGAATTATTCGTCTCGATCACTTTAAGAGACCTCTTTTTTTTGTTACCTATGTTTAAGGCGGAAGTTAAATGTTATTATTTATATACAAATACTGACTGTTCATTTATTATGCTATAATGACGGCGTCCCATCACTTGCATTCATTGTCTCATGAATTCTTGAATATATGTATATTCAAGGTCCACCGTTCATTGCATTGTGTGCAGCAGCCGGGGCTGCTCTAAGACATGAAATACTGATATACTTGTCGGGTTGGACTGATTTGTGCTTAAAAACGTCATTGTCGCTTGTCTCTTTTCGTCTTATTACTTAAGCGGTTAAGCTAGCTCAATAGGGAAGGGAAGTGTGTTTCGCAGTCTCCGGGCGTTTCCTTAAAGGATATTTTTTGGCCTCTTGCCAGGGCCAAACAGATTTTACGTGAAGGTGACAAAGTAAAACAGTTTACGCTGCTGATACATGCGAAGAGAAGATTAATAGAATCAAGAAACACAAAACGGTACGATAAATGTGGTGTAAGCAGATGAAGAGGGTTTACGAAAAATAAAGTGAGTTATTTTTAGGCTTTTAGGGACTAAATAGCTGTAACGTTATCAGTGTAAAACAATGAGTGTCATTAATAGAAATCACCATCTCTCGCATGCAGATAATTGCTTCTATCTCCGCTACAATTGTAAACCTATCTTTTCGCCAGGTGTAAGAGTACTTTTTCGGTCAACTGTAAACCTAAGTGTTTCAAATGTTCAAGCCTACTTTTCCCACTATTCCTCCATTTGTATTTTAGCTGGCTTCAACTTGCACTCAAAGGCCGAGCCGGAACTCGTGCCGGACGTTGAAGTTAACTTCATAGACGAAACGTTTTTCTCTTTAGTAAGCACAAAAACGCTAGCCTTGTGTGACATTGTATACAATATAAACCTTAGCCTATGTTCGAGTGTAGTGCACTCTCAGTGGTGTCCTCTGATTCTGTTCTGTTGACTTTATTATCGGGTTCAGCTTAAGCAAAACGAAATCATATGTGATTCGCAGGGCACTAATTTACACAATGATTATACCGTATTCAGAGGCAAACACTACCTGCATTTTGTTACAGAGTCGAGCCTTTTTACCTGAAATCTTATTCAGTTGAAATTTTATCAGCCGTTGTGCCCGTTCAATTATAGGCTGACTGCAACAATATTATAATAGAGAAATTATGATGGTGAAGAACTTATCTTCTCGTTAACTGTGAGGCTTCCGTGAAACTTGTAAGTTTTACCAAAACAGCAATGGACGCACAGTAACTGCACGTATTATGCTGTAATTTATTCCTATAACAGTGGTGTGTGATATTTTGAACACTCCGTAAGCAACGTGGACCTATTTAGTGCCCGTTCTTACCGCATACTAAAAAAGCTAGGTACGAATAAAACACACTAAACAGTCTCCAAAAGAACGCTTTATTTAGAAGCGTATTGCTTGTCGCTCGAATAGATGCAAGACGCTATATTCATTCAAATGCATTGAAGATTTCCATTGAGAATAGAAAAAACCCTTCGTTCTTAGTGAGTTATGTACGTAATTAAGAACTAACTACTATTTCAGACCCTTGATATATCATAGTTATTTGGAAACTTCCATTGGCGTTTAACACTAGACGCGTCTTCAACATTTACTTAACAACTGGGCAACAGCTATGCTAAATCGTTAGAAAAGGGGTGAGACAAATGAATCGTACTGGGAAGCTAAGAAGATTTTCGCCGTTGTATGATGATATTTGAATATAGAAAGAAACAGAGATTAAGCAGGCTTCGCTAATTATATCTGTAGCAATTTATATTGTAGTTTAACACGAGTGAGTTTTTAAAGGAAACATGAACAACTCGTCAAGGTTTGAGTTTGATGGTTAGCCATTAACACCTTTAAGGTTACTTGGCTTTAAGATGACGTTGCGTACAATTCTATGTTAAGCCGCTGTGTCATACTATAGTTTCAATGTGTATGTACTCTTGCCTTAGGGTATCAATATAATGTAGACAGGCAGAGTCTTTTTTCATTTCTTTCTAAGATATACAACGACACTTGATGCTTGGCGCATAATTTTCAAACGAATCCAAGTACCAACACAATGTAGACTTGATGACATGAAACGCCACCTGTCAATGGCGTGTAGCAGATGTGCACAGTATCAAAGTAGACCGACCCTTATTTCAGAGTGGAAAATCCGATACGTGTTCGACGATACTTCGTATCTGCTACTAAAATTCACTAGCCGAAGTATCGACCCGCTCCGCGTTTGGAGAACTAGATAGCGATCATAAGCAATGCTGCGTAGAATGTAAGGTACAAAGAATCATTACTAGGCTTGTTCGGGTCTTCCATCGGCTACTGAAATCATCGATGAGTATTTAAAAAAAAAACAAGAGATATGTTCCGTTTTGGAGAAAGAACCAAAATATTTTTATTGCGGCCTTCGAGAGTTCTTTCTTAATTGATCATTAACTCCATCGGGGGGTTGTGGCACCGTAATAATCTTAATAAAAAGCATCGTCAGGTACAGGTATTTCGACCCTCACCGGTAATAGTCTACTCGATTGCACCGCGCCCTTTTCAAAACGCCATTTTAGTACAAAGGCATACCATCTAAAATGTCCAAAACAGCACTGGCATGGTCAGAGTTAACGACCGTCGTTTGTCGATATTTATGGACCGTGTCAAATAGGTAAAAGTCGATGGCAAACGCATAAGAAGGCTCTGCCTGAGTTGACTACACGAAGGGTTGAGGTTAAAGTGGCTACTGTTCAACCAAAGCCAAGGCCATGTCATAAGCTAAGATTTAGATGCCCTCGGTATTACGACTGTATTGCAAATTTGCCGAGGTATCTGACTATGTAACTATTCTTTTAAACAACGTGGCCGACAGCAGCACAATGCAACGTCGACGTGAAACTGAGATGGGAAGGTGGCTAAAACATCTAATCAAGCGAATAAAAATAGTTTCGTTCTTCTTGTCAAGGGAAGAATGGGAAACGAATGATACCCATCTGCGGCTATGTATAGAGAGCTAAGTTTGGCAGAGCGTCTCTTTTCCAGACCCAGGTTATCTAATATTGTATTCTCTTATTTGGATCTAATATGACCGATCATGTCTAGTAATAGTTTCTGAGAAATAATCAAATATGATAGCAAGATGTAGCGCTTCGGTACTTTTTTCATAAGAAAGTTAGTTTCTCAGATGCCTTGCTCCCTGTCATTCCACTAACTTTCAAATAGAAACTGAGTTGGGATATGACTTATCGATTACCGATACTGATTCCATTTCCCATCCGCGATTGTTACCGCACTTAATTATTAAATTGACCTATTTTTTTCGCTCTATTGTGAATCGGCACAAACAGTGTAGGGACTTCCTGAGAAATTTTTTTTGGCCTTAAAAATCGCTACTACTCGTATAACATGGTTACTGATCAAATCAATTCCATGGACTTTTCGTTGTATGAACACACGTGTATTCCAGGTAATCTCAATAAAACTAATATTTTCATTATAAGAAAGTTCATACGGATGTGAGATTCAAAGGAACAGTTACTCAAAACTCCCCTCTATAGACGAAAACAAGTGCATTCAGTTACGTATCTCATGGCTCTCAAAAAACTGGTTCAGTCAAGAGCTAAGCCATTTACCCAGATATAAGTATGTCTAAGAGACATGTGCCTTTACGTTCTATGTAGCAATGAATTTGATGTATAGCATAAGCAGTTTACCCTCCAGGAGCGAAGAAGCGGTCAAAATAGGTATAAGTATTTGATAGGTCCAATGGATCCGGCCACCCGAGCAGCAACTGTAATGCTATAACCGACGATTCCGGAGTCATCAGGCAGACACGTATGAGCCCAATTTTTAGACCGTGTATCGTGCTTTGGCCGACGATAGAAAACGTAGTTAACGATAAAAAAAGAAGAATACAACAATTGCCATTTATGTAATGAAGTACGTCTCCATCTTACCTCTTGAAATGTCTCTAGATTCATATGAAAAAATACCGCCTGGATCTTCCTGAAGTTAATACCAATCCTCGCTCATACACTTTATGATGGAAACTTGTTTCTTAACTATCACCTGTATCGTTTTATTTGGGCAGTCATCTAAATCTAACGGATGACTAGCGGATTCGTCAAATAGCGCAGACAAATGTTCTTCTGTTATGTTCAAGAATATTTTAATACATATTATGTAAGGCTAGAAATATCCTTATGCAGAGTGAAGCAAAAGTAGGTTTAGGATTCAACTGACAAGCAACGTTTCCTAATTGAAAGTAGTTTATACAAAACTTACGTGTTTTGCAAAGCGGTGCCGCTATAGGCTATCCTTAGTGCACTGCTCATCGTTATGCCTATTGCGCTCGGGAAGCACTCAAATGTTTATTCTAGGTCTGCTAAACACAGGACATTCCCTTCAGTCTACCGCGGTTACATTCGCCCCTCAGCACGTTATCTCTTTCATTTTGAACAGATTCAAACAAACGAAGTCTCGGTAACACTGTAGTAAGTTATAGCGTCTTTGTATCAGAAAGGAGTCATCACGATTCAACTCAATATTTGACTCGTTTACAATCGTGTAGTGTATGCATGAACCAGATAACCTGCTTTCGCATCCTGATGAAGTGTCTGTCGGAGCGGGGCCACAACACGCGACGCGACTCCCGCCGCGCTGCAGATGGCGGCTGAAGCAGCGACGGCAGCGGCACAGCATATGTTCATTCCACTCAGTAATCATAGAAAAATTATGCAGAAAATACCAGTCGTGAACCGGTTCAACTCGCTCTCTATATAAAACGCTCGATTTAGTACGCTAATGAGGCTGCAGAGACACCATTCAACAGACAGGGCGTCAACCAATAGACTTAACACCCGAGATTCCCCAGCAAAAAGCTGGTTTTCATATTGCATTACGTGTGCAACTTGTACTTTGGTGAATCCTTCTTCACCAAAACTAGCTTATCGATATTTATAAACGCTTCATTCTGCTGAAAGATGAGGCGAGTGATGCAATCTCAAAATACTGTCGTTGTCCTGCGACGCCATTTGCCCACAATTACGAGGTTTACCGAGAGTGGTAACATTAGGATTTGTGCTACTGATGTCTCCTTTACTGTCGCAATCTGGGAGTATTACTTGTACATAAGGCAGTCCTGCTATCAGACGCCTATGATCAACCCTAATGACTGTGACCGTATGATTTCCAAAAATAAGTTCTAGCAAAGATCTTCCTTTCTTAACGACTTCACTTCTGCCGGTATGTGTACATACATATCTCATATATGTACGTATGATATCTGCTTTGCACAAAAAAAGCCAGATCGGCTAGATGACTGCATTAATATAATAGATCGTCAGTTTACAATGCTGTACCACGCCTATACTGGTGATAATAATAATCATCATCATCTACACGTGAGACTCGATATTGCGGTGACCTTCCTGGGCTATCGCCAATATATTGACGTCGATTACTGAAGTTATAATTGTTCGAAATCGTATGTATCACTGTGCCAACTACCCTCATTATTATGGCCAAACGTTACGACAGCTAGTTTAACTAGAGCTAAAGAAAAAACGGGAAAACAGTAAAAAGCGTAACGAGGGAAGCGCTTTCTCCGAGCGAATCTGTAACAAAAACGACGCTATTTGTAAATTAGGCTGGGAAACAGCTGATATGTAAGGTATAAATTGAATCGAGCACCTCTGACAGACTTTGTCATTTGGTTTAAGACTCAAACAAATAGGTATAGGCAAACCCTTCTTCTTTATCACTAGAGAAAGAAATGCCAAATAAAGAAGTCTGAATGGCTTCTGTGTCTAGTAGTAGAATGCATTTCTGAACTGCTCAAATTTGCCCTAGCTACGGAAATATTTAGAAAATCTTATTAATTGTTAATTTAATCGCGAGTTTGTCGTTATGCTTAAATGAAGCACATGCTTCGAGAGTTGGGGCGGGGCGGGAAAATCAAAATTATTTTTCTGGAGAGTTGTAAGTATGGGCGTAAAACCTGCGCAATGGCCATAGCGCGAATACCTGGAAAAATATAAATTTGTGGTTCGTAGCGATGCCGAATGCGCTTGCCCCTGAACTTACGCGAAACCGGCCTGCATTGGTCAACAAGCAGGTCGCTTAAGTCACGAAAATTACCGGTTCTAGTCTGCATATCGGGATAGATTAGTCTCACTTAGATGAATTTAATGCAAACACTCTAATTATACAATCGATGCGGACGACTTGCAATGTGCAGTTCTCTTTTTTTTGCGTTGTGAAGATAGCGTCTCTGATCAGCCTAGCGAATATACGGTTCTGCAATAACAAAACCTCGACCAAATAGATGCTCAGATATTTTTACAAACAGTTTAAGCTCAACGATTCACGTTACTGGAACGCAACGTTCCACCTAAGCTTTGGGCAGCTTAGTTTGTCTTCCATTCGTCGTATTTTCTGCGGACTTTTCTCTCCTGGCCCTATTTATCCCGTCTCCCTATACAGGCTCAAATCTGGCATCGAAGAATTCGTTCATCCATAGTCTGAGCTTCTCCCTATTCCTAAATATGCAATTACAATCTTCGTTCACCAGTAATGGGAAAACGAGGTAATCCGTCTGTACGAAGTTTTACCACTACAGTTGGTAGTCTGGCATTGTTATGGGGAAGGATCATTTTGCCTCGTCTGGTCAATCTATCCTATTAGATGAGTTTACCTACTCGACGCACTTGAGCCATATACGGATCTTTGTTGACCGTCCTGTCCTTCTCAGGCAATTCCCAGTATGTAAGACTCTTCCAGCTTCACAAAACGCAAGCTGTATTATAGTTGAGTGTTGTCCACGCCTGAGCGAGACACTAATGCCGTGTTTGCTCGCGATCTTCGCTGAATTTGTGGACGCGTAATCTTCGGTTAAGTGTTATCATAGATTTAAGATGGCCCGTGATGGTCACATGTTCAAAGTCTTTTTTTGATCAAATTGTCCGACGTCGTTATTCAAACATGTTTCAAGGCAATCCTTATTGATCTTGGATAGCTGACGGATAGCGGAATGCATCTTTCATTTGTGTAATACTTTTATTAGCCTTCGGGCACCACTGAGCAAGACTCTGTAAAGGTGGCTGTCTCAGGCATAGGCCACCGTTCACGGCCCAAATGTTTACGGCCTTGCTAGCTTTTTCGATTCTGTCAAAAAGCAAAATACAGCAATCTTAAAATATCAATTTTTTTGCCAAGAACATCCACCTTTGAGGCCTGAATTTGAGGATAGATTCCGTTTACTGCGCAATGAAATAATAGCGCTATAATGATAATAATAATAACAACGACGTAACAGTATCAAATAAACAGTGGAGAGGTAGAGAAAACAGGAATATAGACAAAGTTACTTGTGCACCGATTGAACATTTTATCACCTACAGAAGATGTTATTTTAAAAATCTTACCTAGTACAATTTTGGCTGTAACATCCTGTTTTTTTTTTTCTAAGTTAATCTCTTTGCTCTACCGTGCACCTAGTAGTAAAATGTTCCTGGTCTAGGAATGGTGACAAATTACTAGATTGTACCTTATAATATTGCGCGGTAGCTGTGTTCTTCCTCCTTCTCCAATGGATTTTCTTTCGAGAAAAACACTAGGCCGTTACTTGGAAGGTATTGCCCTTTCGCTTTCACGTTGGCCAGTAATAATGAGAAAGATAGGTCGCTTGTTAGGGTCCAGAAGTGGTCGGATGTTAACATTGTCCTAACATTAATTGATTTAATTGTCCGAAAAAGCGACTGATACTCTAATGCACTTTTGCAACGACTTGGCTCTATTATAATAGAAGATGTGATTGATCGAAATGCCTAAAAAAGTCCCGCTTCACTGCGGCGAATTTTCTTGTTTTACAAAGATATACTGACTTGCTTGTTACACATATAGACTGACTGAGCACAAGATTTATGCCCCTAAAAAAACGGTAAACACTGATCGACTAACTCGAGAAGGAGATCTGAGAGATTGTGACGAGGCCAATGCTATAGATCAGATCAATGTTGGCTCTGGAAAAACTTAAATTCATTCTGGCGAAACATGTGAGATTAATAAATAAAGACAAACATTAAGGATCACTTATTTAGTATAGGACATTTCTACGTGCTGAAGATCCATTTAACAGACTTTCATTATTATAGCGGCGTGCACCAATCGACCCTACGTGCTTGATTTAGCAACTTTAAGTAAATTGTGAGGGGTAAATAATTTCACCTATTTCGCGGAAAAATGCCTACGAGTAGAATTGGATGCTGTGTTCTAACAATAGGCGATTTTTTCCAAAGTTATCGCTCGGTACCTAGCTAAAGGTGAAAAGCCGCCATATTAACTTCAGCTCTAATTTTAATTTTGTTACCCTCTTCTAATATTAGGTTAGCGTACATAATCTTCAATTTACATAGGTAAATAATAAAATGTATAAATAAAGGTGCATCGGTGTTTGGTGATTTAGCTTCCATAAAAGCTTTGTAAATTAAGAGCTCTTAAGTAACTTTTTATGGGGAATGGACTGTTATCAACAACGGAATTTAATTTTAACTTTTATTACTGAGAAAGCCGACTAGGTAACATCGACTAAAAACCAAATATATATATATATATATATAGAATAGCGCTTTTTGAAGCACATCATTTTCAAGCAATATTTATTATTTCATGTATAACGTCCATCCAAAAAAGTACCTCTCCCAAAGCTTTGTCGGCGGTCTTTTCCGAAATAGTCATTATACTTAGACGGTGCGTTGATTTAGTTTTCTATCACATTTTGTTCACTGAAGGCAATTTGACTGATGTATAAGTGTTCCGTACCGAAATCACTTACGCATATTATAATAATAAAAATTAATATAAATAGGTATTTCTAAAAATTGAAGCCGGACGGCTCCAGATTCAGAATTACCTATTTGCAATAAACTTTCTTCTAATAATGAATTAAAAAGAATAAAAGTGTGTGTATCATCAACAGCTTTTGACGGTTTCACATAGTGGACATATAGCTCGCCTCGTTCATTCAACTGAGTTTAACCCAAGTGGCTTCCACCAAATCCCCTCGATGATATTCGAGGTTGTTCTTAAAGTCCTAAAGGAGCTTTCCGATGTTGGTCTGAACATTTCCACTGTCCTAATCACCTTCTGTCTCTGTATTGCTTATTTTGGCGTAGCTTGCTTAATCTATGTATATATATTTAGCTAATGTCTCGGGAAGTAATTACATAGATGACGTCTTTGCAATAGCCCATGGGAAATCTCCGTCTTCTATTGAGTCTGGGCCTGAAAACTCATGCTACCATCGTAATCTGTCTGTATTGATAAGCTGGTCATCACCACCTCTGCTAGTTGAAGCAAGAATCATTTCGTTGGCAGTGCTGTGTCAGCTACCTTTTAATGTAAGTGTCTCTTTCTGGTCTCTTACCATGCACGGCAACTGGATTCGAGACAGATTCACTTGGACGGCAATGTTGCAGCTGCTATTTGGTGTTCTGCAGGAGGTTACTCTTTATGGTAGTTCCGCTGGTTCACGGACCTCCACGAGTACGTGCGAACAGGAACTGATGGCGGATACCTTCCTCGGTTTCATTGACTACCCGGCACGAAAAAAAAACTTATGAATCCAGTGGTCAGGCAAAGGACAGTAAATACTCAGCTTCTTCTATAGTCTTTGACGCCCACATGTGTCTTATTACCTATATATATATATAGCAGAAGCGAATAAATTCGGTCAATCAAGGAAACCTAACTACATTTATCCTCGTATTTATTCTCGACTGGTCTTGTGACAGCAAGTATAACGCAGTGTTCTCTGGTCAGAAAGTTGACGATCCACGAATGGGGGACTGTGCGTGGGCAGGCTCTTGTCCTGCGAAGTCTGTTTTTCCGCGTATTTTTTCTTAGCTTTCAAGGCCATCTTGTTTTTGTCGAAGAAGAGAAAAGGGGATAAAGCTTTCGTTAAGTAGAGTAACCTTGCTAAAACCGTCGTACGCCTCTCAATAAGCTCTCGAAGCGAAAAGCAAAATTCTAAAAAAGCCGCTCTGCAAAATATAAGGCTTCTTGACTGACTAACGAATCAAATAATTTTATTTGTCTAGCTTTAGATGTGTGACCAAATAAAATCTCTTTGAAATGTTACACACTTCTTTTTTTGTTGTAAAGTTTGCTAAAATAGTTTAACATTAATTTACCTATAGTTCACCAATAACGGCTACTATAGTCAATTGCCGCAACCATTTAATAAGTGCTCACTTTTTAGAGAACCCCAGTTTAATCAATAACCTCATTGAATAGTTCAAACTTTATGCTGAAGAAGATATTCCATCTTCCATTTTTAATAACAGAGAAACCATAACATAATGACCATAACAGTACCAGAGATGCGCTAATAGATTTAATTTTAGGTAGACTTTATTTCACTGCAATTAATAAGTCAATTTGAAGTTGGTGGCGGATGATTTGACATGCTGTTCAAAAGATCCAGGTTTTTTCCAACGGGTATTTCAGGCCAATTGATTTCTATACACCTTCCGAAGTCCGTTTGCCTGTTACTCGTGCTTTGTGCTGTATGGAAAAATAATTTTAGGCCGGCACAATTCAACTAGCAAGCTATTAGAATAGAGGAAACTGATGTCTACGAGAGATTCGATACGGATGCTCGACGTTATAAGGCTCACAGTTGTAGTATTGCTTCACTTAAGATCTGACCTTGACCCACTCAGCGGTTTTATCGCGATTCTACGTTCCGCAATCGGAAGAACGAAAAATTCAGCTTGTTTTAACGCAAACGATCTGGATAGCGTCCAATAGCTAGGGATAAGTTTGGATCACGAATAAAGCCCGGGATTCGGTAAGGCACAGAGTGGCGTACGGCCATTCTCTAAAGTATGCCACATCTTAAAGAGAGAACGTAAGCCCCGAAAATATTTTTGTGAAATATTAAATAGAGTCTAAATCTGTTTTGAATGGATATAGTATGTCGAATCTTGCCAAGGAAGAGTAACTTCATAGTTTTGAACACTAAGCAGTGTTTACAATATGGCCGCACATCTAATTGGGCAATGTCCGAAATATCGCGCGATTTAATACCATAGATGAACAGTCGGAAGGGCTCGTTTGTCCTTGACTGCACCTTGACCCCCGTCACCAACCTTCTTTGACTGCCATTTCTACATTACTTGATCTATTTTATTGCGGTTAGCTTTTTACCCCATCACATTTGCCTATCAAATGCAGTTTTCTGTTGCCTTATTTTCAACATTCTTTCTGTAGCTCAGGCTTTATTCGCTGGTCGTTTTAATATGTCGTACCTAGCGATTAGCATTATTGGTGTTCCCCCTTACGTAAAACGGAAGCATTATGGAAACGTTATTTATGCTTCCATAATGCTGCTAGTTTTTCTCATAGAGCTGGGAAATTGCCGCATTTGCGTCCATAACCTTACAACCTCGTGCATTTACACAGGCAGTACTAAGCTATCGTTTCACAAAAATACTTAACTGTGCGTCTAATATTGCAAAAAGGAGAACCCATTAGCTACCTAACAACAGCTTTCACTTCTATTCTAATTGACAAAAACACGGAACGTGCATAAACAGAGGAAGTGGACGTCATATAACTCGTCCAAACAAGATGAGCTTGGTTCCTTCCGCCTTGGGGAACTATTGATGAATCAGCAGCGTCACGGCATTCACATTAGCGCACAAATATCATAAGTTGTACTGCAGCGCTACCGGCGAGTAGCGACTGCGGTGTATATCTGTATGTGCGTCTGCGTGACACTGTACGTATCTGTGTCTCCTGCTTTGTCCACACCTATTGCAACAGTTATACTTGATTTTAAGAGGTGCTTGGCAGTCCTTATCGTGTATCGAACCTTCCGGTATAGCTGAGCGAGACGGAGGTCGAGGCGAGCAAAATAGGCCCGGCAACCGTAGCAGTGGAATAGCCAGTTACATGCGTTTTTCTAGGATAGATCCGGACGGAAATATTTGTTAGCGCTGTCATCATAGCAGTCGACGACTAGAAAGGGGGTACTCCCTAGGCTAGTTCCGGAAATGGCGCCAGATTCAAATTTACGTCGTCAGAATGAATGAGAATTAGTAGTCGTTCACCACTTAAGCTTAACAGCGAAACGCCCAACAGGTGGTAGGGGGATAGCGGAACACATAGTCTGTACAACACTGTTGTTGGTGAGAGGTACCGTCGAGCCGGCTATTTGTATTCGCAAATCTAAGTGCTTATATATCTTGAGAGTGGCTCGAGTGCCCCGTGTAAGAATGTCAAGAAGAGATAACGTAACAAGGGAAACAACAAGGAGGAAACGGAAGCTATGTTACGGCTGCTGCTAGTTTCGCTGCAGGCTTTCCTCTGAAGGACTTCAAGCTACGTAAACAACTCAAGGCGGGTCCGTTGCGAGAGAGTGGCTGACCGGTTACCTTCTCGATGCCACGCAATCACCGATAAGTTGAAGGATCGTCCTCAAAAAAGTCCTGCTGATTGATCGTTACGACGAATACGCGTCATTGACTTCCGAGCTATATAGCAATATATGTCGTATTAGCCCTTGACAACCTGTTCGTTGCATGGGATTGTATAGGTTGTACTTTGCTCCATTTTGTTTCCAAAAACATCTTTTTCGTCTAAGAAGGGTTGTCTGTGCGCCTGAAGTCCTCGCCAGCTCGTTTCCACGTCAGCCAGTCGGATAATCCGTCGTCATCGTTAAAAAGCTCATAGAGCCTGCATCAGGGAAACAGGCAAGCAGGAAGCAGGAGTGAAAATGCATGCGCATAACTTCGTTGTTATTTATTGTGGCAATTACCTTCCGGTTCCGGCTCCGTACTTCCACAACCGCCAACCGCTTCCGTCTCTGCTGCCTTCCGTTCGCTGCTACGTTGCTAGGTTCCACCCAGTGAACGAACGATCGCCTAATACAGGACTACACGGACAAAATGACAAAAAAAAAGCGACCTTGTGGACAAATTGTAGAGCGTAGAACCCAGCACTAGTAAAACAGCGGCTGGGGTAGCGGCTGCCGACTAACCGGAGGGTTTTTGCTGTTACCTACAGTTTCGCTGTCGTCGCTGACGACTTCGTCAGGAAACTTTACCGCATAAGCCTGCGAACCGTCAGACAGCGTAAAGGAACGCTTCGGCCTGCCGACGGTAGAGCTTAGTAGCACAACGTTGACAGGAAAGCGAAATGATAACGAAACTAAAGGGTGTAAAAGGCCCGCTGTGCAAACGGGTTAAAAGCGTACGTGGAGCAATAAAACGGTGTAGGACAAGCAGCTAGATCTTGAATATCCAACGTAGGTACAAAAGACTCAACCGGACGCAGCGGCGGCATACTCTAAGTATGGTAAGTGCGGACAGACGTCCAACTCTACCAAACAGAAATCCAAGCAAAGAGAAGCAAGTGTCGTGAAAATAGGTGAAGGAGCTATCACGGAAGCTGGCATGTTTATGGGGTTCTGGGGCGCTACGCCTTTTGGTCTGGTAGTGCGCGACAGAGGTCATCAGTTGAATCCAGGTCTTGGGCGAGAAAGGCGCTAGAACAATCGTTGGTGCCTCAAAACAAATGGTTCCATTGCCTCCGTGCTAAAAAAGCAGTGTATTATAGCATAAACTAACTGTTTTTACTCTACAAAGCCATGACGAAGGGAAGAAAGATACATTGAAATGAGGTAGGCAAGGCCGAATACCCGCAGTATGCAACGACCGGGTAAAAGACAAGCTGCCGCTTGAATAGCGACTCACTTGTTCCTGTTGAAGTATATAGCCTTGTATGGCCTGGCCGCAACGAAGCAAAGCAAAGGCCTGATTGCAGCGAGAGAGGCCGTGCGACGTGGTAACTTCCAGTGAAACGCATATATGTTTGCAAGTATAATACATATTCATGTGGCCATATGGACTAGACAAATTGCTATCTTTTGTCCATATCCTGTCTTATATCCGCTTCCGTTATTTCACCTTGGGTAACCACTCTGGGCGATCAGACAACGACGGTTTTGCACTAAATGAGCATTTTTGTAAAACACACAAACAAGCATAGAGGGAGCAGCACATCTAGTTTGTAGCCATCGCCATCTTTCATTCTGTCGCGATTTGCGTGCTCATTATCCTAAACGATGTTTCCATACCGCTCTGCTGTCGCGGTCACCGCTGCAGCCAAGTCCTACCTAATGGATGGCCTATACTAGGTTCTGCTATCCGGTTCACGTCGCCCACTGGGGCCAATGTTTCTGCTGCAGAACAAGAAGCCAATGTAGCGTTGTGCGTCCTCCGACTTTGCACAATATGCGGTTTACAATGCTCCACCCCTCGTGTTTACCCCGGAGCCTTTTACAGTGAGTTCGGTTGTAGCGGCTGCAACGAAACTGGCACACCTCATGGCAGTAGCAGACAGGCTCAGAGTAGTGTCATAAACTCGCCTTTGTGCAACCTTTTCACTAGCCGGTACCGTCGTAAAGACGTTGCGAAGGAACAGCCGTTCCTGTACTCACGAAGAAAAGGATTCGTTCCCATTTCCAAATAGTTTACGTTACACTTTGTCGATTGCTGTTTGAGATTCCTTGAGAGGTAGGCTGTGCTAGTGCGGAAAGAATGTTGTACGGCTCATAATCGAAGAGGGCTATAGTCTGGAAAAAAAAATTCGAGATACGCTCGCCCTGTTAGGAACATGAAGGACGGCACAAATACAGCAAGAAAGAGGCGGCGTCCATTTGATCATATATCACTGGCATGGTAGGAACCTTAGCGGAGACTATAATCGACTACATGAGAATCGCAATCGAACGACTTCTACGGACACCGGTACTTCCATCTGTCATTAATTATCTTCTCGCCAACATTTATAATGAAGGTACATGTATATAAAGAAAGTTAGCATTTTGTTCGATAGCAATTTACTACAGACGTATATATTCATATGCGCACAACAAGCTTGCTTAAGTAAAACAAACTAAATCATTATATAGTGAGCGAAAGATGTATGCGATTGTTCTAGGATGCTTTTGAAAATATAGCCTTGTTCAAGTTGTCTGGATACATGTAGACGGTGGTTCGAAGGGCGAGAAGCGTTCAGATAGGGCATTGTGTCACTTCGCTATCTATTTCGACCGTGTAGAATCGTCTAAGCATGCTTTAAATAATTGTTTCTATCAATTTTGTTGAAAGACGCGGTACCATGGTAATCTTTTACTGGGGAAATTTTTCACAAATTATAACATCGAGGGAGATTCCTTCCGTAGAAGGATGATAAACGAGGGCATAGATATCTGGTAAAGCTGACGTAAACGAAGGATACTGCCCTTTGCGCTATCGCCACATTATCACCACGAAAGACAGAAGACAGAGGAAAAATAGTTTTTGAATTTGACATTGAAATAACTGAATATATTACTAATTGATACGTATAACTAGCTACCATAGCGCGTTGGCCGCGAATGTGCTTTGCTTCTGTTATTCAGACAGCAGCTTCTTATAGGCGTCTATTAGTTGCAGTCGATTTACTAATCCTGATATGGTAGAATCCACTTTCTATCGAAAGCCTTCTTTTTTAAAGACTTGTGCGCCCTGCACAAGCACACAGCTGTTGTACACACACGTGATCTAGTTGAGAATCATTTGTTGGCATGAAAGCTAGATTATTGTGAAGTAATGAGGTTTACCACTTCATCTACAACTTCGAAAGCGTATTAAGGACATAGGAATATTTCGATCGATGTTCTATCAACTTACAAATTTGATTTAGCCGCAACAGACAGGTCTGAATAAACGTAAAAAAGTTCTTTTGTAGCACGCGAAAACTAGCGCGGATTAATCATTTAATTAACACATAGCGGATTTATCGTATAGATAAAAAAATAAGGGCTCGCTTTTTTTCATTTTTTTACGCCCCGGTTAACTTGTGACGTTAAGGTCCCTTCAAATAGAAATGTACACACTTTACGGGTCTAATTTATAGCCAATTTAATTATGATGACGTTGTATAGAGACTATCTGGATCCTAACATTATAATTCAATGTAGGGCACAACTATATATGCGACAAAGATAAGGTAAAACGTTCTATATCTAGCTCTAAATAATGAATACAAAAATGTATTTAGTGTAGGCAATCTTAATAATGTAAGGTCATGTTTAATTTGCGCTTTTTGTGGGCAGCTATGAGGGATTACCCATGGCTACAAGCTGACCTTTATTTGCAATATTTCTTGCCCGGAATCTCTATATCGCCCGGTCTTCTGCTTCTATTTATTTGCGTATATATTGCCGGTTCGATCAACTAAGACATAGGTCGGCTTTCATATCCCAGTTTTTTTTCCGTACTTACGTTTTCGCTTATCGTTGTAATGTCTAAAAGGTTGCGAACTTCAACAGTCGAACAGATGTAGTCTCTGGTGCAAGGGAGGCAGTTTGTAGATTGTTTTGTTCCATCATTTTTAGCACAAGTGTTACTGTTGAAGTCTATTTCTGACCCGGATTCATTCAGCTTTGATTCAGCTAATATCTCAGACGAAGTCTGATTCGAATCCGAAAAATTACTACAGCGTTATTAGCTATTGAACTGACTATAGCGAACTAGATTGCAATATTCACACGTATGATGAACATCGATAGGATGCTACAATATGCTATGATATGTTGCATACGGATAAAAAAATTGCGCCCTTTTCCTCTTACGAGGTAATCGGCTTTATTAGGAATACGTACCCAGCGTGAGATGTTCGCTAGTATTTGGATCAGTAAAAGCTATATAATTATCCTGCGTACAGATTCATTGGACTTTCCATTTCTATTGAAGAAGCATAGTAAACAGGTCTTAGTAGGTACAAAATCTTCACTGCCCTGGTGTATAGTTATACAGGTACAACTAGACTTCACCCTACCACAAAATCGGTCGAGGGGCAGCAGGGGGCAGACAGCACACTGTGACCATAAAAAAATGACGTTTGATGTCGTATGGCTACTTTTTGCTCAATTTTCCTTTAGCTATTAGTTTATGGTAATCAAATCAGCAAACTAAGAAAGGACCCTGCAGGATTCGTTAAATCAACAATTTGAGGTCGATATATAGCCGAAATTTAAGCAGCAGACGCTCGGTGAACCTTTCGTGTAGTTGTACATCTCGATTCAAAGGCATCCTAACCTTAGTTGTGAACGTTTCCTCTGGCTAGTTCGCGAAGAAAATCACGTTATGCGACTGGCTGGTCAGAAAGGTTTATTCTAGGCTGCAAAGTTAGCTGGGTTTCTGTCAAAGCAATGTGCTTTTTAGCTGTACGGGGGGTGCTTTGGCGATCCGTTTTTTTGACCTTGATCGAAAGATGTGCCTAATAGCAAATCTGTAGTAAACTTAGCGAACTGCAGACACAGATTTCGAAAAAGTTCCCATTCTAAGTTCTAAAATATCTAGTTAAAGATGTGCTGCAGCAAGCGACCGCTGCTTCTCTAATACGGAGGCGATGCTCCTCGTAAGCCCCGCTCACGTGAAAGAAATGTACCTAGACATCCTAATGGAAAAGACATTTATACAGTTCTAGTACAGAGCTATAAATTTGGCAAATCGCTTTCGGCTACTGCTAGAACCTGGTACATACTATTTTCTGAGAAGTTGGGATTGTGATGTTTATTGGGTATTAACTCAGTGAGGTTGAACGTACGTTAATGTCTTGCACTTAATGCCAGACATTCTACGTATCGTATTAAGTGAACCGTTTTTATTTATATGCCTATTTTGTGTTTTCACAAATTATAAACAAAACTATGTTGAAATCACGTATACTTTCTAAGTGACCTCTGTAATTTACCTGGCACTCCAAACTGTTCAATGCTGTAACTATTACGATACGACCCTATGTGTTGAAGAGCGAATGTTACTCGAATGCAACGTCCTGCCGACCTCTGAGAGAGGATGCAGGGTTTCGAAACGTTGTCGAAGAATTGGCAGATCTGTGGCGTTTCCGTGACAAACCGCAAAAACCCAACTCAGAGCTCGGTCTTTTTATCCGCAATAGCTATGTGCACCGGAACAGAATGGGATCCGCATGAAGTCAATTGAATCTGATCTTTTATGTGACGGCGTTCAATTTGAAATCCTTTCACAGCCTTCAACGTTTAATGTTACGCGCTTCATGTATGCATTTCTCATTTATATACGTAGACACGCTTACAATTATGGTATTTATTTACTCTATATACATAAACACATGCTTACGGATTCCTCATGTATCATTATTCAGTATTTGGTAGATGGTCTTAGAGCATGCGGAAGCGCAGCTAGCTGCTCCAAATTCTTAAAGTAGAGTTCGTATGCTATTGACTTGTATGATGATCTCTGTTGTACGAGCAAACGTTTTCTTTTTTTATTGGCGGATCGCTGTCTTGTAGTAAGCAAATATTTTTGATATTGCCTCAATTAAGGCTTGATGGCAGTGGTCCTTCCGCGAAGGAAAGTGAACACGAAGGACTACCACTATAGATTTTAACCAGGCAACTTGCCACCTAGCGGTTGTTCTCAAAGAAACTATATATATACATATAGTAGAACTATTAGTAGTGTGTGTAAGCATTAATGTATGACGTACTTTTATTCTGTACATTTCATTTGTACACCGAAATGTCTTTATAAAACAACGCGAGCCACAAACTCTGTTCGAATAAAAGCCACCATAATGTAAGTAGATAGCAGCCGTGAAGTTTCGCGAAGGAGTCGCAATGAATGCAGACGTGAAGTCGGCCTACAGAAGGGAGACTTCGGTACTGGAAAGGCCGTGCCGACACCGGGTGGGAATCACACTTATGCTCCTATCAGACGACATTACCCCCCAGAATGTTTCTGCACAATGTTAACAGCGGACCATTATCCCCTGAAAGGCCACCAGGCAAGTCGAAATAGGGCAACGCAACAAAAAGCACGGGAAGCCGTAACTAGCCGAGGCAGCAGTAACGTAGAAGAGAACTGCGAACAAAGATTCGAAAGAGAACGAGTACAGGCGTCTTGGCATCTTAGGCCACCGACCCAAAACGCCTTACGAAATTGAATCCGGGCTACGACTCTGTAGGACGATCTCAGCCTTTGGTGAAACGTACGCGAAATGTACCAGAATAGGATCCTTTGTGCATATTTTTTGCATTTCTACGATTGGAAAAAGTCCTCACCAATCCTTTTCTAACATCCTACTTTGAAAGGCTACCAAATCTCATTGAGCGACACCCATTTTAGCCCGAACAGCTCTGTAGGTAATCGGCACACCTCATTACGTTATATGGAAACCTTGTGAATAGATAATAACACGAAGCCCAAATTTGCAAAGCAGGGTGAACTCTGCTTTCCAATTGAGAATGTCCAAACGATGTGTCATTGCCTTTCTAGGTTTAGAAGTATGCTTGTTAGGTATCGCGTGCAAATGTGTTATCCACCCCCTGATGTGTTGATATCATGATCTATGTACTTAATTCTGGGAGACTATTATATTTTATTTTAATGTTGTTTAGGTATGTATTCTATTTGACCTTTGTCTAACACAATTTTTAGGAGTGGTCTGTGTCACCCGTACGCCGTTCCCTGCAATGCTTATTCTACCTGGTGTAATTCAGATACAAAGTTATTATTATTTAAAGTACAGCTGTTTTCTTATTCATGTCTACAAATTAAGTATTTGCAGTAAGTTTATCGTGCAATGCTGTTCAGATGCACTTGTATCGGAAGTTCAAACAAGGCTTACCTCCTCTGTGTTCAAACGGCGATCAGAGATAGCAGATTCAACTTCGCAGCTGGTAGCTCTATCCAGATAAAAAAATGTAATTCACACATTAGTATCCGATAGCAAGCGATCTATTTATTTAATCCTAGGTTCGGTAATTAGGTTAGAGATAAGCGGCTTTGTGTAAGGATATATTCATCAACAACAAGTATAAAAGCAATATAGCTTTTTCGCTACGGTCGAACATAATTACACCTAGTTATATTCCCTTCGGCATTCAGCGAATCATAGCAATTAAGCTATAAAGAAGAAGTGACGTTTGTTTACGATCTTCTTCCATAGGCCGTTAACAACAATGATGACCGCCAGGGAACCACGAGTATCCCAATCCAGTGAGCTTTGTTTATATATATATATATATATCCAATTGTTTTAGTTCCAGATGGATTATACTCCGGAAGTTGTTGTACAGATCTTCGACTGTAAAGAGACAATTCGTGATGATGAACGAGACCTTATAGCATGGCATGCGTGATAATACCTGTATTGTCGATAACTTTTACATAATGATGCCATTAATTATATTCACTTTACATAACAAGATAACATAAGGCCACTTTAGGCTCATAAAACACGGCTTCAGCGAATCAAATAAACCAAATAGGTTCTTGCGATAAAATTGTAGGGAGCACAGTAAGTGGTTACGAAAGATATTCCAAATATTCTTATTTTGCAAACATTTCAAGAACAAGTGATAAAAATAAACCTGACTAGAGATTAAAACGATAGCGTCCACACAGAAAGGCCTTAGATTGCCTGAGCCGAGAGATAACATTTTATACGCCAACGTACCTTCTCCTTAATGCTCCCATGAACCTTTGGGAGTATGAAGAACTTGATACGTATACAGCCGTGTGGTTTCTGCAATTTAAACAGCCTCTATGTTTTGAATCCTACGTCCAGTATCGCTGTTAGGCATTGCATCAGACGGCCAGCTCCCAACAACCGTGTGTCTATATCTGGGTTAAAACCTGGGCCACGTGTTTCTAATATTAACAAGCGAATACGTTATCCTTTAACTTATCACGAGGATAACCTTAACAGTAGGCACATCCGCGTTTCAAATGTCCCTATGACAAATACGGAACACTTCCAAGAGAAAACGGACCGTAGGACGTATTTCGCGCGTCTGTTACCGCGCCGTTACTCTTCGCGCGCCCCATAACCAAGAGAAAATATTCAGATGTACAAGATACGTAACCTGCATCGATTTTTGTAGCACGCCAACATAACGGTACATATTAATAAACTCACTCCAGTGTAGTTAATCGCGAACGAACTTCTACTGAGGGAACAATGCAATCACCAAAATAATAGTTTAACTTACCTCTATAACGTACGGTATATTTCTACCTCGAGTTCTACCTGGAAATGTTGTTCTTAGCTTATCGAAACGAAAAGCATCCTTCAAAGCTCAGCTGTGCCCACTCCTATAATGTATAATGACCGCAAAATATTTTTCCCTATAGTAGCATTATTGCTGACGATCCCTGATCCTTCGCTTATGCCTTGACAATAATCGTTTATTACTTAGTGGCACAATCAATAGTTTTTATAGTATATATTTAAATATAATTTGTTCCAAAATGTTTTCAATTTTTACGTCTGGAAATGCGTTAGCCTTACGTCAGACATGTTATGAATGTGACACATAATTGATCATGGTGCACAAAACAGAATGTTGTGAGTAATTAAATCGCTGACGTTTGCTCAGTTTGAGTAATTTATAGGAAATTGCTTTTATTTAGCCTATTAACAATGAGTTATTTTTAATTTCTAGATTACTCTATTTCCGGAGAGATTCATAAAGAAAGGTGCCTGCCTTCAGGTCCTAACAGACTAACTAAAAAAAATACTTCGCGGATTTGCTTGGTCAAAGCGAAATGCAAGGAGCTACATTCAAGTACATCATTTGTCGTTCGTGGCGACAAGCTTTATACAATAAAATGACCACAAAAAGATTGCCGTTCTAAGGAACTCGATGAAAGGTGCATCAACCTAACCTAACCTACTATTTTATCCCGTGTACGATGGAGACACATACGATTAATTATATATATATATTCTAATTTACAAAATTATAGTCAGTTAATGACCCGGGTCAAAAGTGGCTTGGAAAACACGAAGCTACTAATACTATGTTGAATTAAGTAGGTGTGAACATAAGTTAGCCATCGATTAGAATTACTTATAATCATAAGTAAGAAAATATGAGAATTTTATTGAGCCAAGCCGTTACGCAAGTTCAGCATCTTGCCTACAGATAGTAACTACCATTTTTATCGTCAGATCATTTAATTCTGCTAACCTCACGTAAATGTTGTGTATTTCAGTTTGTATATTTTGTAGCCAGCTCAGATCAAAACGGGCAAGTTGAAGTTCAATATGGATTTAATCAGTTATTTTAGATTAATATTTCATTTCGGGGAAAGAAAGATCAAAACGGTAGACAAATAATCGATCCATATCAAATCTGATGATCAGAAAGCTCTAACAGAGCACAATTCAAGATGTCGTCGATGCGTTGACGTGTTCGTTAAAAATTATTTTTATTATTACATGTTACAACATAATTTCACAGCATATGAAATTATCAGCGACAATTACATTAACAGCCCCTTTTCAGTGCCGTTCTGTCTGTGCTCATGCCTCGCCCGTCGTGTAGGCCCGAACAGGCAGATCGTCGACACTTTCACAATACACTGCAAAAACCTTATTTAGTTAGCTATCCACTAAGTCATCGCGAGAACGTGATGAATAACCCAATATCATATGACGATGGAGATAATACTGTTTTTGAATTGTTCTCTCAAACAGTGAAGGACCATTTTGTACAATAGTTTGAAAAATCTGGAGCTCGAATCATATCTAAATGTATATAAATCAGATCTAGTTTTGAGTTATGGCCGATTGCGAGCTATTACCGTCTTCCCGCATCTGGAAAAACCTTGCCTTATGTACAATAACGGCGCTATCGGTGAAACAACTGCTCAAAAGTGGTTTGCCAACGTTGAAACTGATATCCGGGACCTAGGGGATACCCCCTGCTCTGGTCGACCATCTAAGCTTGATTATGAGCATCTGAAGACACTTTTGAAGAAAATTCGGAAGTTGATCGAATAGGTGGACTGAAGCCGCAAAACCCTCATTAACCACCTTAAGTCTCTTGGCTGGTATAGAACGAAATCTGAATTGAGCAAAAAAAACTTACAACTTAATGCTGCTTTCCAACATATCGCCCGATATGCCCGAAACGTCACAATGCGGCCACAGCGACTGATTTTTGCATGGAAATGTTTTACGTTTGGAACGTTTGAGGAAATTGATTCACTAAAGATTGCTTTCTACGCCGCCCGATAGTCGATCGGCAAATTTATTTGGCCCCATTGCATCGAATCAACCAGATTAGTTAACAAAAAAAGACCCAACAAAGGAGACTAACGAGGTCGGATCGTCCTCCGTGACGCCATGTGAAGGCCACGCAAGGCAACCATCGTCAAGGCTGGCCTCTCAGACCTCTAATGGGGGATTCTGTAGAACTGTATTTTCTAGGCTAAAAATGTGTGCGGAAACATTTTCGAAACAAAACTCGCGTTCCTTTCTGGCGTTACAACATATATTTTTACTTGGTGGAAATATAAGGGAAAGTCGTAAACAACTTGTTATCACAATGGAAATTGGTAAAATGTGCTGTGTTCTATTCAGTGACAAACAAGGGGAACTTGGTTTTCAACTGAACCTTAGAGCAATAAGATTTTCATAGTCAAACTGTCCTTTATACTGTCGTGATAACATCGTAAACAAACGAGCGAGCTCGCAAACAAACAGCCCCGAATTGAGTCATCACTTAAAGCTATCCCCTCAGTGACAAGTGCCAGATCCTGGACAACAGATCGAGTCACAATAACGTTAGACCATTGTCAATATCATTACACTCCCTACCCATTATGTCCAAAATGATCCTGTTTTGGCGCGGGTGATACGTCCTTAGAGAAATATCGACTATCAAATGATTTAACTTTTACAAAACAAACTTTGTTAGTTTAGAGGAAAAGGTGGCCGTACAAAAACACGTTGTAAATCCTACTGAAAACTGTGACAAAAAATTCGTTATCTTCATTCACTTGAAACATCTTCTGCGATTACTGCTTACTTATGCGTACGCTCGTTGCAAAAAGCAATATACCTCAGTAAAACAGAATGTTATCGATTCTTCTGTCTAGTAGGGCAGTAATCGGCACTGAAGACGTCATGCTTGAGACCTATAGTTAGCAAAGTCCTACTACTGATAAGCAAAATATAATCTAATACAACCGAAGCTACATATGTATCCTTCACAATAACTGGGTGCTGACGGTAGGCGTCCAACGGTTGTGTGACGCCACCTAGCGGAATTTCTCGGTGATACGCGTATCTTCGGGTCTTCCTCTGTTTATGGGCCATTGCTGGAGTCAGGAAGTAACTGTTGATACTACATATGTACTAAGCCAGATAGTTTGCTGGCAAACATCGACAGGTAATAAAAAACCGCACGCACCGTAGAAGGGTCTGCACAATTGAATCTTCCCCTCTTGAGACAAGACTTGTCCCGCCATAAAGGTTATTATTGACTGTTGAAGGTACCTCGAGTCCGCTGTTCAGGTGTCTGTTCATAGAAGCAAAATAATGGTATATTATTTATCGTACGGAGCTCGGACTCAACAACCATTTTCGTGCAATTGCGTTGCTTAGAGCAAAATCGAGTATGACTACATCAGATTTATGCTACGGAAAACACTCACTTAAATCCAAATGAGTATACCCTGTAGAGAGAAGAGTAAAGTGGATCTCTTTACCTATTCCGAAGAACACTGATAACGGTAGACGTAGCACCCACATTGAGTTTTTTTCTTGGTCCTAACCAGTACGTTAGTGCGATTGTGTTGACTTTAAATTTAGTTGGTGAAGTTGACTGACGCATATTAAATTTTACTGTAAGTACTAGAAGTATACGGAACCGACCCTGAAATCGAGTGAATATCGCACTATTTTGCTTCTAGTTAGGTTTTTTTTTGGCGAAATCGAAAAAATAGATAGTAATTTATGCGCTGTATTGAATAAAGAAGCGCCGCTGACGTGTGACGATCCATACGTACGTCTGCCGTGATAGTGCGTCAGTATGTCATTCATCCTTCGTTACGTACCTTTACCTTTGGGTGAAATTAGTAAGCGTTGAAATGTGACAAAATAGTTAACGGTCAGGTGTGATAGAGATTTAGTTGTCAGAGGAAAGCAAGCCAACGGCACTTCAACGAAGGCTGAGATGGAACAATGCAAGAAATGCAACTCGTTGTTATTGTACATCCTATAACCACAAGTGGGTTTACGGGAGTCTTTTTTAGTTCCCATTGGCTGGCAGTCAATCAGAAAGTGCTGCTTTCACATTAGCGGCAACTGCAGTAACTATGCGAGAGCAATTTTCGATCTAGTTCCTATCGTAGATGACTTAATGATAGGAAAAAAGTTCGGTCACTCGTTATGTCCTGCTACCAGGACTTTCGTCAACTGGGCCAATTGCATGTCAGGCTTTTAGCATTAGTTGGGATACGCACTTTAGACGATAATCAGCGTAGCTGCGATACTCGTTGTTGCTGTTGCCAACGTCGTCGTCAGAGTCATCGTGATGAGATAATGCGAGACATCAAGAAAAACTTTAGTTTTCTTTTTACCATCAGGTCCCGATCACATATATCTACCCGCTATTGCGTAATGTTTATACCGATTAGACGCAACACTTGCTGCTGCTGCTGCTGCTTTGTAAAGCCACGACCGACGCTGTTTCCTCTGATAAATGACACAGTTTCTCATTCGCTGCTCATCACCATAATAGTAATAACTGTAGAAGATCGTTTTTTATGGCGCCGCTTTTGACTTTTCTTACAACTGGCCACCGAATTTTCCACCCCATTTCTTGAATATTGATTAAATCACTTTGAAATCAATATGTTTTCGCATCTTCAGAACTTTTATCACTCTCACTCTTTAGACACATATATATATGTACATATATATATATATATATATATATATGTACATATATATATATATATATATGCATTATTTTTCCTTTGACGATCTATCTTACAGTTTTTTCGTATTCAATTTATATCCTTCGTTTTGTATATACTTTATCCCGGACTTCGCACGGTCGCCATCTTCCTCATGACCATAGTCAACAGTTTCATTATATATTATATAATCACGATAAGTATATAGCTAGAAGAATGATACTTTATACGATTAGTAAATAACGACCTGCCTATTTTTTTTTGGTATCGACCAACAACAGTAACCGCTCCAAAAACAACAACAACCTATCAGATTATCGATGTGATTATGCATACACTTATATAGATAGATAAACAGATTTTGCAGCCTACAACGGCAATGAAGAGGGCACCGTTCTGCTCTTTCCGAACGATTTTTCTCTCAGCAGTTTGTTTTTATACTTTATTTACAGATTTCTGATCGGTTTTTTTGATGTCTGCTTCATGTTAGAAGCGATATCGTTCAGAGGTACGTTACGAAGATATATGGAGAATGAACTATATAGAACACCGCACCGTTTTGTATCATTTTGATCGTCATCATATATACCATGATAACGTCGACTTGTCTCCTTCGTCCCATCCATCGATAACCAAATCAAACGATGATTTAACATAAAATTATCATATTTTGATGGAACCTTGTTTCATTTGTCTGAGTATCTAGTAATAATAATGTTACTCTGTTTACCTATTAAATACTACTGCTACGGCGGCGTAACTACTACTGCGACTGATTCTCGCTCTTTCTTCGGACGCCTGGCGACTACGGAGGGTTCAATGCGGCTGCCGCGCCGATTGTCTAGATACTCCACGCTGGAGCCCGTCATGAGGGACGATAAAGTCACAGAAAGGTAAAGGCAGAGAAGGTAATAGAGGCTTCTAAGGTGCGCCGTATCACCAATACGAGTGTCTGTATCTGCCCTTTCGAGGATGTGTTTAGTGTATACGTGTCAATGCGACACACGTCGCAGTCATCACTTACCTGATGCCCCCTCTCTCTGAACAAACGGTCGATGTAGATCGACTTTTGAAAAACAGACCGTTTTAGATCTTCGCCGTTTCAGCTCCTGCGTTTCTGGCAGCAGTGGTAGCGGCATCAAGAGTATCAACGGCGTCACCAATCACGACAGCGTATCCTATCTTTCTCCCTTGCCATCGCAACTACCACCGTTGTTAGCTGCTATCGTCGCTTTTTCCTTTTTCGTCATTCCGTTGAATAGAAATAGAAAAACAAGAGAAAGACGGAGCTGCTACACTTCGATCGATGCTTCTTGTGCTCTTCGATGGATTCATCGAAGGACCGTCGGCATCAGTCAGTCAGTCAGCCATTTATTGCAGAGGCATTGCACCTATCTATCTGCAAATATATATATATATATATATATATATATATATATGCAGGGAATAAGCACATTTGCCTCTGCGCGGGCAGACCCATAACAATAAACCATGTTGTTGCTGATGATGGAGTGGCTGCCGCTGGCAATAGAGGGTTAACAGTGACTGGAAATTACTTCAGCATCCAGGCACCACACACCGCCATTCCGTGTAGCGTTGTCATAGCATGCAGCAATAGCAGACGTACAGGCGGATGAAGCAGTTGAATTTTCGACTTCCGGAGCGGCCGTTGGGAGCGCTCTATCTGGCGGAGCGTTCATTGCTACCAATTCGCCGGATAACCAACGGCTTAATATTAAACGAATTTTCGGTGTTGTTCGCGCACGAAGCCTAGCGATGAAACGGGAAGCCAGCTAAATCAGACGAAATCAGAACCGTGCTAGCCGGAGCATTCTCTTTTAATATTGTAAATGTTGAGCTAACATGTGTATGTATATCGACACATAGTGTGTGTATATATACAAACGCATGTCTCATTTAGCGTTGTTTAACAACAAAACCTTCGCTTATGCCTCTATAGGGACTGTTCGTGTGAGTCCCCAATTTGCTAGAATATAGTGTATTACTATATACAGCTAGGTTAACCAAGAGCGTCAGCCAACACGAGTAGACTGCGTGTGGTAAATGGCGCGGTTGAAACCGTGTATCGACATGGAGCGAAATCGACTATGATGAACCACTACCTATTTTCATTCCATCTGCACTATTTTCTAACAATATCTGCTATCAGTATCACCACAGCTTCTGCCGACACTGCTATCACATTCATATTACATCTGTAACGTAATGGTGATTAGCGGAACTGCTGGCAAAGAGAAATTGAATTTAGATTGCTGCGAACAAAAGCTGATGATCAGATATATATATATATATATATGACTGTTGTTGTACTGTTAATGCCAACGATGACAGGCACAATGTTGATGATAATATGGACTGTCGTAACTATGCGGCGCAACGGTTGGACTTTGTTTGTTGTTGGAGTAAGACTAAGGTGTTCACCTGTCCGAACAACGGCGCGTCCGCTCATTTAGGCAGATGCTATCGCTTTTCCTCGATACGGCTGTGTCCCTTCGGCTAGGCAAGAACTGCCCACTGCAGGTGTAGCCTTCATCTGAGGGGGCAAAGAAGCGAAATGGAAAGGACAAATGTCTTAATCTGATCTACTAGTGGATTTCCCTTCTGCCTAAAGAATACGAATGTTCTGGGTATAAGGTAGGTCGTGCAGAGATCCAAAATATATACCGTCTTCGCAATCGTCTCGGGGAAACGAAACAGTATATACGCGATTTCTGATTGCTGTGGAGACAGCCAACAATGGGGAGCCGAGGCGAATGAATTAGGGGAAAGAACAGTGGTAATGTATCTTGATCTCGCATGAACTAGATGCAGCACAACAGGTTTTTCTAGATAGCGGACACGAACTAAAACCCAAGTGGCTCGTGCTGGACGAAAAATCTAGACATCTCAAACGATGTATCTAGTTGAAACGAGAATTTCCAAACCGTGACAAATATACTATCACGGAAGGAAGCTGCTTCGATATTTGTCCCCATACGCTTTTTGAAGAGCCTTCTAGATGCCGCACCTTTAGCCCATTATCTGATAGAAAATTCTCAATTGCTTTGGATGGATTGGGCAGAAGAAAATAGCGCTACTACACCGGATCATGCGGCAGCCGATTTCTACATGTTGCTACCTGAAATGTAGTAGCTCCATCGGGGACGCCGCAACAGCACTGCAACTTGCTCACACTTCTGCCTTTTCTATTTCTTTCGAAAGCTTATTGGTTCTAAACTACCCGAGAGACGAATCCTTTGCCAATGCCTAGGCTATCTAAAGCAGTCCTGGATTTGAATAGCCATTAGATTGTTTTATTGATACACACATGGAGAGCTATTCAACTAATGAATAGAAGTATTAGCTATCCTTGCATACACATGTATGCCTATGTATATACACGTATAGACGAAGGTGGCGTTGATTATCATTGCTTCTTTAAATGATGTGACATCCATCGAGAGTTCGTCGAGAAACAAGTCCTTACAAGTTAGGCGTCTGCTTGGTCAGAGCGTGACCTTATAACGACAAAGTAAATCTTAATCAGGTAGGCTTAAATTTAGGCTATATCGAATATAGTAGACGCGGGATAAACACCGCAGGCCCAGCTTCTGGGTGAACTGAGAGTGTCAACAGCAGGCAGTTGTTTAAATCAGTCACCAAGAGCCTTCACCATTAATCAAAGAGGTGAAGTCGGCCCGACTGGCAAATCATTGCGGTAAAAGATAATCGCCCAAAACGAGCAGTTGCTATTGAAATGACGCTAGATTGGTTTCCAGCTCTAGCGAAAACCGAAGACCAATATTATTCTGTTAGCCATGATGCATAATCGGATGAATACCTCTTTGAAACAAAGCCTGAGGTTTTGCAGTAAATTTTTTGTTTCAAAATGATTTTATAAATAACATTATATGAAACAGGTATCGGGAAAGGAGCCGCTTTTTTATCGGTTATGGGCCGATACATGGCTTCTAACGTAACACTCGGCTGGTTTTCTACTGTTCGCGGGCCACGTCTTAGATCTGAAGTATCTTTCAAGCCCTTCGAAGTAAGTGATTTTCGTTCGCGTTTTCTCTTTAAAAAAAAGTGTGAATCATGTTTTATCGTAAAAATGGAATCAAATCTTCAAGTAATGATAGGCCATAAATTGACGTCGAGGGCATTGGCGTGTACCAAACATTTCGTGACGGATGAGAAAATTCGCAAAGCGATCACCGTTCTAGGCGACCTGGCGCAGTCAGTACAGCCAAAAGCGTGCAAAAGGCAAAATAAATGATGTTGACAGATGTACGAATTGATCCCAGACGTCTCAGAAGAACTATGTCGGGCCTTATTGAAGGTTCACTTGGACGCAACAGCTTATGCGAGTTTCATCAAGATCAAGCCTACGCGTAGCTAGCGAAGCACAAAAGAGCTTCATCTTCGTATTGTCTTAGAGCCTGTATTTAGCTTTGGGCAGTTTTTTTTTCCCTAAAGCTTGAAAAATACTCAGAAAATAAAACGTCTATGACGAAGGGTCCAAGTGGGGTTGGAACGACTTAAGCATGTACAGTTGACACAATACCCACTTATCAATACTTCTTCGACTTGCCGCTTAGCAGTGTTCTCTAGTCATTATAATTGATTGGGAAGAAACATCTTCAGCCGCTGAATCTGTAGCGTTTATATACGCCGTGGTTTTATGTGTGTAGCAATTCAATGGCAAAAAATAGCATCTGTAAATTTTTTTTCTTCCTATACACAGAACTACTACCACATGCTGTATATGGAAATGCACCGATGCAGCAGCTCAACGGTTCGCTTCTCTAGACGCTATACTTCGTGCTTTTTAGAACCGGCCGTTAAACCGGGTCGATCGATTAGTTAGCAATTTGTGTTTATCCTTGGTCGAAATAGGCAAGCGCCCAGTAACTTACTCCTCAGTGGCGTGACACAGTTTCTGATGAACATGCCCTATGTGTATATATAATGTATATAGAATTTAGTATGGCAACGCGAGGTAGTTTCCTTCTAGAAATCAAACCATTCATCACAAAATGTCATTTTACGAGTTTTTCTTTAAAGCAAAAAACTGCACAAATCCGTCGATGAGTACGCGTATTCTTTTCATATCGTAACATGTTCTATCGAATTGGACTCTATTTCATAGGAGGGAGGAAGGAAAAAACACCTTCCCATTCATATGGGGTTATATTTACTTGATAGACATCCCCGAAGTCATGCAGACGTCGTATCGCTATCGTCTGACTGCTTTTCTGACTGATTTTAGGACTGCGTTCTAAAATCTAATAGCAGCGTTTTTAAATAATTTTAGTAAAATACAATCACAACACTGCAATTCTAAGCTGAAATAAATAATTTCGAAAATATACAAAAACCGAGGCGTATTCTATGTAATTTTGCAAAGTACCAACCAAATTCCATGGAAAATTATATTATATATTAGAAGTTTTAAAAACTGCGTAATTCTTAACGTTTAAATAGTTAAAAAGGCATTATAGTGATTCGCTGCTGTCACGGTTCTGTAAGCCATTTATTTTATCGCATAACATTGTCTTAACTAAATAACTTAACAATAATTATAAGGTTTAGTAGTTCATGACGGAAGTTACGCGCTGATAGCCGACGTATTTGAGACGATTGTAGCAAGTTGTTTTGCTTTGCGTAAGACGTCATCATTTAGCTACAGTAGAGCTCCGGGCGAGGTGCGAGCGATGCAATAACTTCATCGCTTTTTGCAGACCCTGTGAGGCTAAAACGCGAGTACAAATACCAAAATGCTGGTTATGTAATCTATTAACTGATCGGTATGCCGGCTTACAAAAGACAAGTTAGGTATGCTTTGATTTGCAGTATATATATATATAAATAAATAATAAAAAAATTCTTAGCTATAGAAATTCAGGACTTCACCCCGAACGCTCATCAGGTGCTATACCATTCTAGTAAGGGTAATTGTAATTTTTACATACAAACTAGCCTAATACATAAGCTAATTTGTGGGCCTAAAAACCATGAAACTCACGCATCGTACATGCAAATAGGCCCATATCTCAATACCAACGACCAAAACGAAATGTCCAGATTATTTTATGAACATTGACAAAAAGGGTTCGCTCTACCTAACCTAACCCTTTCTCTAAGCTTAACTATCTAAACTGCATACAATGCATTCTTCTTCAATATTTACCTATAATGTGTTTACCTAATTTTATCATATCTTTATCTAAAAGTACCAGTATTCAGTCGGTGTTGCCAGTCGACATGACGTTTCGTCCGCCAGATCGTAGCGAATCCAGTGGTTTTACATCGCTCGCGGTCGCTTACACACGGTCGCCCGTGGTTCAGTACCGCTTGCCACTTTCCCACCAAAAGTGCTTCCCAATAAGTTAGTAAAAAAATATTTTTTTCCTTGTTATTATGGGGAGTAGCGATTTTTCGAGTTCGCCTTCACCACTCATAGAATTTAAGAGTATAAATGAGTCATGCCCAGCTTCATTTTTTGAACAAGCGTGGGGCAAGGGCATCATGTCAGGTACTACAATGGTCTCGTGAACGTGCGTAATTTACGTACGTGGAATAGTTTTTAGATTTGCAAATAAAAACAACGAGTTGTCCTAGGTTATAAGGCATAAATAATAAGGCTTCCCTGAGATTGTCACTCCCATATTTATATAGCGAATTTTCTCGTTAGAACAAACTCGAGTTAAAATTGAAGCAAATATTTTTTTATATTCTAAAATATAGTAATAATATATACCATTTTGATTAACAATTTTCTGTCATTTTTCTCGTAATATCATCATTATAGAGTTTTTGTGATTCTTTGACAAAAAATTGTAATAAGTGACCTCTGCATCCCGCCGTTGAAAGTACACAAACGTATTAAGGGGGTTTAACAAGGACCGAAATAGACGATAGTCTGATGGTGCAGGATCCGGGTTATACGGCGGATGCATTAAAATTTCCCATCCAAGTTTTCAGTTTCGCCGAGTAGTTAGAGACGTGTGGCTTGGCACTGTCGTAACAGAAGACGGCGCCTTTTCTGTTTACTCGCTCCGATCGATTTTTTTCAATGGCTTGTTGTAATCTTGTTGGTTCGCATCAATCAATCTGCCGGATGGCAACAACTTATAATGTATGATTGCTTTCCAATCCCGCAAAACGTATAGCATCGACTTTTTTAACGTCAGTCAGGGTTTTGCCACAGATTGTAGGGCATATTTTTTTCATTTGTCATATTATTGTCATAGGCGATCCACTTTTAACCGCTTGTGATTGCCTACTTTATAGAAGATTTGATTTCGTTACGGTGTCGCAGATAAAAATTACGATCGATTGAATTTCTTTTCTGTGGTAATCAGTGTGACACCTAAACGTCGAGCTTTTTGTGGTCAGTTTTATTCTAGATTATCATAAAAGATTTTAGGTTTTTGAGCGTAAGATTGCATTGTCACTTCAAAAATGTTTGGTGGTCGTTTAGCGATATCATGGCTGGTTCGGTGTCGGTATTACTCAACCTCAAGTTCGCAGTAACTTCATTAACTTTTCCCGTAATTGGTCAGGAAGTGGTGAGGGAAATAACAGGGAGCAACTTTTACCTCGAAACTCTCAGAACGGAAGCGATCAACCATCTTTAAAACATTTCTCTTTTCGAAGCAAATTTTTAATTCACCTGGGCAGAGTTTTCATCTTAGGTCTGGAAAAGGGCATTGCATGTGGCAAATTTCAGCTTTCAAATGAGATTTATACAGGTTCGACATCATTCATATTGCCTAGGATATTGGTACTTTAAAGTCATCTAGCTGGAGAAACGGTTAATCATCGGAGAAGACAACCCAGAATATAGATATACGCATACGAACCATGTATATGTTATTTTGTGCTCGCAAGCTAGCCTACGTATTGCAGTTTTTTTATTTCTAGTTATTTCTAGATAAATTGAAAAGTGTGATCATCTGACATCTGTGTCTACTGAAGGGCTTTGCTATCCCATATTCTAAAGCAAGTGTATATACATGTATATATATATATATGGGCGTGTGTGTGTATACGAAAGACATAGGCTCATCTCTAAATGTCTTGCGTACTAAAACGAATCGCATATGATTATAAATAAAAGGAACGATCGAATCCAGCCCTTTCGATAGACCAAGCCTAGATATAGTATCTTATCTGTGTTGACAATCTCTCTGTTTTGATCGCGCACTGATTAGTTGCGTCGGATAGGGTTTTTTGACCAGTTTTTTGTGCAATGCATAACATTCGAAACAAAGCCCCATCTTTAATTGCTTGGCCACTGGCCACGTTTGAACTGCGCTTGAGATACGCAGTTTGAATTGGCCAGAGGCGGTTAAAATTGTGCCCAGCAATCAAAAAGTTTGATAAGCTAATGACGTTCTGGTAGCTATCACAACGAGGCTGAATTTTGACGCTTACGAGCCCCCAGACCGGCTTGACGTTAAAGTAATCTTCAGCAGTAACTGGTAAAAGAGCGACATTGGGCATCTCGCTATCGTGTTTGTCCCTTGTCTATCGCGATTCGTTTTCACGTTAACAACGTTAGATATTAACAGCTGATCGTTCGTTTATAGTTTCTCTTCCATTGCCATTTCTAGTCATTCAATAATCTGATATCGTGATGATTTAGAAATATCGTTTCTGCTCTAGCCTATTTCGCTGTTCTTGTAAGTGGGTCTAACTGTGGCTCGACGCTAGCCATCTTGCTACGATCTACATTAAAATAAAGGGGAAGACATTAGCAAATTTCACCCCGCTCTGGCTGTTCGTGAAGCCAACTCAAACGTCACCAAATATTCTAAATACCTCACAAGTATTTCGTCAGCATGTTACGTGCATACGGTGCAGAATAGTATGTATAATGAGCATGTACCATCGAAAGCAATGTGCAGGTACACCTTTGGCTCCTTGGCTTTCAAATTTTGGCGGTTCGATGCGGACTTGAAAGTGGCACTGATACACTCACTATACACATATACAATGCATACATTCATCTCATCAAAGGAAACAAAGCTGCCGCTTTTAAGTTACAGAAACCCTTCAATTTGATATTACTCTCTTTTTTTATTTGCACACAGACAGCAGTTAACTATCAGTTGTCATTAAGATGTTTCTTGTCATTTGTAAGAAACGGTCGGGTAGGCCAAACGAACAAGTCACGAGCTAACAGCGTCTCAGAAGACTCTCTGCTATCGTCTATTCGATTCTTCCTTTTTCGATATGCTATAGTCATCGGCTCTCGCTTCGCAGTTCCACCTATCAGCATCGTTAACGTTACTGTCATACGAAGGTCGATGTCCTCCGAAAAAAAGGACTTCGGGATGACATTCGGACGGCTACCAGTTCATCGGTGCTTCGCAGGCTGTTCGGGCTAAGGCGGGGGACTGGTAACCAAGAACCAACGGAGACTCAAGTAAACGACAGTAATAACAAAGAATGCACGTCACAGTGTGAACGATAAACACTTGCATAAAGTTCGCTTTTTTTTCTGAAGAGAAACTACTTAGCTTCCATGCGCAAGGTCAGCAACGCAGCAAAAATGGGAATAGGGTTCAAAGGCAAGAAAAGGGGAATGATCACAATGTCATGATTCGACACATGAGTTGAACGTATGCCAGGGCAATATATATATATATATATATATATCGGTTTTTACTGCGTAATATTATGGAGACTGGGAGGATTACTGACTACGCTGATAGATAGAAGAACGGATACGTCCGCTGTGGTATTTCGTTATCGACTGCCTCAGGACACTCAGATCTATGGTAGCACAGTTAGTTGCTTCTTTGGCTATGCCGGTCAACATTGATCACGGAGGACGACATGAGAGTAGTTTGTCATTGCTGCTAATATCTTTGTCAAATGCTGCCGATAATGTCGACGCGATCAATCACAACCAGAACAAAGGTCATAAAGTTGCTTTCTATGTACCTACATATGCCATATATTGAAAGCAAATTAGCGAATATAGGAATACATGTATACCACTACGAAATCGAACATTAGTGCTATAGATATAAAATAGGATTATAAAATTACTGATAAATAATATATTAATTTAGTAACACGCTTTTTTTAATCTGCGTGATTTATTTGTGCACAATAAATAAGACATTATGGTCTATAGCGCCGCCGAAAAGAAGATATCGGGACCAAGTAGCTAGCGTCACTCGACCACTGTGGGCGGTAATGGCGTCAGAACACGCAGACTAATATCTGGTCGCGTTCATTTATCCAATTTTCGTACAACTGAGTAGACACCTAAGAGTTTTAAGTTTCTTCGTTTACTTGGCCGGACGCGAGTCTTCAATCTGAGCTTGTTTCGTCATCCTAAAAAAGCGTATTACGTTTTTTATCCGGTACAATCATAGGCACTGCTTTAGATGGTCTCACTGCACTGTCCCAGTTACTTCATTGCAGTTCTCCTACCTGTCCTATCGTAAGTCCTTCGCTGTAATTTTTCTATCAGCTTATTTCGGTTTCAAACCGCTGCAGTGTTTGTGTCACCCCGGTAAATTTCTATGCTATTTGATTATGCTGTTTTATCAATTGCATATTATTATTAGTTGCTCCGACTGTTCAGTTACTCTAATTTAAATATTCGATCGTAGAGTTCTGGATCCTGTAGCAGGTGCCTGGCACAGCCTTCACCCTAATTAGCCCGCTGCTGTCCTACTGTTGACTTGTTACGGCTTTGACGTCATCTTGCTATTGCTTTCAAAACTGATCTAACCTTATAAACAGCCGTGTAACTATTAGAGTACTTGCGAAATAAGGCAAGTATCGATACTTTTTCAAAATTCGGTTCGACTACTTTTTGGAAAGGGACACCACACTAAGTGCTACGACAGAAAAGTAAAAAGAAAGGTCTGATTTTTTTGTAAAAAGTAATTTTGTGCCTGCCTATTGTGTGTAGAGTTTTATACTCAGGCAGTGCTGTTGCAATCTACAACATTCGGTGATATTGTGCCCGCTGTCACCCGTCTTGTATCGGCCTCCGGCCGTCGCCAAAGTGCATTTGATTTTTTTAACATAAAATGACTCTCATCAGACGCGTGAATCTTAATACTAGCCCCTTATCGCCCAATCCAAAGGCCTAAACCTAAAAAAGTTGCTTCAAACCACGCTAGTCAGACCCGTATTCGAGATAGTTCGCGTGTAGATTTACGCAGAGCTATGAACAAGGCAGTCCAAGCGTAAAACTCGGTTACTAAAAGAAACACACACATTAAATGAGACAAGATACTGGATATTTACCGGAGTTCTCATTCTTCTCTGGGCTGAACGTAAAGCCAAGTATTCGGTGGATAGCATCAGCTCTAGCGATAAGTGTTGCATTGCGTAGATACCGCGATCCGATCGAATAAATTCTTTCGCCAACTTTGCAACGATACTAATTGTTTGCGCGCACAAAAACATACCAATATATCTGGCAGCCTACTGCGTTTTGCCGATGGCTCACGTTCTTCAGCGCGGTCTCTCCTATTACGCTGACTCAATTTAAAATTACGATGACGACGAAAACCGAAGTCGTATTCACGATGACACCGCTCGGTCGTCAATAACCTCATACTGCATCGACGACTGCTGTGAATTGTCGACAGTGTAAATTCGGTATCATCGACGTCGTGCGCCTCACAGGGTGGTGCAGTGCGTCGTTTTCAATGGACAGCTTCTTTCTTCTTTTGCCGATGACCCTTCGTCGTTATCCCACTACTCCTACGAAAATCAAAGATGCCGACGGTTCCAGCTGACGCAACGGCACCGCAACATATAATAGCCCCAGTCTAGTAGAGATGAACTCGTTTTTTGTGTGCCATCAGCAAGAAGCAATAGTGGCTGACGTGTCGCTGCGCGACCCTAGTATGACAATGAAGACGGCAGAAATCCAGGGCGCGAACGAGCAGAGGCCAGAAGGCTTTCTGATAATTGTCCTGATCGATGGACGACAACACTGAAGATAGAAAAGGCAAGAGGCAGTGGAGTGCGATTCGTAGGAGGCTAGAGAAAAACGTTATCGTTAGTCTTGTCTATCGTATGTTGATTATTGTTGTTATTCAAGCTTCGGATGTTGTTATTGTTACGACACACAACAAATCATCAAAAAACACTGCCATCACCATTGTTATCGATGGCGGTGAACGGCCCTGCTGACGTTCACTAAGCGACGGTAGATAGTAGCAACGCTAGATCTATATATGCGAAGCTATATGGAGATGACGATGTTTCCTTGATACGCAGTCTTCTGCCCCTTCAGCTCCTCATCAGAACTCGCCAAAGCCCCAGAGGATAAAACAGACAGCGACGAAACGCATAAATGAGCCAACCATTACGTAAACAACGGTTTAAGGAGTTGCTGCTATCAAAATGGCCGTTGAAGTACTAGGATGTTCCATTGAACAGACGTACAGACGGCTATTGCCAGCATATAAATAACAACGTGATATTATTTCCATTATCTACAGTTTCGTCCCAGGGAGTTAAGCAGTAGTCACTCCTAACATATTGGACAGTTAATATATGCACATGTGCTTCTACAAGAAGAACTGATCGATTGTCGTTCCTATACATGAAGATACTGCAATGAAACGGGTGGATAGAATGGCAAGAGCTACAGTAAAGGATCCGGACGCTTTCTTGCCAATGATTGATGATTGGGCACCACCGTTGCTAAAGCATAACAGGGTCACTACAGACAAAGCAAATCTTAACGAAGAAATACATTGTCTCACAAACAAGACGATGTCGTAAAACTCGGCTACCAGCAGGAATGACAATGTGAGTGGGAACAGCCACATTGAAGTCAAACGATAAGGCATAGCGAGCAGAATTTAAGTTGGCATTTTTTTTCTATGAAATGGTGCTAATTTTATCGACCACTTAAGCTCGTTGTGTTGAAGAAAATTATGAGCGAAACAGCACAAATTTTGTCGGCTTTGTTACTATCAAGTATACCATAAGGAATATAGGTGCACACAAATTTAGAAAAAAACCGACGGTGGCAGGTAAAAAAGGAGGAAGAGGAAGGTTGTTTCGTTTGTTTTCGAGTTCCCGTATTTGAAGTATTCGAGAGGTTTCCTTTACATCCTCGTATAGGTATACCTTGTTACGTGCTGAGAGGCAGCCGTCTAAAGTGATGCCTAAACATTTAAACTCCCAACGTAAAGAACGCAGCTATACTTGAGCACAATGTTACACAAGTGTTATCAGCCCTTTTTTATTTTTATTAAAATATTATTTTAGCCTGATGACAAAAAGGACCCATATTAACAACATGTCTGTAAGAAAGGTTTTCGGTGCGTTCTATTTTGAATGGGAATTACTCGTCCTACAGTAGCAGAATCGCTTACATTCATCGAAGAGCGACCGCTTTCCATCTTTGTGATTAACTAAATCGATTACGAAGATATCAGAACACGCCGGGTCTCATGGTTTAGTCCATGTATAAATATATGCACTGGTATTGCTGATATCATTAGTTAATATTTTTCTTTCTATCAATTTACCTTAGTACTGAACGTAGTAGTTCAATGAGGTCGGTTCATGAATACATAGAACTCCGTAGAAACCCCACACGTTCCGCTCAGGACAAGGACTCACAGCAGCATCCAAACTGCTGGTTGCCTGTACTGTGAAAAGGAGAACCACACTCAAAATGTCGCGTCTAAAAAAGTCATGTTGACCGAATGCTAACACAGTATCTCTTTGTTATTAAATTAGTGAATTGGGTATCTCAAAATGTAAATTGAGCTATACCTAAGTTGGCGAAAGGTCGATTATTCGGGACGAAGTGCTCTTTATTTTCTACAAAGACAAATCTGTCAAAAAAAATTACTACGGGAACAGCACAAGGTCAAACTTTCGCTTTAGATTGGAATCAGATTAATGATTTAGATTTGTATTCTACCAATTCCTTGCATGTTTAGCTTAGGTTCATAATGATATCTTTGTTTAAAAGCCTAGCTTTTGTGGAGTGTAGAGGTATAGTAGGGAAACGGCGGCGTTCGTAGCGTTCTAGTCAAACTTAAGGTTAGTAGTATCAAACTCATAGATTTGTAGTGACATGCCGTCATGGCCGTGCTCACATATATCGAAACTGTGCACTAGATAGCAAAGTTGCCAGCGGTTAGGTCCTGGGTTCGATTTTCGTTTCAGAATTAATGATACTTCCAACGCATTTGACTTTTTAAGATCAGCAGATACATTTGGTATACTCCCCAGCGTCAAAGCATACGAAAAAACAAAACAGAAAGTTTCTATTTTGAACTTCGGCTGCAACTAGCAATTTTCACTATCGATTTAGGCGCTCCGCTCCCTGTTCTGTAAATGCTTGTTCGATAAAGACAAACATACCTCGATAATCTGCTGTCTTGTTAGATGCCCCTTATTACATGTGTAAATACATTCTAGGTTTCATGTAGGTATTGCAGAGAAAGATACTTTACAACGTCGATTGCGTAATGAAATATTTTTGCCCTTGCTTATTGGCTGTTAAATATTGTCTGTCAACAGGAAACAAAAGAAGTTTAATTGGAAGCTAAGGACACTGTAGCCATGTTAGATTTAGATCTCCCAAAAGACACACTCATTAACTGATAATGATTCCTGTGCTATTTTCGAGGTAAGCTGGATCTGCCTGAGATCGTAATGTCACCCTGTTACTGGTCGATGCAACTTTAAGCCGGATGACTGACGATCGATAGGCTAATCCAGTTTGACGATGCGGCGGCCGCCCATCATTTTCTCTTTATGGGCAAATTCAGCACTTCACTACGACGAGGATTGCGATGCATATTTCACAAGAAGCTACTCGAATATATGTGATCTTTGAGGAATGATGCGCGATTTCCCACGTCGAACATGCCGTATCATATCTGAGAACTTTGCATAAGCTTGGGCGAAGAATATCTTATTGACTTTTCTCACTATCGACCGCCCGCAGTAGCTTATACGGGTAGACACTTCGCTTTATAGTAAATTAAATCTGAGAGTCAAAATTTCTGCACGGATATGAATTACTGCTGCGGATTCAGATCATTTACGTAGAAATAGTTTAAACCTATTAAATCTTAGTTGGTTACTATCTCGTCAATTCTCTATAGTTTAAAGTGTTACTCGATAAACTTGTATACTTCGTTAAAGTTTGGAAGTGTCACATTTATATGATGATCTTCTTGTGAGTATGTCTGCGTTGATGAACATGACCCTTAGCTTCAGCCCTTCTATGAAAGGAAATCTTCGTTGTAGTGCCTGCACGACATCGACCTGTTGTCCGCTTCCCTATAGTAGGACCACAGCAGCTGTCCCCTGCCTGAGATCAACTTCGACTTAACGCGTAGTCAAAATAGTACCGATTCTTCCCGAATGCAATACAAATGATAACATTTTTTTCCTACCATCTGCATTATCATCCCACTGCGTCGCGTTGCTCTGAGTGCTCTCAACGGGTGGCTTTACAACAGACACTCCTCCTGTTGCTGCCACTATGTCCACCATTACCGCTCACGTATGCACATTTCCAAATCCACCAGGGAATTAACGGTACGTCGCTCCGCGCGGCGCGGGGATTTACGTTGGGTTTTATTCGGCCCAGCCGCCTCTGTGGCGCTCTTCCGGTCGCCTCCCTATAGAATCATGCACGCTTTACAAACAATTTGCTCATTTCTTTTCGATTCGCTCAATATCTAATGTTGTATCACCTTTGTTGCCAGATGCTCAGACACGAGACGAGTCCCGCCTGTGACTTATTGAAGAACGAATAGCAATGGCAGTTGTCGCTTCTCAATACCGCCAAGGCCCAGTCTAGCATCTAGTCATCTTACCATTTTTTTTCTTTCATAATGTCATACCAGATCACGTAGGCGGGAACTCGCTTGCTCATTTGCAAGTCGTCGATAGCACTCATGTACGATTGCACGTGGTGTACTACTTATTTGCACAAGGTCAACGACTCTTTATATATACATATATATGAGGATGATCTTAGAGTTTAGTATTAGGGAGGTCGTTGTACAAATTTTACTATAAATATGTAGGCACCGTGCGTCAACGCAGTGCTAAACAAATGATCACGGCTTCACTTTTAATCATGTAATTCGTATAGTTTACCTCAGTTCGTGAATATATAGTGTCTCTTACTTCAATAATTTCTGAGCCTACGTCTTTAAATCTGTAGAGGCTTCTTGATGTGAGGGAAGTGGTCCGATATGCATGGACTAGATCATAGAAGCCGCTGATACTGTTATTCAATCGCCCATCCACCAATTGCTACCATTTTAATCTGGGACCGGCACTAAGCCGCAGCGAGGCATCTCTTCCAGCGCCATGGGGTAAAGAAATAATATAGGAACCCCTAGCGAAAGACACATGTACGCAATAGCATTTCTACGCGCAACACTACACAAAGCACATCTTTGCGTGCTATAGTTATACGTAGTAACAAGCCTATACTTTACAACTGTAATTGCACGTAAATATACACATCAAAATTTACAGGGTACGCGCATAAATATTTGCACAGGCAGGTTGTCAATATTACCACGGTGCCAAGTAACTGGACGGTTATTAAACGTTCGATGTACGAAGATCCGCGTGGACACAACGTCGATAAACAATAGACTAGAGGGAAAAGCAGACAAAAAGAACTTTCACAACACAATCCTAGAAAAACATCGCTGCCAACAGTGGGGCCTATGGGATGACGCGCATGGCAAGCCCCCAAATCGTCACGGTACATCCGCGGAGACTAGCCCTTCGCGTATACTAGCAATGTCGAACTGCATTCAAGCAGAAAAATGCTGTAACATCGCTTAGTTGCGTAACCCAAAAAAAATGTTTATCCGCAACAATGCAAAGGCTTTATAGTGCAAAGATGTTTTACTGTCAGTTGGCTGTGTGGTACGGGTAGAGGCCTTGTCTGAAAATGCTTGTTCTTGAACCGTTCACAGCATTTTACTTATATGGCTATAGTATACATCGAGCTATATATATATATATATATATAGCATATACGAGCCCCACAACTGGGTACATCTTGTAATCCTAACAAAATCATAAAACCAAGCCATATCAGCACACGTAAACGATAAATAGAACTGGCTTGAATTGTAGTCTGCTGTTCTTTAAGTCCAGAAATATCCTGGCGTACTAGAATGGTTAGTTAGCCCTGTCAGTCGGCGTATTCTATTTGGTATTTACTTATTATATGTTCGGTTGTGGACGAATGCGGTCATGCAATAATGTAACGTATGTCCGTGCCATCCACACCCTGCGCTTCTCATTTCGAACCCTCCGCCGCCTGTCGTGCGCTGGTTGGCTAGTATAGATACCCGAATGTCCTACCAAGCTCGTTGGACATGTCTGGTAAGGAACTCTAGCTGGACAAGAAGATGATGTTTAAATAGATAACTATACCAAAGCAGCTATTTAAAAGGTGACGACCTAGTAAAACTAATAGGATGACTGGAGCTCATATGATCATTACAATGATGTGTGCGCTTGCGTTCCCAACATGTGTATGATGCACAACGATGTTGTGTATGGAGATTTAATCCCAATGGTGTACAGTTCTGCGAGATTTTAAAGAGAAATAAATAATAAACATTAGGTAAATTTTTGACATTCTGTATCATAGCACTGACGTGCCCTCACCGTACGTTATTATTTGCACGAAAAAAGCATTACAGGCCGTTTGTTGAACTTCGTCTTGAAAACATACTCTCACTTTGTGATAACAATCAATACAATCAGGTATTGAAAAAAAAAAAAAAAAAGCAGTAATGAACTGTTGTATCACTGCTATCAGTTATGCTGACAGGCTTCACCTAGAGAGTAGTTTATAATCTCGCCTCAAATTGTCCGGCAATCGCAGTTCTATTCCTGTTTGACGTCTATTCTCAAACTGAAAACACTTACTTTCTATTTCGTTCTCAGTAGAACTTATTCGTACCCTATATAATAACTGTTCGTCTTATCCTTGCTGTGCGAAAACTCGTTTACATTTTATTGATAAAGTCGGTAGTTTTGGCGAAACACTTCAATAATAGACTGAAATATCAGAACTGCCTGACTGTTCTGCGTTAGAGGAAATAAAGGAACCGAAACGGAAAATCACAAAGACCCCCTATTATTATCTCATTCTATTCACTTATTATGTACGTTAAGGGTTAGATACATGTGTAGTATGATAAAAGAAGGCAAAAGCTGGACCAGTTCTTGCTGACATTAGCCACTGTCCCGCCAGAAATCTCAGTCCGAATCTAGCGATGCGCGTACATCTATAAGGAAATTATAATAAAATTGAAAATTTTTATTTAGTGATTTGATATTGCCTTTTATATATACATAGCCCATATATGAACGGTGGACAAATGATGGTACGCAATGAAGCGATAATTATGTTGACCCACTGAACTTGCCAAGTCCTTGTACGTAATAGGTCTTCACCTGGCTGGTACACCAGGTAAATTCAGGTTTTCACCTGGTAAATTTAGTAAAGATACGTAACTTTTATGCGCTAGATGAACAGGGATTAATACAGCACGAAGCCCTCAAACTTCTTAACACTTGGAGTTTGCGGTGTTTCGTTGAACGCTGTAGCGTATAAAAGTTCAAAAAGGCGTCTAAATATTTGGCAGTTTTGAAAACTTTTCTCATTATATAGATGTTGATTTACTGAACAAATTGACATCGAAAAGCTATTTTTCTTTTCTACTAGATGATTCAATTACTTATTTATGCTGCTAACATTTTTTTCAATTACAAAATCATTTTTCTGACCGAAACATTCCTAAGCTCATCACTGACGATGACAAGATATGTAGTGTTCATTCAATTCTATTTATTTTCATCTGTATATCCATTTATATCTGTCTGGAGGTCCATTTCGGATTCTTCGCCTAGCGCAAAGAAGCTCCGAGAATGACTATTTCGAGATAATTGCCTGTCAACACGTCTCTTACTGCATCGGGTAAAGGAAGCGAGTTAACGTTACAGCATTGACGAGATAAGGCCGAAAAGTCCATTCAGGTTACGTGTAGAACACGCTACAATAACTTGCAGAGATCTTCCGTTACGTGCTCAAAACAGGCGTTGGCTCGGCCAACATGAATCACGGCACGCTTAGCTTTATCCTATATTGGCGTCTCGAAAGGCTCTTTCGAATTCACTAAAAATTGACGAAATAGAATCATCTTAAGAGCAAAACAGTTACGACCACCTAAGACAATTATATACCCATAAAGGAAAAAAAAAACAGTCGATTTTAAATGCTTTAAAAGGTTCTCGATAAAACAAACACTATATCAGGATCTATAATAGATTGAACAACGCAAGCTGGGAAAGACGGCAAATTTTGGCTGCCTATAAACCTTGTAAGAGCTTCGCTAAAATAATCGATGGATACCAAGCGTCCAAAAAAATAGATTAGATCGATGTAAAAAAACATTATATTGGAGATTTGTATTGTTCGAAGTATAGTAGCGGGTATGTAGTACGGGTGCAAAAAGTCCGTGAGAACTTTTTATGATTCACCAGTTACGCTCCTGAATAAAGTTAATGCGTTCACCCACGGCTCCGGTCAAGAGCGTTTGTTAAGCAGGTATTGAAATCACGCCGGAACGCAAAACTTTGGGTTGCTGCTCACCTCTCGCTATCCGATAAACGAAATAATGGCGTTGTACTCGAACCTGATAAAGAAACGGCAAGTTTCGTAGATTCATGCACACCGAATTACAAAGTTTGTATGATAATACGTTATTCGAAAGAGTCCGTGGGTGATTCACACACCCGTATACTATAATGATGTTATTATGCCGCGCTTTTCTATCTTGAGGATATCCAATTCGTAATAAAAATGAGATACTATTTCTGACCACACGTTTTGGCGTTCCGACAAGAGTCACGATATGAGAGAGTTCTCCAATCGAGGGATTCGACTCCAAGCGAAGATCACCTGTTGTATTTAAAACAGAATTTTTCTTTTTTAACTTGTCTTACAATTCCCTGCACATGGCTTAGTCTTACAGCGGACAACTAGAGGAGCTGCGATATTGGCAAATGAATCAGATTTACTGCAGATTGAATCTTAATTAACGGAACAATCAACTGAAGCGGCATCCGTCGAATAGTGTGAAAGTACTTTTAGTACTATTACGTATGGCCGGATTTCGACAGTTCCCAAACACATGTCTACTGTACACGTCTTGTTCGGATAAGGCTATAAATTGTTCATATTTATTATGTGAGAAACAATCATACTTGCTGTTACGCGGTTCTATACAACGGATCATCGGCTAATAACAGCTTATCGTAGCCACCGCCATATCTTCAATGGACTACGTGGCCGTTCATTCGCTATCGCCGTCACCAACAGGACGATAACATTAATTTTCATTTTGCCAAAAAACGCTTACTCCCGAACCAGCCGCTCACCAATCGATATGGCTCTGTATCATAGAACGAGAAAAAAAAAACAACAAAAAAAAAAAAAAGAAAAGAAAAAGCGGCAACTTATTTGAAAGTAGATGGACGCTGATCTCTCGCCAATAAATCCTTACTATTCATGGCTACGGCCCTTCTCATGCCTTCACAGTCCCTTCCTATTTTTGTTTTTGACTTTTAGGTGTTATTATTGTTGTTGTTGTTGTCTATTTCGTATCATTACTATTGTGATCGTATTTGAGTTCGTGGAATTGATCTCCTATCTCGTCATTGCTTGACTGGTATTGTTCATTAGAGTCGATCGCTACCGGAAATCGAAGACTGTTCGTGAGCCGCGTGTAACGAGACATCGTTCGTTGTAAAGCAGAAGCGAAGCCTCGCTCAAATTCCGTCAGCATTTAGAGGCGCGTCAAGTCATAGCGAATATTGTGACGGTAACGCTATAAGAAAGAATACGAATTCAGGACAGTTTTGTCTTCAGAACTCCACCTCAGAAAAGGGACAGAAGTGATTTTTGATCTATGTATATGTGGTACTATATATATAAATAGATGGGGAACGCTACGGCGCCCCTCATCAGCTGTAAGACAAGTTAAAAAATCAACCGAGCAGGAAGGTGACCGCGTCAGTCCTTTATGTATCAGCTACAGATTGAGACACGTTGAGAACAACACGTTTAGATGAATTCGTATTGTTTATAAAGCTAGGATAGTTACATGTGTGGCAATTGATGGCATTGATATGATTCAGTCTAGCTGCTGGTGTCAACAACTTGAAATCCTCAACTTCTATCGCCCGATATGTTTTCAAAAATATGAGACATTGATTTTTGAAAGCAACTATAATTTAAAAGCATTTGCATATACTAAGTACACTGAGCCATATGGATCATTACAAGGACATAATTACTAGTATTATATTTGTTATGTATTTGCGAAAACCAAAAACCCTCAGCACTCAAAATTAATCCTAAATAATACTAATATATATACGGTATACAGGATAGGCCTCTTCTCGTGTTCTGTGGTATTCTCGTGTGTAGTCTTCGCGGAAAAGAAGCGATGGCTCCCAGAATGACCTGCTGGAGATCCTGTTAGCTGCATAGGGCATGACGCGAGTAGAGTTCAGTATTTGCGATGTGACAGTTGATTTGGCCGGATCTTTGTTCGACCCGGCGTAGTATCGTTGGTGGCAACAAGGTTGACGGCTATGTGAAAACCCGTGTCGTTGTTATGATGAAGACGCTACTACTTTCAAATGCCCCTCAAGCTGTTGTTATTGCCGGCGTGCATTGTTAGATCATTCTTCACTTGCTGAGGCAGGAACCTAGAAAGGATTCACTACAATACCGGCTGGCCGGCCAACAAGGGGCATACGTAGTAGTAGTAAGCGGTCGCAGCTTACCAATGGCTCGATGACAGCGCTTATTAGTATAAGTAGCACCAAAGTTCGTTGATGTGGATCGTTTTGATCCTGTATAGATCCTTTCTGCATAAAAAGTACGCGCCAGTCAATAGCTTTCTCTGGGTGAACCCTCTCACCATCATTAGCATACTGTCTCGACGATATTGAGATTATCTTTTGATGTAGTTTCTTCGGCCAACACTCTTGCTTCTGAGAAATCGAAATACAAACACCGAGGTAGCACCGCGCGGCAAGATCGTCGTCGGTAGCGACAAACATACAGAGACACTTACGTAAATGCTGAAGGACAGCTTCAAGTAGATTCAATCCCACAGATCTTTTCAGTAAACCGTCTATGTAAATCTACAAAATCGCCGCTTGTCCCGTCAGGCTGCGGCGGAGCGGTAAAACCTCATAATTCGTTGCCGATAATTCAAGCGGGGATCAGCCTTTTCTTAGAACGAAGAAAAGATATACATTGATCGAACTAGATAGCACTGTACGTATGTGCAAAAAACACAAGGAATCAATAAGAGGGAATAGAAACTGGAATCGAAACAAGTCGAAACCCACGAATCAGATTCGAGAGAAATAGCAATTCACCTGTTGCAGAAGACACAACGCTTCTGCCCATATTAGAGCGGGCTCGGTGGACTAGTAAACGATAGATTCTGCATAGTGACGATGGCAGACATTTGGTCAATGAGACGAAGCCAGCCAGCCAGCCAGCCAGACAACCCGTTCGGGAGATACAATCGATACTCGTTCGAATACTGGATCTTTTCTGGCGTCTGTTCATCCTATTATTATTAAGTTGTTGTTATTATTATTAGATTAGACACCTGTTATAGTAGTAACAGCACACAGTTTTGCTTATGATCAAGATTTTGGAGCAGAGTTCATTTTATATGTTTTCGTTATTTCTATATTTATTATTTCTGCAATTATGCGATGATTGTTCCTGCTGTTGTCGGTTCGCTGAGAAGCATTATATAGTTTGCGTATTTTTATTTGGGGCGAGCAGAAAAACAAATTGAAGACATCTTGCAGAAGCAAAGCGAATTGACACTATGTGGGGTTCGATACGGATCCGGATTTTGTGAGGCGGCCTCAAATGCACCCGACGAGTATATATGGTCAATTTACAAGCAAATTAATTATCGATATTTTCCGCATATCAACGGCAGGACTACTATGCTATTCCAGTCAGATGGGGGGTTTCGGAATTTTGAAAATAGTTTAAACATTCGACCAATAGGTAAATGTAAGCTATTGCATACGTTCTCTACATACACAAATCGTGTAGTATTCATACAACATGCTAATCAATTGCCTATTAATCATTTTTATGGCGATCCTATCGTCGGAACAGATGAATATCAGCAAGATAACACCGCTTAATAATAACGAGCCGTTTACACGGTCCTACCGAGCTTTTATGACACGCAATATCAGCGCCTTTGCAAGGACGGAGCCTCTCGGCTTACGTCGGCAGAGTATATGGGAAAGTTTTCCCGTATTTCAACGAGGACCCGATTCGGCATACTCTGTTCACCGTACTAGTTTCTCGTTGAATCAGCCGATTAACAAAAATTATATTAGAACCGTCTTCAAAAAGGTTAGTACGCATATACAAATGTTACGCGCCTTTGATAAATAGATGCGATAGATGAGCATAAAGTAAAAGCCAAGCAAGCTTAGGCCTTGTCGTCGTATGGGGATGGGTCACATTTTTCGTTTCTGTTTTTCAACTTACGTGAACCATAGTAGTCTACGTCTCGAGAGATACCTTCGATTTCTATTTATTCGGACGTACATACGCTCACATGTCCCCGACTGACCCAGGACACATGAGGTGGCCTTCTGCCTAGAGTATTTGTGTTTCTATAAATAGAAAAAGTGAATCGATATACAATCCGGTGCTGCGATTCTGCCGTATCTCATATTTATCTAGACGCTAAATCTTGTAAACAAATCATTACACAGCTACCCGTATATTTCAAACGCTGACTTGAATCAACGGTCCGTCCGACAATAACAGCCGCATTTATATTTGTATAAATTCGATTACAAATCCCACACTACAGGATATCTTTTCATCATTTACACATGTATTAATCTCTAATTTGTATTCTTCCCATCTCATCGATTCATTCGTGCGCGTACGTATTCTACAACTACGGTAGGACAAGTGCCCAAGCGGTTCGTAACATTGCTTCTGGGTATCTTTTCGACGACAACCTGGTTGGTTCATCAGCGTACCCATTATGCTACCGAGAACCACTGGTGCTAACGTACAGCATAACTTCGGACTGCTCACCTAGGATAGCAAGACAGAACAACAACACAGAGGTAATAATACAACGATTATATTTAGACTTAGCCAGCTGCTGCGGTTGTTGTTGTTAGAGCCCGTGCGTTTTATAGAAGAAATAAACCTTTGTTTGCGATTCGTTCCTCCGGCCGGTATCGTGTCTTTTGACGGTGAGCATCCGCCAAAGAATAACAAGGCATGCCTAATTTTGTCTGCTGTTTCCAATGTGCGACAACACAGCATATTGTCTACCATAGAAATCGCTCTCGCATTTGTGTACATACGCAAACGAACCGATTTACATGGCCGCCCCTGCCCCAGTCCTTGGTTTTGATAGCGCCCCATAGAATGGCATATGGCATACCTTCTACCTGTTATCTATCGTAAGTCTAACTTGACTCTATCTCCCTCTGACTTTCAGTTATGCACAATTTTTACTATGGAAACTTTTGATTTCCATGAGTAATCTAGGCTTTAACCAGGGGGATTGGTAGGGAAACAAGCGTTAGCTATTTGCTACTTTATAACGCATAAACCTTAGCCGACCCTTCTGGGAGCAACATTTTCGTCTAGTATGCGTGAATTCTGTCTTGCACTAAATGCTATGGAGAAATTGTTTGATGCTCTCTAATCTGATCATATCCTTTCGTATATAATGCCTATGGCTTGTAGGTATAACAGCCTATGTACGATGATCCGATAGCGGAGCACGTTGGACCATTAAATTCAGTTCTGTTTGCGTAATTGCATTCAAATTCGAGGAACTTTCGCGTAACGGTAGCTCGCGATTCTCGAGAACAGACCTTAACGTTCCAGTAGGAAATTTGTTACCTTTTGTACCAAAAAGCACGAGCTAATACTTTAATATTACTCATTGAATTCTTATAAAAAGCTTTGTCGTGATCATGCATAATTATTGCTCCTTCGCATTAAGTACCTGATAGGTCCTAGACCCTTAGTGAGTTTATAGGCCAGATGTTGCTATCACAAATAATGCTGGCAGGCCAGGACGATGGACGACCAAAACAAGAACGTCCGATCGCTTTAGTAAAATATAATGACAAATTGTAATTATGAGAAAGCGCGAGATCTGTGTTTGTGTTTCGAGTGCTTCCGAGAGCATTACTCTCGCCATTCATCGCCACTATCAGTTATCTCTTTCAATTCAGGGGGCTAATTGTGATATTATACTAGTAAGGCAAACTTAATTAGTGTTAGTTTCGAAGAATCTTATTTGATATATTTTGACCTTGAGGAAAAGCCGTTTCTGTTGTCTGGATAACCCATGTCAATCAGCTTCAATCTCGGCTTCGTCTGAGTCGCGCGCTTACAGCTTAGGTGTAGTATTCCCTCACGGACTGTCACTCGTTTCTCAAATTGTAGTTACCTCGAACCGCTATACTGCTATACCATTATGCAATTGATTAATTACATCTCAATAGAAAGTGCTTTACAGCCTGTTTTTACTTAGTGATCAACTTATCTTCACAAGATTTAGTCAGGGGGCGGATCGACCTTATAATAGCATAAGTTCATCACGATATCGCTACCTTTCATCACACGTAGACATCCCAGTGGCGTAAACTGGTTTATTAAGTGGACGTGAATGATACTGAAGTCAATGCAATAGCCTCTGGACTGCCTAGCCTTTAGTTGCTTGTTCCCAAGTTTCGTACACGATGCGCGCTAGTCAACCTGTATGAATAAGTTATTATACGAGCGTGAAACAGATTTCTATCAGCGTGAACTTTTTTACTACTCGTTGTTAAGTAACTTCTACGTAATCAACCAGTATCGTCTACCGCTCGTTCGCCTTTGTGCAGCCGGTTATGCACCGTTCGTGTATCTAGTATCAGTCTACCAACGAAGTTCGCTGAATGGAGACGTTTTTAACACCAGGGCTCTCAACTGTGCAGCGTAAGTAGTTCTATTTTCTAACTTGAGAGAGTAAATATTCTTCCCTCTATTATAGTACTTTCTGGCCAGGTAAATGGTTCTCATCGCTTCCAGGAACTTGTCTAGACCCTCAGACGTGGACGATTGTCGATGATCTCGTCAGCACGACCGGTTAGTGTCGATCCTGTAGCAACTGAAATCCGCCAAAGACATAACAACAAACTACGCTGCCCAAACAGTCACACGAACGAAAAACTACCCGAATAAACTGCCATTATATATATATATATATATATATATATATATATGTGAAATAAAATAGTGCTCAGCGTTTTTGTCTACGCGGGCATGAAGACATTCTGCGCATCAACGGGTAAGGACAAAGAAGATGATAGGCTTGGAAGGCAGGGGCAATGGACGTGTTCTCGGAACTCCAAACTTTTGGCACGAAGTCGTTCAAACCGCTGCAGTGAAAATGAAGATGCAAAGCGTAGTGGCAGGAGGTTGAACTCAAAAGGCGCTGCCAGTAGATGCCGCTGGCAAGAATATAAGAGTGAATACAGTTAGCAGGACGGTGATGCTACCTAAATTGGCCCGGCTGTAGCCGTCGAAGCTCCACGTGTTAGAGGCTAGAGGGAGGTCTTGGCAATGCCGTTCGACAGAAGTTTCTTTCTTCAGCGATGCAGTTGGCAATATATCGATATTTAGAAGTTGCTGGTGTTACTTAGAGTCGGTGTGCCGTACGCGGCTCAAACGCTGAAAAAGGAAACCTGTTCGCGTTACGAGAAAAGTGAACTTCACAATGAGCGAAGTAAAAGAATCATGGGCAAAAGAAGACACGTGATTCAGGCAGACTACCGTGAAAATAATTTACATAATACAATGCCAGCATTCGGTAACAACGACGGATTTCCCATCGGCGCAGAAAACCTTCGATTAGCGGGGTGACAGAATGGGACGAGGCGGTCCCTCGTGTTGATCGTTACTGGCGAAGATGATCTGCCGGGGTAAGGTATTTTTCGAAAGTTACCTCTTCTCAGCTATTGGTAACATTGGAAGGGGTCGATAAAAAAGAATTAATGTAAAACCTTACAAACACATTATATAGTCACAGTGGCAGCAGTGCGTTACGGTAATAGAAATTATTACCATTATTATTATCCTGCGAAGAATCTAAACGAATTCTGGGTAACATACAAGCAGCGACACAATCGTGCACAAATAGAATAACCTACGTTATTCTATTAAAGTTAAAGTTCCACTAATCCTTTTACCGTTGACATCGGCAACCTTCATGCGACAAGTAAAGTTCACTATTATGATAAATTCAGTAGCTGCCATCGACTGAAAGCAGCTACGAACTCCAGCCGCTTAAAATTTGCAATCGTTGTTAGGGCTGCCATCTACGAAGCATCTAGTTAATCGATCTGAGTCACATTTTTTTCGCCATTTGTAAGTTATTTACGTTTCCCGTCATTTCAACTTGAAGCGTTTCGGTTTATCTAATTATTGCTATATATTTCCTATTGTAGCCCTAAGCCGTTGGCGTGCTCATTTAGAACCTGCAAAATACCAACGACGTCGGTCAAGATTTGACAAGCTTCTCACCTAAATTTAATCCTCAGAATTTTTTGTTGAGATTCGTTAATTGGAATCATCATAACATTAGACAGTTATATAGTAAGGCTGTTTCGTGTCTACTACAGCCGTCCGCTTAATTCGCTATGATACCTAAACAGATCGGTGTATGTTCAGATAAAAGCCACGCGAACAGTTACTAATAAATCTATTTATATAATATAGGAGCTGTTTTAGCCTGTTCAATTTCTATAGCACTGCTGGCCTTGTTCAGATAGGATAAGATAAAATCCAAAGGTTTCCATTTAGTGAAAATTAGATTTTCACTCGTAGGCTATTATAGACGTGACCGCTGCTGATATTATCATATGCTGCTACTGTGGTCATAACAATAAAACTCTCTGACTTTAATCAATCCATTGGCCTACATTTAGCCCTTAATTGTCCTCAATGATTACTTGTAAGGTCACTTTTAAATCAAGTTATCATATCAACGATAACCTATCAATTGTCAACAGTCAAGTACTCGAAGGTTTTCCGTTCGTCTAGCAATCATAATAATACTTCTACCACTGTGCATATCCGTATCAGGAAATTCTCATTTTCGAGAGTACAAAATCATTTTGCTAAGTCAATCTGATGTTCTATTGACCTACGCTGGATTTAGACTGCGGCCTTTTGACACGGGCTTAGATTCTAACAACTGACATAATCAACCGCAACTTCCCATTCTGACCTGCCCTATGCTATATGCCTAGTCGTGGTCGAATTACAGCCGCTGGGTCTTCCTCTGCAGTACTACTTAGAACAGTGTTATTTAGTAATACTCCGGGTCAGGCCACGAGAAGGTCCCACAAAAGGGTAGTTGGCTGCGAAACCGAAACGCAACCAGGCCACTCCGATCTATTTGGCGGCATATCTCGTGCCGTTTCAGACGTACCGCTGCCGTGATTGCTTACTCTACCCACCTAGCACGAGTCTTCTTGACAGCGGGTCGGACCACAGCGGACCGTACGATACCAACTCGCTATAGCTCATACAGACAGAAATACTATAGGGTCACACCAATGCAGCGTCGAGGTTTGAATATAAACGTAGATACACTCTAAGCGCAGTTCGTTTTTAGACGAAACGTTTATTTGGCCAAATTGTAATCATCGAGCCATATTTATAGTGGACTGATATAGTCTACACAATATATAAACTTGTAGACTTTTAATAAGGTAGCTGGATTGAATAGACCTATTTTTTTAAATAACCCAATTCTCAGTATGTCTATAAAGCCGTAATCGCAAATCTCACCAGTATAAACTCAATAGCACTACCGAAAAGGAGGCGATGGAGGAAAAACGTCATCTATATATTACAGAATTATTATCGCTTCATACTTGTACTGAAACGGATACGGTTGTTTTCTCCAACCGAACCGCTAAAACACGAGTCGCCCCCATAGCTCAGTAACTTACAGGTAAAGTTCCCAATGTTATTGGACGAACCTGTTAAATCGTATCAACTCCGTACTGTGTAATGCGTGCTCTATATATATATACAAGCCTATATTGCACGCATAGATCAAGCCTACTTTTAGCAGCGGCGGTTATGGCTGTTATATCGCGAAATAGCGACTTTAATCGGCTCTACTTCCGCTACCATTTATGGCGACGTTGTTGCTTCTGCAACTACCGGTGCTCTAAATGGACAAAACAGTGATTTCAGCAGTCGGCACAGCAGTGCCCACTGCAACAATATCACCCCTTCCTCTGAACGACAGTGAAGTGCGGTTGTCTGCACGACCGTACCGTCGCGTCATTGTTCGTGTACGGCAATCAAATAATCGAGTGTGCAGGATAGGTAACAGCGACGCAGGCCAGTCACTAAATCACTGCTCTCACTAAATCACCTAAAACCAGCCGGTTCATTATCGGCCACAGACGCACTCGCATCGGACTCGAATCGACGTCTGCTCACAGCGACACGGTCGACATTAGCACTATAGGTCGCTCGACCTTTCCTAATCTAAATGCGCATTGTTCGACTCTTAAGCAACGCAAGATAATGCATTGCCTGTTCGAGAACGAAACATATATATTCCGTCTGGCCTGGTAACAGCAACGAGAAACCGGTCCTGACCTACATCAGGAAGGCGACGACGGCCACAAACGAAACGGCACCATGGATAAAACTGTACAAGGGACTTTCGCTGACCTCCATCTAAATAGAACCGATACAAAACATATTTTTGCAGCATCACCATTTAGCATATATATATATATATATGGTATTTGTACTTAATATTACCTGCATAAGCGTTGACAGTTACGAAAATAAGTGCATGTAGAAAGAAACAAAAAAGGATATTCCGTAGATTCGAAGGGCTACCGTTACAAATTATGCTCGCTTAAACATGTGAGCTAGTACTGAGCGTCTTGGTGTTTTCTGCTAACCAAATAATTATTTGGATAAATGCTTTCGAGTGACCTTTCAGTAGTTCGTTGATTTGTAGCAAGTTTATCCACTGGCGAGTAGCCCTGAATGATGAAGGATGAGCCCATCAAAAACAACGCTAGCGCAATATCCATACTAGTACCAGATTTGCTGTAAGGGTAGCAAGAAAAGACAAGTAATAGATGTGACTATACTTATGTTTATACACTGCGTTAAAGTGGCTAGCTAAGACGTTTTTCTGCGAATAAAATGCCTATACTCCGACTCTATTCCGGTGTAACCCCTATGCGGGTTGTTGGATCAGCTTGCTGCTGAAGTCGATAATGAAATATCAAAAAGAGCGTGAAGGCGTCTTGCACCTTCTTAGTTTGATAGACAGCTGATACTCTAATGCGTCAAATGTTCCAACAGACAATAGCAGACCTTAACAGCAGCATATGAACCCTTAAAGATGCATCGCCAGAATACAGAGCGCTATAGAGTTCGGTGAAGTAGTCCACATATTCTAAAAACACATATATGTACATCAATAATACAACGGCGCTAGAAGAAAAGACGTACTTTGTTTTTAAGCCCTTCTTTTGAATTCTGCTTAGCTCCCACGTTCAAGTTCGCACGTATGACCGTGCGCCTTTGTCATTGCGTATTTATTTGTGCTTTCTGCCTTTGCACAGCTTGGCATTCAGCCAAAGACGCCTAGCGCTTGTAAGGCAAGCGCTCGAAAGTTCGTCCAGGTTACCCAACCTCGTGCCAGGTTTACGACGTTCGTGCCAGCGTATGACATAAGAAGCGTCCGTAGATGTACTGCGCGAATACTAAGTACGCTGGTGGTGGCAACAGCAGTAGCAGTACGAGAAGGCCTGCGGAACCTAGTTCACGCCTGACGGCATCTCTCTGCGTCGTGCATCCACTCTGGCAGTCGAGTTAAAAGGCCACTGACCCTAATTGGGTCGCCTGCACCGCTTTGGCCTGCTAACGGCGGTTATAGCCCGTGCCTAGCACACGCATCGTAGACTGCTGCAATAGTACGTTCCACTCTAACTATCCCATAGGACTGAACACATGAAACGAGTCACCCCCCCCCCCCTCCCCGCCTCCAAGCTTGCCACGTCCTATTTTGTCCTAAGCCTCATCCATCGTCCGGCGCACACAAAACAGGCCTTGACAACATTCTGAAAATATTTCTTCATCTAGGTGTCATTCAGCTAGCAGTTTGGTCTTCCTATTACGTACACCGTACCAGCTGTCATTAGTTGCCCACCTCTGTCCAATAGAATGTTACCCGACGTAGTTAACCAACGAACTAGCTAGCTAGTGGGCCTCCGGTCATTTCCAATGGGCACCTGGGCTCGTGTACCCTTCTTCGAAAAGCACCAGCACAACAGAGCCGCGGTACGTACAACCCCCATCACCCCGTTCTCGCGTCCCCCGTAGCCGCTCTAGCGAAGATTTCTTCAGGTGAACGGTGACTCCGTTCCACCGGTAGTGTCACGTATAGCGCCACACAATTCAAAGTAGTGGCAAGTCCGTCTCCCTGCCGTCCCTTGTCCCGTTCCGGTGCATCTGTAAGATCCACCAGCCGCCATTGTCTACACACTGAGCGTCCATCGAGGGGCAGCGACCATCTAGTCAATCGATAGCAGCTGCTTCCCTGCTTAGCCAACGGATGGCGCTACTGTCGACAAGTCTTAGTCAAACGCCAGCGCCGCCTGGCGGGTTAAGTGAGGACGAAGTTTGTTTGGGAGACGCGACAAGCATGTGTTCAGTCAGCGGGGGCGAAGCGACGTGAAGACGACGCTCCGCTGCCGGCAGTCAGGCGGTTAGCTCGAGAGTGTACTCTGGACGAACACTGTGACTTCGTATCGAGCGACAGTGTCAGCAAAGGTAACTGCTTAAGCGCACTAGGAGTTGGAGTTACGTCGTAGGCAATTTGTGTGCATAGTCCGCCTAAAAAAGAACGGATGTCACCATGTAATTACATCCCGTTAACCTACCTGTCATTTGCGCCCTAAGCAGATAGCGTGGTCCAGGAACCATTGCTATCAAAACGCTGTCAAGCGTCGTTTACTGTTAACACAAAGTGGCAGGAGTGAGATCAAAGTAACTGCGGGCAGCTAAGGTAACGAGATAACAGGACTGAGCGAAAGCCATTTAATAATAATATACAGTGTGTACAAATACGCGTGACAAGTGTTCAATACGAAATCGACTATTCGACCGGATTGCAATTGTTCGTTCGTTTTTCGTTACGGTGCTTCGTGACGTCGATACGGCGCGATGATCCTCGTTACTCGATTCGTGGAATTGTAAACGTCTCGTGATCAATTAGAGCGAAAAAAGATTCAGCAAGTGTCCACTATTAATCTGGCCAGCTTTCTTTGTGTGCTAGCAGTATCTTCTAGTTCTAGTTTCAGTTATTATTAGGATTGGTTTATCCTGTTAGCGCCATTGATGCGCTGGCGACATTTAAAGCAGGTCGAATTCTATCGGTGACAATTCACGTTATAGCTATTTTCGTTTGAAGCGTGCAAATATATATGGGATTTCTGGCGAATAAGACCCGTTATGATCGGATTACTTTGATGATTTTATCAAGTTGACAACGAGTTTTTTTTTTAGGTTGTCAAATTCACTGTTGTTCCTAAATTATTAGGTCCGCAGTGGGTATTCATATTTTGCAGAGAAAGAGACTACAAAAAAGCTATAGTAGGAGCTGCAATGTCGGTGACCGTCACCTTTATGTGAAATTCATTAAGCTGTTATAATGGGCAAAGTGTGAACGAGTTTTGGGTGCTATTTCTGCTTAGAAGCAGCAGAAAAAAAAAGAACGAAAAGTTATAGTGTCTAGTAACGAGACTCAAGTCACTGATAGGCGATAACCGCCCGACGACAGGGCCACTAGACCTGTTGCTGCTGCAGCATTTGTACCCCTGTGCGGCTTAACCCCTTAAATCCGTTCAAGCCATCGCTGTCACTACCCGCGAACCGTCGGTGCATATACAGGAAACGTCAATGTGATTTGCTGCAGACAGCTCAACTTCAGCGACCTTTTCGAACGTAAACCTCGAAACACGCTGGATCGCACGTGACAAACAACAACTATTCGGCGAGATGAGTTCGCTCGGTTGTGTCCTTTCGGTGCAGCAGCAGCAGCAGCAACAACAACAACAGCAACACAATTATCACTTGACGACACCGAACTCGAGTCCAAAAGCTGAGAGCCTTACTGTGTCGAGATCGCGCTCTCTATCGCGCCGAAGTACACCCAGCAGTTTGGAGGGTGGCCGAAGTTATGATGGTTTGAGAGCTGGAGGGAGCGCCGATTCCGGCTGTGTTACCCCGAACGAAGTGTTATCCGGTTCCGATCTCGCCAGAGATAATTTGCGACAATCGGCAAAGCTTCAAGCCAACAACAACAACACCATCGAGGTGCCTGAATACATCATCGATCGACAGACCAAGATCACGTACCTCAAGGGCAAATTCCTCGGAAAGGTAAATAACAGCAATCAATGACAATAATCGGACATCCGAACTTCCATGAAATGTCATTACAGTGAATGGTTTTTTATGCATTGCCTAATTACACTACTCATAAAAACTAATATTAATATCGGGTGAACCCAACCCAGAAAAGAGCACATGTGCAGCAAGAACGCTGATAACACAGCAGTTGGGTGACCAAACTGCCATTATCCTCTCCAGCACTGTCAGTGAAGTATAACGCGGGCCTTACCGCAACTCGCATTATTGCTAGGCGCCATTGCGGCCATGGCAAACGTTCGATAAAACTTTAATTTGCGGCTGATTGCTTAGCTGCGCGGCGGATACACGTTGAGAGGTGAGGTATACAGATACGCAGAGGGGCATTTCGTTTTTTGGACTAAATTCAATATAATATGCTTACTACTGGATATTCTTAGAATCCATAACTCCTGTAGATGCCATGATGAAACCCGTTGGGATGTGTGACGATTTTTGTATCTTTTAGTGTGTGGGCGTGCGTGTGCGTGTGTGTGTGTGTATGTATGTTTGTGTATCTGTTGACGAATGAGGGCATCCACAATAACGCAACGTATTACCCTCAATGCCTTTCATTGGCCATTCGTCGGAACCTCTTTTTAATCTGAACTACTCAACTAATGCATTTGTGGCCAACAATGATGACAGTTAGTGGACGACATGCAGCGTTTCTTATTATTTCCGCTGCCACTGCCTTTGCTTAGACATTTATCTTGAGTAATATTGAAGCAATATAAACCTGCTGGTTCTCGAATTTGCTTCATTCACTGAAGCTAGTATTACGCTTCTGGTTCTCAGCATACACGTCATTTTAATCATCTATAGGAGTACCTGTTTTATCGTATACATGTAGGAGCTGTGTAGGATGTTGTGTGCCGTATGTATGTGTTTATTGCAGGAGTGATAAAGGATTTTAGCGGTTCATTGTCTAAACGACAAATGACTGCCATTGTAGTAGAGGATATGTACAAAAATCACGTGTTAAAGGCAGAATTAAGCGGTGCCCTATATTAATAATTAATAACAATATTGCATTTCGGCGAGACGACGATAGGAAGAGGCAAAAAACAAGGGTCGTTGGATTGGTTGATTTCTGAGGGGCTGTTTAATATCTCTGGTGTCTTGTAATGGTGATTATGGTAAAAGTGTTTTGTTGCTTGCGCTCCTTCGCCTTTTTGCCCTCATCGTTGTCTCAGTCGCTATTATGAACGGGCGCACAGATGTTTTTTGTGACATACGCTTTTCCATTTCTATTATATTTATATCGCCAGGTCCCATTACTAACGCAATGCTTCCTGCATCTGTACCTTTGACAGGCTGTTGCAGAAGACATTGTTGATTCACGTATGCAGGGAGCTAAACACGAGCACAGTAGGGCAGTGCGCTAAAATACACCTCGGTGGCGTAAATAAGCAAAAGGTCATGTGGGGGTTTTGCCTAAGAGGCAATAATAATAAAGCAAGTGTATTTACATTCAGGATTCCTGTTGGAAATAAATTAAGCTAACAAACAATAAGGTCTTTGACATGCATTTGCTAGTTTGCCAGCAGGAAATCGACGATTTCATTCTAGACAAGATGAACGAAGGTCTTATAACTAGTAATATATTCTATACTAAATACTACTACTATATACTGGTCAGAATTTGTTAAGTGGAATTGTTGAGCCATACGTGAATATTGTTTTCTATAATATTATATGTATATACAATACTATAAGTAGAAATATCCTTTAATTCTATGGATCTGTCGCATACGATATCTTGTAGATGGTCGCATTGAACAAATATTGCGTAGTGTTCTAGAAGCAACTGCAATATGTAAGGATGTCTGGGGAACAGAAAGTGGCTATTGAAGTTTGCATCCATCACATACATGCAGTGTGGTGATATACCCCCTATAATTCAGGACTTTTTGATTGATCTTTGATTCCTTAACCACCGGATGTTGCGAGGGGATGGCCTACTATCGGACGACAGACTAGCAACTTAGCAAAGCTTGACCACTCTCTGTATTTAACTTACGAACGCTCCACTAAAGGTGGCCAACTCTTATTGAGCAACTCAGAGTTTGAAGGAGCCACCTGCTGCCCTGGCTTCATATATCTACTATACCACTCTTCGACCGCCGTCCAATCCAACTAGTAACTGGCATATTAGCCAACCCCCTGGACAGAAATTCAAGCGGTGCGCGCGCGGTGTGCAACGTTCGCGATCAACAACTTTGATTATGACGCCGACAATGATGATGACGATGGCGGGAATAGGATGCAAAACAGGGAGAGTCGACATACCAGAAAATCAGTCAACATCAACCTGGGTGGAGGACAGCGGCTATGCGGATGGAACAACCAGACGGCCATATCGGGGGGTAAATGAAAAGGTGCGAAACAAACGACTGTACGAGCTAGAGCATAACTATAATTGTAATCACAATCACCCCGTTACCATCGTTATCGTTTGCGACAAAATGGCCGCAGAGTGGCGAACATTGTCATCTCGTTATCTGTCGGCTTGTGCAGCTAAAATAAGACTATTCAGTATACGACATTGCCGAACTCTATGAAAGAGTGTTTTTTTTTCATCTTAGTCACATCTTGTGATCGAATCGCACGTATGCAGCAAGTAGATTATGTGTGTATGCATCTTGCAGCTATATGGGAACGATGTTCTATCGCCTCCTCGGTTTTTGCCTCTGGGCTTTATAAAAGCTGTAAGTAACAGCGCCCGACTGCGAGATGAGAAATGTTTTATTAAAAAGAATTTCCAACTGAAAACAAAAAAAAAAACTCCCAGGAAAATGTGCATTATCACTGCGATATTTGAAGCAAAAGAATGGCATAATACGCGCACATACACATCCCTATAGGGCAGTTATAAAGCAATGGCAATCGATTAGGCCCTTCTGTTAATGTGATGCCTTTATCTGTATAATTCATAGCCTCAAGTTTAAAGAAAGGATGCTTAATGCAAGCCTATTAAGAGAAGCATATTTTGGAGTTGCCAGTAATAGTAATGCGTTAACAAAATAACGTCGTTTAATTCGAAGTAACCGCAAGAAAGAAACTTACTTTAAGGTCAGTAAAGTTTAAATATTCGTGTCGACTGCAGCGCCTTACCTCTAGTCTCTAGACCAAGTCTGCCTGTCATTTCTGTGGACGTGCGTGTGATGCTTATCTCATATACGAGACTATAAGCTAGGCCATCATAAACTGATAAGGCTCGTGATCGGTTAATAAGAACTTGAAGCGGGTGCGAGAATTTGCGATGCTATCACATTCGTTGGAAATAACATTTTTACCGTAAACGTTGAGTAATCGTCTAGTTAGTTCGGGCTACGTCCGGCATATCCACAACAGTACCCACATGACTAATACACGTAGTTAAACTACGTAAAGTGTTGCTACGAAAAGATATATTCCAGCCGTCACTGACTTAGGAGTTCAGTCGACGATGCGTCAGGCGTAGCTATCCTATAATTTCGAAATTAAAATAGGATCACGCTTGCTAACTATTAGCAGTATTCGTTAAATATGAATAATAAGAACCACTGTTTAAGCCAATGAGTTTTATGTGCATTTTATTGCAGTCTTCCTTTTGGATTATAAATTGCCTCACAACGCTGCGGCATGACTAATTATAAAACTCCTTTCGAAGATATTCCGCGTCCGTTCGCTTTCATGCGACGCCGCAGCACTCGACTCGTTGGAATCAAAACGACAAAAGAGCCAAATAAGAAATAGAAAACGAACGGTGCATTCTCTCTGACCTCGTACCGCAACTGCCCCTTTCGTGAAAAGACACTACATGCGGGTGTCTTCAACTGTGGTTGGTAGCTCTTTCCGTATTACATCCACTGTGTAACACGCGGGAAGAGTGGGCAGACTGCTGCTCCCCCCCCCCCGTTCTATCTGTTTTTGCTCTTGCTCATCGGCTCCACCCACCCTGCGCACCCCCCGAATCTACCAGCCGGTCTCAAGTAGTAGCAGAAGCGGGAGGCACCGTTCCGAGTCAAGCCTCGCTCAAAGGCCAAAATACATCATTAAAATAGGTAGTGGGTGTAATTGTTCACGTTGGAGTGGCGGTTGCAGGGATGATACTAGGGTCAAGGAAACGGTGGTTGCCGCGGTGTTAGCTGCACTGTCGGGGATAAGGGTGGCAGCAACGAACAGTGTGGTATCGATCGTTAGTCCAGTCGTTCAACCGTTGGGGTCCCGTTGAGTCGCCCCGATCAGTTCCGTCTCTTTCCCAATTCGATTCCCGACTTGTCTCCATCGGCGGTATTGAAGTCTGACGATGCCACAACGGCTAGTCTGTTACCTAGACCTAACGACACAAGTGAAGCAGGCGTCTATGGCAATAACAACAGTACTCGCCTTTAATGGCGCACGATTTGTCTTTTTGCTTTTTTGTAGCACACGGATGATGAGGTAACCTCATTGTGTTTGTTATTGTCGTGGTAACAGCAGTCATAGTCGCGACGCTGTCTTTGATAGCGTCGGCGGCGACACGAGGGCACTCTCTCTATTTGGTCGCATTGGCAAGCAGCGAAAGCAAACCCTCAAGAATTAGGTATCGGCCGGTTTAAAAGGGCAAAAGACTTTTAAGAGGCGGTAACTAAGGGCTTCTGTAAAATGGAATGTTAAGGAGCTATCTGTCCTGAACAAGCAGAAGTCAGATATCCGGCAGGAAATGACTGACTATAATGAACGTGGTCTGGACTATGGTGGTGAGAGGACTACAGTAACCACGAGGGTATATCCAATTTGGATCGGTCCCGTTGTCGCTCTCCAGAATTATTGTTCAAGATTGAGACGGTCAACTTTGTACTTCCGTCGTGCAGCCGAAGGCAGTTTGATTCACTTTAGAAGAGTCTTAATGTTGTCATTGGGGCTGTGAATCCCTGGGTGAAAAAATAACACGTCAAACTACTGCAATTCTTGTGCTCAGTAAAAATAATAAGAAACATAGCATGACTGATGCCAGCCAAAAAAGCAAGCAAAAAGAGATACATGTGTGTGTTCCCTAATGAAGACTCGCGTTGAAACTCGTATTGCTGGTACAGACACCTGTTACACAGAAATGTAACACATGTACTCGATGTACTTGAAATCTATACCGCCTACAAATTGATGTCGTTCGTCTTTCATTTAATCTATTCCATTCACATTTGGAATTTTAATCGTGACAAGAAGGAGAAGCGACGCAGGACCTACTGACCAAGAAAACATACACAATCATTATACTTATTATTTTTGCTACCCTTATGACAACAGAGTGACTCTCTCTTCACTGATTTGTGTATTCAGTCCTCAGGCTACTGAAGTCTCCTTCTTATATGACGTAGAACAAGACGATTTTTTGTATGTCTACTTTTATAGCTGCGGCGGCGATCGGCGAAGGTTGGCGTTGTTCTTGAGAGCGAATTTTGTCGCTGTTGAGCGGCGAATGATTGAAATTTTTTGGTAAAACGTAAAGGGGGCGATGTGTGACGACACGCCTGGGCGCGGGCGTCTCTTTTTATGTGTATTTATAATCATGATGTAAGCCGCTTAGCTCCTAGCAGCGCTCGATGGGCACAAAATAGGCTAAATTGCGGTAGACTAAAAAGATTCCACAAAAAGGTGTATCTGTGCTCGTGGCAGCAGCATTGTGGCAACAGTGTTCGTTAATGGGGTAGAAGACTCGGCGTCGTCTGCTAATTTCAGAAACGTGCAGAATAATTGTGATTGTTAATGACATTTGTTCTAACCGGATACATTTAGCTGGAACTGAAGCTTGACGACGGTGTAAGAAAAAAATCAAAACAGATACAACATAAAAACATATAACAGCATAAAAAATGATCTTCAGTTTTGTAGACGTTACATTTTCATGAGCTTATCTATCTCAGCACAGCTTTGCTTGCTGTAGTAATTTTTGCGTATATGTACAGAGCTTTCCCAGCTGACATTGATCCTACAGATCTGTTTGCATCGTATATGATTGGCCGTAGATAAGCTCTTATATTTAGACAGAGTAAGCACCTTGGTCCCGTATGGATATGTGCGAACGGGATTAGGTCCATGTTCGTGTCGTGTTATTTGGAGACTTGTAGACAGCCCTTGCGTTTGTGCACAAATGTCCTATCTAGCCACACCTCTAGACCGTTTCCTTCAGTAGCTGTTATGACACATCAATATCTCTAAACACTGTATCTGTTTATAATTATAGAGAAAAATGTGTTGTATATACACACGCTGTCCATTTCTCGCTGTAGCACGGGAATTCTAGGGTGCTTTGCCATTTTATACCAAAGCAAAAGATAGCCAGAGTGGCACGGTGAGACTAAGAGAAAAATGGAAGACAAGAGGAAATGTGTTCAACGCTCGTAGCCTGTGGCGGGTAAATGGACGGTCACAGCGATGCGACTTTATCTCTAACTCAGTGTGATGGGGGGAGGGGGGTCCAACGCGACCGTTAGCGGCAATATTACAGCCAATGCCAGGGTTCACCGTTCGGAGTCACTCACATAAGCACAAACACAGAAATTGGCAGAGGAACAGATACGCACAGGCACAGTCAGGCACAGTGGGTTATCTAAACCAGTCACCCGCCCCAACAGACGTGTGCCGCACTGTCCACGTCATCGTCGTCGTCGTCGTCGTCGTCGTCGTCGTCGCCGTCGCCGTCGCCGTCGCCGTCGCCGCCGCCGCCGTCGTCGCCACCGCCGCTTCACTAGCTATCTCTGTAAATGCTGCCACTACGCTCATCCGGCTTTGTGTCCTTTCGTTTGTCGCCTGTCGAGATGGAATGGATGCTGGAACGAAAAAATAAACGAAGAAACAAAGGAATTGTTCTATTAGAACTCGCGATGGTAAAGTGGTACTGTTACACAGGAGTTCTTCTCTACGGCTGCGCCTTCTGCTGTAGCTTCTGAAGCTGTTCCTACTTAACCGTGCTACTTGCAATCGTTCTTACAGACTGAGGCTTACGGCGTCACCAGCTGGGGTTGTCGGCTGACAATCCACAACCCGCCTCTGATGACTTCGCCTGAGCGGCAGGTCACATCGCTATAGGGACGCGGGACGCAAACACACAGACACAAAAACCTTTACAAGCGGACACAAAAAGCTATACGTACGAATACTGAGGTAGCCATATTATTATGATATACAAGTGAAGTAAGCTACTGTAGAAGCACAGTTTTTTGTATATAGCCGCACAGCGGCGTCAAAAAAACAGACTTCGTTAAGAATACGATTTGTGGATTGTCAAAAGGAAGGCTAGAAGGTCATACCTCATGAGCTTTGTCTAGCAATACAGACAAAAGAAAGCATGCGCCATTTGTAAGTGACGAAATTCTTAAGGTTCGCTAACTCCGGGCAATCGTATGGTAGATTTACCTATATTGTCATATGTATCTTAATTGTTTCAAAGTGCTAGAAATACGCTTATGTATAGATTGTCTTTGATCTTCGTTTTCCTGGAAAATTGAAACTTAAACACCATCTGTATCAAGTTGGACTTCTTTACCTTTTACGCTATGTTGTAAGGCGTTGTATTCGCAAAGTTTGTGCGCTTGCTCCTGATCTGTTTCTTTTTGCACTTATCTGGAAAAGTGTTGCCAGATTTTTCATACAAAATTATCCATCGGTGAATTTCAACTGCTCGTTGAGATTCAGCAATGGATAATTGGATGGTTGAGAAACTGTGTTGCTCGTTGTAGCTCAGCTGTTAGAGTTTCCTCATCTACTTCCCTATGATAAATATATTGTTGCACTTTGAGCGAAAAGTATGAATTGCTATGGAGACATAGTATTGGCTCGATAGAAGCCCAAATACAAGAGTATCTTACAGTCATAGAACATTGTCGTCTTACCTCTATCGCGTTGAGCAAAATATGTCTTGATAGTCCTACGTCTGATTTAACGTAGAGCTGTCTAACCATATCATGAGAAAAAAAGTCTCAGCAATGGTTATGGTGGCGTTGTCAACAAAAATTTGCTAGAGTTTTTTTTACTATCTGCTGTACTTTCGTCGATACACACTGGCGTGAACGGGTTCTTTGCAAATCCCAGTATTCTGTTCTTCCATTTGCCATGCGTTTCTATTAATCTGACAGAGTTCAAGATCAGTAACTGGTGCTCAGAAGGGGCTTCGACCATTGCAGTTCAATTGGTGCCGACTCCGTGCCTCCGCTTGAGAATTGTTGGCGCTGGGCGGATTGCTTTCGCTTTTTTGGAATTGTATTCTTTTTTCGGGGGTGGTGCAGGCGCACGAGCAAGAAGGTCGAAGATTGCAGTGAGCACAAGGGACAGGAGGGCAAAACGTAGAGCCGAAAAGAGACTTCTCGTATTCATCGTCACATCAAGGCGAACAATAGTGGCCAACGGCCGCGGAGCATAGATGACTTTTTTTATCCTTACAACAGAACGGCTTAAATTTGGCAGTACGTGCTCAGTAAATAGACAAAAAAAGGACACATATGCATATATATTTTAGGTAATGTATAGAAGTACAATACGCCTACGACTAAGGGACGTCAGACTAGTTTTTTGCACCGGGAAACGCGTCGGACCCGAAGTTCGCTGTCATTAGTCAGGCCAACCTATATATATAGTATGATGGATGTGTTTTGTTATAGATCACTGCAATCTATACATTCATATTGAACAGTAACTTTAATCAATAACAGGGTTCATCTGGCTAATCGCAATCAAAGGCTGTTTGTTTCTATGTAAACGTTTACTTCTCGATAACCTACACATGTAAAATCGATTGATAGTGTTTTAATTATTTTTATAGAAATATAGAACAGATAAAAATTTAGGTCCTCGTCATACATTCGCTTAAGCGGTCGAATCTGAATTTGAAACACGTACCTGTATGTCTATGTACTATAGGCCATCGACAAAAAAAGATTCCACTTATTTCGATATTTTTTCATTGACCATGTATGTAATACGTGTATGCAGTTGTTATCCGTGGCGATTATGAGCTGTAGCTTTCTCTCTTTGGTTTTAATTGTTAGTTTCATACATTTCGCATTTACACGGATATGCTGGAAATGCTTAACGAGCGCTTTTTGTGACAGTGTCAGTCGACGAGTGTTTCTGGCACCTAATTATAAATTACCATCTCTACGAAACAATACCCATTGTTTTGCTGTCATTTCAGTGCAAAACGCCGTCACCAAGCACCTCTTTTCCGCCGCTTTTCTGTTCTTGCCCCATCCCTGGGTATTCTTGACTGACATTCTCCACTCGATACCTAAATACAGATACACATGTATATATATATATATATGTGTATTGATGCGGAAATGATATGCTATACCGACACATGAACGCTTGCTGTGCATGAGCCTAAGTGCGGTCGGCCTGAGCCCGTTTGGGCAGCGATTAACTGTTAATCGAGCTCTATTAATATTTGGTCGAGTTGCAGGGTTAATTCGTATTGGATCTAGCCGGCTACACCTATAAGACTAGCTGGCGTTTTCAACAATAGTCAGTAAGCCTGTTACCTGCTCGTCGTTGCCTGGTCATCGAGGGGGAGCGGGGATGCAAAGGTTCAAGTGGAGATAACTTTGACTCAAATTATATGGCAAAAGCGCACTACGTTCTCACGGTCCTGCTGTCTTATTTCTGTTCTTATTTTCCCATCTAATTTATCAAGGCCCATATCGGGTAGTTGGCTGTATATAAGTTATTGAAAATAATTGAATTTTAGTGCTGTAACTTCATCCGTAAAGTGACCATGATCTACTGCTGGGGCAGTTCAATTGGCCAAGAATGTACAAACTTGAGGTAGATGTTTGATCATGTATAGGATGTGATTATATGTACCGGGCGACGCCACGCTTGTGCGTTATTGGTTATTTATTATAGAAACGCATATGTATGCTTTTTATGAACCAACACGAATCCTTCCACAGCATGAATGTGGCGCGTTTCGACGTTATCTACTTCGGTACCGTTCGCAGACAGATGCCGCCGCCGCCGCCGCCGCCGCCGTCGTCGTAGAAAACCCACTGTGCTCAGTTATTATTCAGTTGTTAAACGCGGTAACTATGCCTCCAGGCAGCAACCAGGCACGTACTTATGTGGATAGCCTTGTACAATAGGTACCCTGCATCGTTTGATGTCCGAGTTTTTCCTGCATCGCTTTGAGTTGCCTGTCTGGTGCTTCAGCACCGATCAGACCATAAGAGGCAGGTTCCTCTTCACTGAACTTCAAGGGTTCCCTGACGAGTGAGTCACCCTTCCTTGATCGTCTATAGCGCGTCCAACCTTGTTGTTACCGCCGCTACTTGAGTTGCAGACAAGGAGCGACAGCCAGCGGTGGTTATTTTCGTTATGGTCTCTCGCTTGTTGCTTATGATCTAGCTAGCTCAGCTAAAAGTCCGACAGATTGCTAACACCATCTGCTGCTAGAACACCGAAGAATCACTTTACGAGGCACGGACTAGGATACCTTGTTATTGCCGTTGTCTTTTCTTGTGCTTACTTGTCCCGGTGTGTGAGTGAGTGTGTGTGTATTTGTGAAATTCTAGTGTGGCTCTAGTGACGAATCTACATGATAATATGGGTGGATAGGATATATGTGGATCTTTTGTGCAGATCGTGGGGCTAGGTAATCTGTCCGTCTGTTTGGTTGGAGTCTATGTAGCTTCGTCGGTGTGACGCTCCGGGCGTCGCTCGTAGAATGTATTATTATAAATACGTCGATAGATAGATGTGTCGGCATTCTGCTGATGCGGCGATGCTACTGGTTCATTTGCGCATCCTCTGTTTGTCTCGGATCATATGGTGGAACCCCACAAGCTGAAGATGAATGGCGACGTTGGCGGCAGCCTTAGAACCTATTATCGTGATATCGGCCTGGCCTAAGTTACTGCTTCGGCTGTTGTAGGCATTAACTCTCCTGGCCCCTTCGGCCAGCTCCGCCCGTAGAGTTCTTTTAGGAAATATCGAGCAAAACACGTCTACTGTTGCGACGTCCGCCCCAGCTGCTGTTTCACACGAGTGAGCATGTTGGTCGAAAGGACCTGATGGTCCTTGCCACGATAATGTTCTTCATGCTATAAAAATTAGAGCCCGATCATTCCTCTCAACGAACTGCGCCACGCATCGATTACGATTGAAGCTAGAAATGATTGTATGTGGCATCCAACTGTCAAACGTAGATGGCTGCTAAGGGTCAATAGCACGATTACAGTTTATGGTGAGAACCTCTAGATGATCGTCAATTGTTCATCAACAGGAAGTTTATTTCTAACACGATCCTTACCATCACATCTCACTTGCATGATGTCTTCGTCTGACATTTTACCACAAAAACACTGGTTAATACATCCGGCCTTTTATGCAAATGTTTTAACGGAAGGCGTATACAACATAGACATTTAAAGCTGAACTTTGATTTCTGACCAAATTAGACTTCAGTCCAACTTGGGTTGGATCATTTCACTTATTATGTATATGACTATTTCTGCGATCCACTGTGAAACTTCTATAAACCACTTCTATGGAAAATAACTACTACGGGAAAGACGACTTCCGGCATTGGTTGTGGGTAAAAAAAGCAGTTTCTTCTGTCACGACCTAGTGCAAAACAAGTACTTATGATTACTGTTCGGTAAAACCTGCTCCATCTGCCGTGCGCCAGTGAGAATGGCAACCTAACTCTCGAAGAAGTGGCAACGGTTTTGGAGGAAGGCCGAGTTGCTGCTGCCGGGGCGGCAATAGACTAAGACGATTTGATGGACTTGGTTAGACTGAAAGCTGCGAAAAAGCACCATGGACAGCAGCAGGTGCAGGAGCACATAACAGGAAATGGACGAAATGAGCATATCTCCTGTTTCCGATATTTGCTGGAACATTAAGGATACTTTATTGCTTAGGATTGTTTTTGTTTCCGTCCGGGGGCAAGCCGGGTATTATACACATGTCAGTCGTACGTAATAAATACCATTAATGTTACTAATATCTGGTAAATAGAGCGGATATTTACATAGTAAAATAGTGCCCGGGCATCTGGAAAGCTAAGCCAACTGTATCTATATCTAAAACGAAAAGGATGATGAGATCTAGAAGAGGTGATCGTTGAGCTTCGAGGTTTCTAATTGGAGCTTTTATTTTTGTTTTTGTTGTCGTTGGACTGTTTTGAGCAAGCAGAGTCAGAATTTGTTTTATGTATTACTTGTGGCAGGTCGAGCTTTGGTTAACTGATAGATTCCTGCAGGAGATTGTCAAAAAGGATGGATCCGTTTTCATTTCGCCTTTCAGTCGCAGAGTTCAGCTGAATACAGGAACGCTCCGACGCTTTGGGTGGCTATCTTTTTGGCATTCGAATAGGCCCCGGTTGGGCCTTTTCCACCGTATTTTTTCTTTCGTATTTCACCGTCCTGATTATTTTACCTTTCTTCATCTGCTACCGCTACCGATGAAGTTGACAGAGTGGGGGACCAGCCCTAGCTGGATAGTCGTCCTGATCAACAGTCGATGTCGAGAGAACTCCTCAATCCCAGCAGTGCTGCTGCTGCTGCTGTTGCCTCTCAAGATGCAAAGCAGGACGTATTGGTTCTTGTGCGGTGCGTGCTGCAGGCGTTAAGCTGCTGCTGTTGATGGTGCCAGCGGTTATAATGGTAATATTTAGGTTTATGCCTGATTGCTCCATGGCCTTTTTTCCTTATCCTTTGGCCTATGAGTTTCTAGCCAAAGAACATCGCCCTGTCTGCATCCGATAGTAGGTGGAGATAAAATTTAGAAATGCGAAAAGAGCAGTCGACCATTTCGTGTCTCTGAGTCGTTGGTCCTATGGAGTTGTCGCGCCGCACAGATACTCGGACGCAGCAATGCGATTGCTGCGGCTTTATTCCGGTAGCAACAACTATAACAGCAAGATTAGGAACTGCACAAAATTCGTTTATATTTCTATATATATACGATATATATACGACCAGGGGTGTATACAGATGGAAAACTTGCAAACAGAAATGACAGTAAAAGCAACGAACATTGGCTGACGGTTTTGTAACCCACAATAGTGCCTGTTCATGTAACACAATGTATGTACATAAATAGAGTATATACAGATTGACATTGTATTTACGATGTATCGTACTCAAATACAAAAAGATATAAACACATTTGTCATGCTGTGCGTTGACTACTTCCTGCTGCAATGCAAGAATAATATCAGACGCTGTCAAAAAAATCGATAATGGCTACGGCAGACATTACGAATAGAAGATGAAGGACAGGGCATCCGGAGTAAAACGATTTTCAATTCAGTTCTTCTACGGCTTCGCACCTTTGCTTAAAAACGTTACACTATTTTAGATGAAGGCGTTGCTGTTGGTTGGGAGAAACAGAAGAAGAAAGCAAAGCAAGCGATCTGCTGCGGCGGCGGTAGAAGGATGCCGTCCACTTTTCGGCCACACCCAAACAACGAACGGAACAATCATACAGTTATTTTGTCGCAAGGCTACGATAACTGAAATGACCCTCTACTGTAACTAGCACCTCTACCAGCCTTTGCACCCGGACAAAAATGAGACAGACTCGTTCTCCTGTGAGAGCTGTCCTTGGCGGACTCTTGTCCTTAGCAGTAACAACGGCTTCTTTCGGCAAAAGCCAAGTAATTGTATTTTCAGGAGGGAAACTGGTGTTAGACTGGTAAGCCGCTCCCAGGAGGTTTAAGTTTACGACCGGGGCTTCTCCTAGCTTTTGGTAGTAGCTAAGTGATGCGCGCACGCTTTCCGCCTACCTACTTACCTATTTCCATCCAGCTATTCTATCAAATGTTGTGCTTTCCCTCTCTATGTTGAAGTACTTTTCACCCCCATCCCCTGTATGTTAGCTATGATTTGATATTGTCGCTCATGGACAAAAGCATGAGGACGCAGGTATCGTAGTGATACATTTTTGTTCTTATGGGCCCTTTTTTCGTGCCTCCCAATTCGTGAGCGTGTCTGCGTCACTACTGCCAAAAACTGACTTGTTGCAGAATTGGTCGAGCTTGTTTACTGCTGGAAAGTCGTTAAAGGTGGTGCGGGACGGAGTAGAGAAGAAGCGGTCGGGGTGTAGAAACGGATCGCGCGAGCGTTAACCAACGGACGATGGGAATAAATAGTAAAGCCCATAGGGGTCGACTGGTTTAGGGTGATATTTCAGTAAAAGGGCCCCAGAAACTTGATGCGGCGTCTCCTGGATCTTTTGTAACTACTTTTGATAGCATAACCATCTCTGGCACCAGACGAAAGATTACGCCAGCAGCAGTAGTAACGAAAGCGGCCTTTCGCTTCACTAGGCCTCTAACAGCGTTTCACTGCAGCGCATGTGCGTGCAGCAGATAGAAGAACACGAAGCAGCAGCGACAGCAGCTGCTGCCGCAGACTGTGAATAAGGGTGTGGTTCATACAAGGTGAAGTTGTTTCTCATTGAGCTCATATCGATCTTGTTTTACCTAGATGTCTGAAACGCTCATTTGGTTCACTGGAAGAGTTTCAAATTCAAAGCGCTTCAGGTTGATTATCGCAACTACCGCAGTTGTTGCCTTCGTTATCCGCACCTCCTCCTACGCCTCAGCTTTTCAATTCATCTATTCGATAAAACTACAGCGACAACTGCCGGCCCTGCTGCTACTTCAGCTCTGAATCCAGTAGATGATGATGACGAGGACATCGACCCGCGGACGACTAGCGAAACAACGACGGTCCTGCCCCGTCTCAGACGAACGATACTCTGTCCGTTAAGGCAAGCAGCTATCCAGACTAAAGTGAATCTCCTAACTACCCACTCATCATATCTACTTGTGCAGTCGCTGAAAGGCGTACAGATTCGCGTACGTGTGGCAACATAACGCGATGCAAAAACGGTCTCATGAAGGATTCATAGAGGAAATCAGCTGTCGGACTGCTGTCGCCGTATGGACTACATATATCCATTTATTCAGCGAAGGTTGTGCTGCTGACTTTCTAACGTTCTCCGGGTTGCTCTGCTGAGCTTGAGTATGACAGTAGTGAATATGTAATCAATCGTAATGCCCTTGTGATCGTATTGGCTAAGATGTTGATGAGTCCACAGAAGGGTCTTCAGCAGTGAAGAATCATGATGACTTTTCAGGATGGTGATTGTGACGGTCGCAATACGACGCCTAACATCGGAGGTAGCCGCGGCGCTGCCTGACGGACTGGATAGTTTTTAACAGCTGCCGTCTGCAGGCAGCGTGGTGCGATGAATATGAATTATATAGACATAACTGGATAACAGAATGGTAGAATGGTAGCTTAGGCCTGCCGTTTCCCGATCAGTGATTGTGGAAGTGCGCTGTGCATGTTAGTATGTCTGTCCATCCGTTAGTCATTGATTTTTTTCTCGTGTTTCACGAGACATAATACAATTTTCTCTGATCGCGTAGCTAGAGCAATGTGTTCAGCAGTCTCTGGGGTTGGGTGAATTAAACGGCCGTCGGTGGCCGTCTAATCTCAGCGGAGCAGACGCGAGCCGCTTTGAAGTGGAATGCCAGCGCTGCACACGTCCAAGACAGCGTTATAGTTGTCGCCAAATATAGCGCACCAGTTAAGACTCGTTGCTAACGAATATCGTCGTTACTCTTAATGTCGTGAAAGCCCCTAGTATCAGAGGACCCGTTGCAGGTTTGGCTAGCCGGTTGGCTGATCTTAGACAAGACTTGGAAAAGAGTTCATTCAGAGCAGTTGTAATTGGACGACTGCTGCACCGCCCCTCACGGTTTGAATCGTGGTATTGGTAGAATCGAATACGTAGACAAGACTGTCACTACAAATTGTTTTTGCCCATTTTGCTCGTCATTTGCACAGATGCACATGTACACTATATACAAATAATATACAGTAGCTTAGCGTCGGCTACGTTAACGATGCCTCAAAGGATCACCGGGATCAATAACGACGTCTTCGAGCAGGCGAGTAATTTAGACTTGACAGGACCTGGTATCGAACGATTAGGAGAGAATCTATACGAATAGCGCGTTTTCAGTGCAAAAGAAACAACATATCCGCGAATACATGTCACAATCCGACAAAATGCAGCGATACCCATCTTCGTCAGACCGGCGGCCGTCCGTATTCTGTGCCAGCCTCCGACTGTTGACTAGTGCGGCTTCAACAGTTTTCCCATACCCGTTAGCGTACGATTTGTTGTCTAGCAATATGGCAGCGTTGATGCAGCAAGGATGGGGCCGGCGTTTCGGCTATCGTTGTGAAGTCGACGATTATTATTGAAAAAAAAAACGATAGACTACACGTACTATACTGCTAACGGAGACAGAGAGGTTCGGGGGTCCAATCACATCGCAGACTAGCGGCGGCCGTAACAACAGGGTTCAACTATGGTCCGACTACCGTTACCTGGTCCTCTCCTACTATTCCTATTAATGACCGATGTCTGTCGGCGTCTCTCTGAACAACCACTGTCATATGTAGCGCAGTTAGAGGCGAAACCATCGGCCACGACATCGCCGCTGCACCATGAACAATACAGATATTGTAATAGTTGCAGTTGTCACGAACAGCCACAGAAGTGACAACTGCAGGGGCGGCGCTGCGGTCGGTGGTGACGTCAGTGAAGAACAACAATTACAACAGTAAACATGAATGATTTATCGAGATAGCGGGCGGAAGACTGAACAAATAAATAAATAAATTCATTCCAGATCGTCACGTGTGCAGCCGGCCCCATTCCTTTCGCCGCGGCCGCAACGGTTATCGTTGCCGCTTGTCAGCAGCCGCGCTGTCGCCGCTCGTAGTAGTGGAGGTCCGGCGCGAGCAATAATAATAATCACTTCAACAGACAGGCCGTTGCTTCTCTCGAGTCAGTAGTCAGCTCGTTGACGATAGAGTCCAAGTCGAAGAAGGTAGTAAGCTTACTGACGACGGAAATAATGTAAATGAGCAAGACGTGCCCGGCTACCCATTGCGCATTGCGTTCACGCAATTCCTTTACCGAGCACGAGTGTGAACGAAACGGAGCAAGCGGACGCCTTGGAGGCTGAAAGCCGGCCATTCGTAGCTAGCGGCGAGTCAACGAAAATAATTTCACCCGTCAACTGTTTTCATCTGGAAGGGACGTAATAAGGAAGAAAGGGTCGATAGTACGACGCGGGCCTCGCCTCGTGCCTCGGAAGTAGCGTCGTGTTCGGGAAGACAGACTATAGCAATCTATATTGAGCGTGGAAAGCGAGAAAGATCAGGAGGCGGCAGGGCGTGAAGATTGTTTGGATCCAGTGAAGGGAAATTGTCGTTAAAACTAAAGAACACAGGTGCTCAGCAGACATGAAATTGCTTTCGCACGACAATGTACGTTTTACTTTCGTAGACAGCGCCACTTACGATGAAAATGAAACTATATCGAAACCCAGGCGCGTGCGCTAGCGGACGGCGTCATCTTCCACCGGCTCTCAATGGCACTTATCAATCTGCCGTAATGGGAAGCAACTCCAAAAAGACGAGTAGGATCCATATGCATTTTTAGATAGATACATAGTGAGACAAATGCGTATCAATCAAACGCGCCGTATACTATTCTTCGTATTGTTATTAAGCTTATCTACGTGAGTGTTGTCCACATAAAAATTGCTCTCTACGGAAGAATTTTCACGGCCAGTTAACATCGATAGGTACAGAGCTACTTCCTATTAGTATCGTCCCTATTTGAAGACGCTGAACCGATAACAACAGGTTCGAATACGGATACCGTCAACGTTGTAGATTTTTCTGTTCTCTGTGTACTTTGGCTAGCGGTTCGTTCCGGCTTCCGCTCTTACTTCCCTCCCGTCTCGCGACCGGTTACGTAATGAAGCGTCTTGACTACTTCACGTACACGTGCTTCATTTTTGCTGCTATTTTATGCCTGCTGGCACCCCGTGCTAATTAATAGCAATAAACTCACCCCATATCGTTCTTACTCCTTGTGTTATTATCTTATTCGCTTGATCTTGTCGTCCCACTGTCGCACAGCAGCCCCTAAATCATAATCTTATTAGAACGACCTTTGATTCATCGCCGCTCGAGCTCGCTTTCGCCATCTCATCCTGGCAGAGCTTCGTCGGCTGGTTGATTGCTTGCGTTTCAGTGCGAAAAGTTTCCTTCGTTGTTAATAACATAAGTGCCTTCAGGAGCCTGGTGATAAACCGTTATTATTGTCGCCTAGTCAGACTGGTTGAGTTCGTAATCAAATTGAATTATAACTATGTGTTGTTTAAAAATGCCGACAAGAACAGCTGATGTTGAGTTATCCTCTTACATATGTCGTGTTGCGTGAATGTACGCAATGCATACACGCTAAATACCCGCTATATATATATATATATATATTAAGTTTATGTCACCTTTCTGTGTTCCAGGTAAGCGCTGGTTGCATCTGATGGGCCGCTACCGTGGGTTTACCTTTAAATATCCACGACAACAAATGTAGTAATTTTTGTGAATCAACAAATTGTATGTAGCAAGTCAGATCCATGTAAAGTCATATGAGGTGTAATGAACGTGGCCATGTCAATGAGGATGACACGCTCTTCATTATTGTCCTCGCTGGCACAGTTCTCAGACTTCTTGCGACCAAGTCACCGTAAGCTGCCTCGGCTACACGCGATGATCCAGATTGATCCGAAGTTGTGTGCCAGCGGAATACTAGATGTGCTGGAACCGCAATCGACTAGTGCATGAGTGAAAGGCAATAGCTGCAGTCAATCAATGGGTCGTCGACGGTCAACCCTCTGTGGGGTGGAAAGACTTTACCGCTTCCGAATGAAAGCTCAGTTTGCTGGTCAGTATCGTTTGTTTTGCCCGAAAGCGCGAACGAACGAAAGCATTAGGCAGAACCTTGCATTACGTTTCCTGCTGCTGCTGCTGCTATTCATGTGACGCCTGCTATTGTTGCAGCTGAGCGTACATAGGTCAAAGTAGCTTTTCGATAACTAAATCATTCTGGCAGACCAAGCGGTGTTGACAACCGATGCTCTTGGCTCAAAATTTTTTAAGCACAAATGTAGGAGCAAGGTCATCTGTCTGTCGAAGACTTCGTCTCTTCGTAACAGCTGACGATGGTTGATTGTACAAACGCCGACGCTGTTTGTTGTTGGGGGCGGGGCGCCGGGGGACGCATGCGGTTCGGCCACTGTTGCTGACGTCTCCTCTAACTGGCTGAAGTAAGCCCCGATGACCCTTGACATGTCCAGTAGCCGCAATAATAGCGGTGTAATTTGATTATCCAGCCCATGTTACTGCCATCCAACTGGTGCGGATGATGCGATAAGTGGGCTTGTTCAGCTTAATTAGCTTCTTTCTTGTCTTTATATATGATATGTATATATATATATATATATATATATATATATATATATATATCACAGACAAATCAAAAGGCAGTTGAAATCAACTATAACAGCACTACTCGTTTATGCGGTAGTACATATAGGTAGGTACTCGACAATGAATGAACTAGTCCAGCCTTCGTTTACGTAACATCTATTCAGCAATTTCTGAAGGCTTGTTAGAGCATTTCACTCAAAGATGCACTGATAGCACGTGCAAATACCAATCGTCAAAATAATAATGTTACCAACAACGACAAGAGAGATACGCCTGCCACTACGCCGATACGTGAAAAGAAATAGCCCGTAACGCAAATTTCGCTTCGATCCTCTGACTGCCTATAGATATTATCTATCTGTATGCGCTCTCCGTTTCACTGTCGTTCTGCCTATGATGGCTTACCGTGATATACGCATGTACACATCTGCAAGCATATCAGGAACCTGTGTGCAGCAGCCATAAGGACAATGTCTACGGTTTCACCCTTACAATTATTTGTCGCTCCTGTCACTTCATAGTTTTTAATGCACAGGAACGGCTTTTATTAGAATCGTTACGGTAAGGTGTTTTATCAGGCCCGGTATACCAGTACCAGCAGTACTTCACCCTCGCGCATCTCTTGACAACAACTTGTTTTTTACCGGCGCCACTGCTATCTTAATGTCGCTTCGACGGTTTTGTTAGGAAACGTTTGTTGGCTTCTGTTCGTTTGAACTGCTGTAAGTGACCCACTGGGCCGTCGTTCCTACGGTAGCAAAAGCAATGGCAACAGGTACCACGGATGTTACTCTGTACCCGGCCCGCAATAGCAGCTCAGCCGCGCTGTTTGAGCGCTTGACAGGAATGTTTGCTGGCAATTGGGGGAGGGGGTTGATGACCTGTGAGGGCCCATATCAAATAAACACACACACACACACACCCAACCAGACGCCCTGCGCCTGTGGCCTGCGTTTCCCGCAGCTGTCGTGGTGGCGACGCGTCCGCTACTATTGATGTTCTGCAGTCGATCCTATTAAGGTCTTTGTATATGTGTGTGTGTGTGTGTTTGTGGATGTAACCGCTGCAAACTCTATATCGTTGTCTTGTTCCGCAGGCTGCGAGCAGGCCGCCAGAATGATAACAATAAGAAGGGACGGGGCGGCGGATGCTGGCCCGTAGCAGCGTTGCCTTTGTATGATCGAGATGGCTTGCTCAAGGAAAAGGAGTCGAACAGAAAGCGACAGGTAGACGAAAAGGCAAAGGAAGAGAGAAAGCCAGAAGAGAGAACAAACCACAGCCGTTGACACTGCGGTCGCGCGCGAACTTTGCCGCGAAAGTTTAACGCGTTGAGTTCGGATGGTAGTGTTGTGCTGTGATGATAGTAAAAGGAAAACCATAGAATAGTGGTAACGACAAACGGGCCAGTGCTTGCGTTGTTTGGACGATGCACCACTGCCACCGATGACGCCATGTTCGTTCCCTTCACATCGACCTATTACCATACGACGACGTGTACGGCACATGCGTATAATAGGACTAGTTAGTTTTATATAGTCACGTGTTTGCCTCGTGCGGTGAGATTTATCTGTTCCGACTGCGAATTTCTTCGGTACGGGTGCTAATCGTAGGTAATGGATTTGAAGGTGTTTTGAATGCTCATGCATGATAACGGGTTTTGCAGAGAGCGAGACATATGTCGCGGTAACCCTTTGTAAATATATGTACATATATACTACTGACTCTGCGTTGAAATTGTTTTGATTTCACGTCGGAAATATATTGAATTGCTGAAATAGTGAATAGGTACACGCGAAATCCAATGCCGTAGAATTGTTTCTAGCAGTGGAGTAATCGTCTATGTCAACTACTGAGCTCCTTGGCTAATTTGCTGAGTTGACTAAGGGAGTATTCATTTTTCACCATAGGCTGTCTGTGACATTAAAACTTCGGGGGTTGCCTGATGTAAATCTAAAAATTATGCGTCTGTTATTTAGCGGTCAAAACGAGATAGCAGTCAATTGTTCAGCCATGTTTGTGCTAAGGAACACGCATCGCGTATCAACTTATTGATCTCTTATTACTAACGTATCGCTCAAATATCCACACTGTGCGGACTCGCACACTAAAGCATGTAATGACTAGTTGTAGACTGGGTTTGATTCGATGCGTTCCGCGAATGGGTCAACAAAAGCGGAATCGCCTTTGAACAGTACACATGCAGAAAACCGTTCCTTGAAAAATTTGCCATTTTCTTTATCCTCTTCGTTATTTCTTACGACGTAAGTGTTCGTGTGCGCAAATGTAACGTTCCCTTAAACAATATTGACTCTGCGTTCTATCAAGAATATGATTGTCTGCTACCCCAGTGCGATGGCCTCCGCACAATCAAGCGGCTTCCGCACGTTCTTTCCTACTTTCCCCAAAGACATTGCGTCAAGGTCACGGCATGACATAGGGCGGCGCATGCACGTCCTGTTACTATTTTTTTGACGGTTATTCATTTTAACAAGGGAAAGGGACACATAATACTTCTGAACATTGTTGTTCTCTGGTAACTTCCTTTGTTCGAGAAGTATTGTTTGATTGAATCAAAAGGACGACATATTTCCTTTTTTAAGGCTGTCTTTAAAGAATAATTATTTCAAAGCTAGAGAAATAAAAGACAAGGGCTTTTGTCCTTAGAGAGAACGGAACATTTCCTTGTAGGTAAATATTTTCGTCTTTGTTTGTTGAAGTTGTTTCTATTGAACGCGAACGACTTTTGGCTTGAATCTTTGCAACTAAATAAAGGAGTCATTCATTCATCTAATGGCATCAAGATTCTATTAGGAGCGGAGGCAAAATTTATCTTATTGTTATCTCTTACCAATCTCTGATCCGCGCTCAGGAACGAAAGCACCGTGCCGTCTTGATCAATACAGCATCATTTGCGAAGAGAGAAGAAGACCCGGTCTGGCTAATGTATGTACTCACAGAAGCTCAGGTGATGTACAAAAACAACTGCGAGACACGCACACTAATACATAGACAAAAATCAATGGCCAAAACTTGGTATATTTACCTTACGTAAGACCTGCGAACTACGCGCTTCGTATCTGGAAGTTCAAGTGGGAACTCCGCTTGTAGTCATGACTACCAGCTGTTTCCCTTAGTGGCACTCTCTTACAAAACTACAAGCGGGCCGTGTGTTTCTCCTGGGCACTTTTGAGGTTACTTATTTTGCTCACGTTCTCTGTCAAAGACTCAAATCACGTTACTCATGTATTACAATGACGATTTGGCCTTTTCAAAGTATTTCTGTCAATTTGCCTCTTTACCTATCAAATCATTCTGTGAATTTTTATCATACTGTTATGTTTGGTTATGATGGATGTTATAGGTATTTCTATTAATTAACGTATAACTACGTCAAATATGTCTATATAATATACCGTAAAGGAGGATGTTTTGAGAATTTTAAAAATGGCTTGGTAATCTCTTCCAAGGTAAGCTGTGTGTCTGTCCAGGTGAGCGCCTTCACCATTGTGTATATACATCCCTTTACTGTTGTTGACCGTTCGTCCATGAGTGTTGTAATCTTTACACGCCACTGACTGCACCCATCGTTGTTTATCGCATCATTGAAGCAGCACTGAGATCTCTCAATTTGTTTGTCTTCCTTTGAGTTGCGAGGGACGTTTCTAGAGAATGGAGACGAATAGACAAGACATAAAGTAGACATATACTCACTACAAGTGCAACTCTACGTGCCGCGAAACAGCAGACAAAGTCAATTAGCTTTCACAGAATACTAGCTAGAAAATTTGTCAAAATATTTGCCTGAGCAATTAGTTAAAAAAAAAAAAAAAAGCCAGCGCTGGTTTGCACACATTGAACCTATTTGAGACGTAAAGGATTTGCCGGTAACGACTGCTGTGCTTCTGTAGGCCTTCGGCCCATGTTGACGGAGCAGCCCAAACAAACAGCGTTCATAGTCGTGTTAAATAGATGTAGCTCAATCGACAGAATGTTTTCGTTCTAATATTGAATTCTTCATTGGATCGCTGTCTTCTGTGTGGCAGGTTAACTGGCAGCTGAATGTCGGCACAGGCGCTATGACTGAACAACCAGGCCAGTTCTTGTTTCCAGATAGGCCTATTTCAAATTTCGTAACTGTTGTCATATGGGTATTAGCAAAGACAAGCTATAACACAAGCAGTGTATTCCGGTAGATATTTTGGTGCATTGGCTTGCGTCTTCTAGAAGATAGAAAACAGCCTGTGGGTCCGTCGTTTATTTGCGTGTCTATCACTTGTTCGTCCTTACGTGTGCATAAGCCGTACAAATTTGCATTCGCCTAGCAGACGGATCCGTACAGTCAGAAGGATTTAAAAGAGACCTAATTAGTACGTTAAATTGCGATCCGGCTAGCTGGGTCTTTCTCTCTTGTTCCGTTTACCATTCTTACTTTTTAGGTATTTATTTATGGACGGACGAGCCTATCAATGGCATACCTGCTCACTTATTCTCGTAATGGTCCTTCGGTACGAGAGGATAGCTTTCTCTGATAATCAAACGACGAACTTCGCCACAGAGAGAGAAACTATAGTGCTTCGTTTTGCAGAATATCTCATACATAGTCGGATCGATACGAGAGTAGAGAGATAACTTTGAAGTCGTGAGACCGCGTAGTCGGGTGATCAGGTCACTTCTGAAAAGTAAGCATTGTACGAAGCATACGTCACATTATAGGCCTGGCTGTTGCTGTTACTACTTTTCCTTCGAGAGAGCAGATGCGTGCCACCGATTTTAACGAAGCTATTAGCTGACCATATTGACGTCGAACTTTGCATTGAGGCTTGGTCTTCTATCAGAGACAGCAGGAGCAGATCTACATGGCCAATTGGTCACAAGAGGCAAGAACAATGCGCGTGTCTCGTATTGTTCCCGTGCTAGAGTCAGCAGGCTGGAGGAGTCATGCAAAGTGATGGCGGCTACTGCAGTTGTGCAAGGCTAATCCGATAGGTTAGCAGTTGGAGCAAAGATTTGTAGATGATGCAAGCGCCGAAAACACCGAACCAACTGAGAAATGCCTCTCTCTATGAGTGTGCGAACATGGGTGCTTGACCTTTCAGGTAGGGTCAGCCAGTTTTTTGCGTTAACAGCAGAAGAACGTGTCTACTTCGGTGAGATTAGTCACTTTGCCGATGAGAAGATGCTTCCAACAGCAGCGTCGCCCCCGTCTGGAGTTTCGCTAAAATTGAGTGAGACAATAAAATTTCTTACTATAACTGCTCATGACAATGCTGCTGGTCAAAATTATAGTAATATACGTAAGTTTTTCGTGTGCAGTCACTCTTGTCGTCATTGTATAGATGTTGTTTCTATATGTTGTAAGAAGCGTCTGGACCCGCTCGCTGAGTATGGTATATGGTTCGAAAGATGGCTAGAGTTAACTCAACTACTGGTGCGTTGACAAGCAACAGACCAACTTCCATATGTCAGTATTATAATCATCATTATCAACACCATTATTTCAACTTCATGATCTTCATGAGATCGGTCCTCTCGTTTCGTTGTTCGGTGCAAAAAGGATAGTGAGTCTAGTCAGTTTTGAGAGGATGACAGTTTTACACCGCGGTGGAACCTTTTTTTTCGAAGCAACGCACGCGACGAGATTGCTGAAGGCTGTGTAACCCGTTGTCCTAGTTCATGCTGCGGCTGCTGCTGCCATGCGACCAGCAGCGATAGGCCCGTATCAGTTCTCTTACATTAACTCCGATTTGCCGATTTGCCGTGAACGGTAGGCCCTTAGCCAACTGTTATGTTCGTTGGCCTACTGTGGTCTACTTATTTAGTTGACCTGTCAAAGGTTCAAAGGCCTACTTTATGCGCGCATGAGGAACGGCAAATCTACCAGCCTACATGTCAGTCTGGTTGACGTTGTGCTCTGAAATTCCCGTTTTGAGTTTCACTTCCGCATGCTACCGCTGTTCGACTATAGACAAGGATCTATAATGAGAGAAAAAAAGCAGGAAAAGTCGAGTGTAAAGCGCGGGTGATGGCAATGAGGGTGGCGACGATGGCGCCGGTCCTGATGGCCACTATCGATCTCTCCCAGGTATGGCCGTCGTCGCTTAACTGGATGTTGAGGTCTCGCTAGGTGTTTTTTTAATGTTGTAGCCTGAGTTCTACACAATACCCGCCGATGGGCCCGCTTCAAATAGACCGAGTAGGTTTTCGGTTTGATTGGCATACTTGTATTGACAAACTTGTATAGCAAATAGGCGTTCGTACTGCGTTTTGCTTGGGTTATATGCATACACTCCTGCTGGTGCTACGATACGCATAATATTAGCCCCGTTGCTATTGGTTTTATCCCATTACCCTCTTAACGTAGACAAGCGACGTGTGCATCGCGACCCGTCCGGGTTCGCTGGACGACGACTGACCACAAAGGACGGTTTAGTTATAATACATACACAAGTAAGAGTTGAACCGTATCTGAAAAACATGCTGACTGTGTTTTTAGTGTATATATGCACTCATTCTGAACGATTGACACGGGCAATAATGTTAGGCAAATCTGTTAAGTTGCTTTGTGACCTAGATACGTTGAGGCAGATCTCTTCGGAGATACAAATACAAAAAGCCTCTTATAAAGTGATGCGCTGTAGTGAAGGATGTCTTTAATGAACCGTGAAAACCCCCTTCCCGAATTCAAGCGATATCTTAGGAATGGCCGCAGATTGCGACTCGACGCAGAGTCGAGAACTGGGATCAATTTATCCCTTAGCAATGTGTCAATATGTCACCAAATGTGAGGACCGAGGGAAATATACATCTATGGGTGACTTTATTTATAAATTTATTTATAGTTGACTTTATTCAAACGTCACCAGCGTCTTTTACTGTTTTGTGTAGCAGAACCTAAGCTGCTTCTAATAAGTTTCCATAAGTTATAAACAGTGATGTGCTTAGAGTGAATGATTCGCGTTACTCTGTGATTTCAGTGCTCATATGTGCATTGCAGTACCGAATAAACTACTATTGAAGTAAGTGGCAATAATAGGTGGATATGATCATATAGTTCGTCCGCGTATGGTAATCAATCTCTGCCGGGTCGTAGTCCACAAAGGTTTATCTGTTTTTCTGGCACTACGGAACTGACTGGAGTGACGTGCGGCGGAGAAAAATGCACTTTGATGGGAGGCTGAAGTGGCAGAATGGTTCGCGATAGTGACCCCGATAGTACCAGCTACCTCTAGGCTGACCAGGAAGAGCAACAAGTACAGCGCCTGCGACAAACCCTCTACCTAGCTGTGTTTGAGTGTTTGTTCAGGGCCAACAAGAAATTGAGTAACTGACGGGGGGCACAAACGCCCGTTTGCCTTCGTGATGGTGATGGGTGGTTCGCTTAGCTAACCAGTCAGCCAGTGAATCGGTAAAGTCAAACCGGTTGCTCTTTCGTGCCATCCAGAGAAACTTTTTTGTACAGGACTTTTCCCTTTAAGGGTGACTGGGAGTTTATGAACAAAAAAACCGAGCGTGCGGTCATGGCCTCAAGCCAGATAAGAACCTAACCCTAATTGCTAGTCACGTCTGTTGCGGAAGCACTTTCTTCGAAGGCAGAAAACACCGCTAAAGTACAGACGATAACGGTATGGCTACTGCTGTCATTGCAATCGGATACGAAAACAACAGGGTCTGATGTCGTTGTGTTTGTTTGTCCTTCCAGCCAAACCTTTTCCGCGGTTGTTTTTTAGGTTGAAAGGGGTCTAATAGCCTAGCTCGGTCCAGTTTATGATGTCTCACTGGTTGCATTACTTAACTAATAGCAAAACAAGAAGGAAAGTTGGCTCTACATATTCGAGACTGTCTTTTTCCGGGCTTGAGGGTTTGCGCTCGTGCAGTACATGCTATTTGCTAAAAGTGTATACAGGTCTGAGTGTATAGACTACCATCATGTTGAATGCACATTTTACATGTTGCTGCTTTTTATCGTATTAACAGCTTATATATTAGTAATGCCGTAAGCGCTGTCCGCGTGTGAAGAAACAGCTGATAGTAATATGGGCATTCGTTCATTTCTTTGTGATCGCGTAATAGAGGCTTCTATTGGGCATATATCTATGTTTTGCATTCTTTTAGGTATGGTAGCATCATAACAGGATCAGGCCTGTTTTGGCATTTGTGCATGTGTTTGGTGTTCCCCAACAAAATCGTAATACAGGTTTTCTCTCTTGGTCTTTTGCTAATGACTATTGCGGACTCCCCATTGATTCTGTTTCGTTACCTTAATGTACACGTAGGTGTCCGCGAACTCTAATACCGCTTTTGGCACATTCAATTCTCTACCACCCCCTAGTCTAAGGATTATTGTAGCCATCGCTACCGCTATCATGGATACGTAGCAATGGCTACTGGTTCGTGATATCGTTCCTGTTAGTCGTTGATACCTGGCTGAATCAATGGCGACGGTGCTGACTGTCAGTGTTCAGACCGTGGTTATAGAAACAAACTGTCAACGATGCCCATGGCCGACGCTGGTCCTTTGCTTGTTGGTCATCCAGCCGATGATTCTAGCGGTAGGTGGTAAGTAATACACACGCGCAGACACACACACACACACACACAGCAGCAGAAACAATAGCTATGCGCATTGCGTGCCAGTAGTCCCTGATAGCCGACTCAGGTATGTATTGCACTGTGTGTGTTTGTCACGTGGATGAATTCTAGCTGCTCTGATAATTTCTCGGGTCGACGTGTTTTAACGGTGATGGTAATAAATGCGTATAAATTAGTTGGCAACTCAGAGGGGCCCCTGACCACCGATTTCGACTGCGTCGGCCAGTGAATAAAACTAAGGCCTAAGGAAGTAATAGGAAGTGGTCAGTTGAGCGCAGCCGGCCCACAGCTGCAACAAGCACAAGTAGCAGCAGAAGAAAGCAATTCGCGGCCGGACCGGGAGGCACTGACGCGTCACCAATGTCATTATCCGTTCGTTGGTTTTGTCGCTTCATTATTGGCAGTCTCAATGAGGTTACCAGTATCGCTAGGGCCAGCCGTGGCAACAGAAGTTTTCTACGGAGCGGCCAGACAGATGGCAGCGATACAGCACAGAAAAAGTACTGGAGCTTGGCTACCGATCTCGCAACGGACGTAGCCAGACTAACTAGCTGCCCGTCCTCGTGTTTACACTTGACCACCGGCAGCCTTCCTGCTGCTGGGCAGGCAAAAGCTGCGGCAGCAAAGACAACAGGGAAAGAAGCAGCATCAGCAATAGACAGCAGCAGTTAGTGGACTCCTACTTGCCCTCGCGCAGTTGTCGCAACAGTTGAATAAGTTAAAAGTCTCGGCCAGCGGCGGTCGGTCCTGGATGGACGACCGTCTGTTCTTCGTTTGGCCCACTGCCATCGAATCCCCGAGAGAAACGACAGGTAAGAAGTCTAAAAGTGAGTCAGTGAGTGACGGGTGCGGTGAGAAAAAAAACTGGAGTGCTACCACTGTTATTACAGCTGCTGCCGCCGCTACTGCTAATGTCACCGGTAATGTTGGACACCTGCTGAGATAACTGTGCCGCTATCGTGTCCATCGTCAACATTCTTCGACAGCAGGCGGCTTAGATGCATCCATTTGTTTGCTTGGTCAGTCGGTTAGGTCGTTGCCTTGTCGATTTCTCTTTTTGCAACCATCGATGGAGTATGGAGGAAGCTGGATTGATCGAACCGTCTAACGATGGCGCTCCCGCTACCATCATCGTCGCCGCCACAGTGAACCTGCTGGCAAATGTCCACGACACTCTGATAAGTTCTCGTTAACCTTCGTTGCTTATGACGTTTTACCGAAGAGAAACCAATGCTAGCTAGGCGGTAGCAGGTATAAGCTGGCGTTTAGCGCTGATCATGACGCAGGTTACACCCGTTGTTCGTGTCGACTGCCTGTCCCCACTGCCTCAGTACCGCCCTCTCTGGTCCAGGACAATGCCCTGGGGGCCTTCACACCAGTGACGCCAATTGGACATGATCTGATGCTGATGAGTATTTAATGCTCTCTTATCGACTCATCATCATTAGCATCATCGGTGAGCTTCTATTGTCTTGAACCGTGAGTGACAATGGGATGAGCGAAATTTGCCCGCTTATCTGGCCAGGCGGCTTTTGACTACGCAAAGGTTGCAAGCTGACCATTGACATCTGTTATATTCACTGGCCATTTGACTGTCGAGTTGCTCTGTTTCTCTCTTACTACATATATATATATCTATATGGTGATGACAGAAATACACACTGTTGAGACAGCCGGTTAGCGTCATGTTTATACTCGCGTAAACCATCGCCTTAGATAACTGTAAGTTTAAATTAAATAGCAGGAGAGCATCTGAACACCCCCCATCTTCAAATTGCCTCTAGTCCACTTGACGGCGCGCTATACGTATTACTGTTATACTGCCAATACTATTACAGTGAGAACGGCATTAACGTCGAGAGGACATAAAACATAAAGAAAAAGGAATATTGAGTTTAGTTTTTCACAGCAAGAATCAAACGACGGAGCGGATAGCAGCTGAGTGGATAAACTGAGTTACTGACTTAACACACGTACGAGCTCATATAGAACCATACCTTTTTTTTTTTTACAGAACTTTTTTAAAATGCCGGACAACCACAGTTGTCGTTGTGTTCACTCTACGTCGGGCGTACGCTTAGGATCTTTCACTGGGATATGAAGTATGTCATACATGAACGGCAATTTAGGGGAGCAGGGACGAGGCTAAAGCAATGGAACAGACGAAATCAATAACGTGAAACAAAGACCGCGAACAGTCAGAACGAAGGGGTTGCTAGGAGTTTAGAGGAGTGATTCCACTCCAGCTGTCGACAACGGCTTTAAGCAGTAACGTCGAGAAATTAACTTTAGCAGCAAGTCAAACTGAACGAAACTCTGCTGCCATCGAAAGTCCGTTGTGGCAAAAGGACCACAGAAACTGTAGCCGGCTGCTTCTCGTAGCAGCCTGATATCCCTGCTGAAAACTGGAGTACTTCGCTTTGTTCCGATTAACCCAGTTACCCCCTTAGAGACCTAAATGTAATACTAGCGCGAATTTTTTCTTTGCCTGCTTCTTTTTTTTGACAAGAGTGCGTACAAATACTCTGCATCATCGGGTATTAGCTTGGCAGAAGTTTGTCCAGCTTCTGTTGGCTTCACAAGCGAAGCAGCAGTTTGTGGTATAAAAGGCGCGATGGATAGTCAAGTCGACTCAGGGCGCAGGAACGCCAGCGGCCGGATAACCTGTCTGTTAGCCTTGGCACTAAATAAGAATCTCTTAGATTACACGGCGGGCTGTAGCGTGCGTTGATCGTTTGGCTCGTTGTTCGGATTCAACCGCCGAAGGGCCCACGTACACGACAGTCGGAGCGAAGCCTCAGCGTCAGTAGCAGCGCTAGCGTAAGAGCCGTAACTACAGCGAAAACAGCCGTAACGCGTCAAAAAGTAACGAACAACACTGCTTAGAATGCGCCTTTTCAGGCGCCCTTGGTACTCGTCTTGGCTGCTATTCGCCCATCTTTCCACAGTGCAAAGCAGCCTAGTGCCATGCCTATAACGGCAATGTATGTATTTCTTTGTCCTGGTAGCGTGTTGTGCCGCGTCAAGGTGCACATTGACTTGCACTGGCCTAGGTTTCGGTCGACTTCGTTTCGCTTTCAAATGCCTGATGAAAGTGACGGACTGGATCGAGTAAGAGAGTATAACCCATGCGCGTGCTATAAATAGCATTTGACGTTCAGGCCAAATGAACGACGTCACAACGTGAAAAACGTAACGAAACAAATGGCTTTACGAACAAAGAAACAAAAAGTTCGCACGCACCCTACCAACGACAGCGACCCGGGCTAAACTCTACCAGTCGCTTTTATCTAGACAATGCTGAGCGAAAAAATAGCGGGGCAAAAGGAAAGGAATCAATGACAAAATAAGGGAAACGGTACCCAGGCAGTGGCGAGCGATTCTTCCAACAAACGGAATCCCGAACGGCGACGTCATCCATCATTGAGCGAATAGAGGGAGTTGATTAACTGGCCGATGAAGCAAGCGTACATCAATAGCACCATCAGCGGCGGTTAACGCCATCAATGTAATAAACATCTGAAATAATGGTAGCACCAGTTGACCTCCATGGTTAAGGTAAGGACGACCGCTTAATTGTTACCGACAACGCGTTACAACAGCTGTTAGGTACAATTAGCCAAGCAGAAGCGGTTCTTTTTGACAAATCTAGTAGGTCATCTTCGAAGATGGCGGCGCTTAGTGTATTACTTTTTTATTTGAATTAAATATACTTTGATTTTTAAAATTATGCTCTGTGCTTCTGAGCAGTAGCGGTTAGTTGATAGAACCCATGCCAGCTACTATTATTTAGCACTCGATATATTATAAAGTTGCCGGTAGCTTTTACCAGTGCTATGCGTTGCATGCTTTAAAAATCGGCCGTTGTTAGAAAAACAGCAGCAGCATCAGCGGCACCACTGCCACAAATAAAAGAAAATTCTGAATTTCTGAGCATAACAAAGGAAAGTGCAAACATTTGTTGGCCCTCCGATTCCTGTTTCTGATTAGCGAAGATCGCCGCCCCTCGTGCGTCGACCTGCAGCTAATTTCAAAATGACTCAGCCGCGTACGGGAAGTTGAAGAAAGGGAACAGGTCCTAGGCAGAGCGTCTCTCGTTCGTTTTTCGAACAAAAAAAGAAGAAGAAGAAGATGGGATGAAAAGACAGGGAAACGTTATTGTTACAGCTAGCTCCTACTTTGTCACCATGGCATCTTCTGCCGCAGCAGCATTAAAGGTAACGTGGGGCGACATCATTGAAACAGAAGTGGCCAGAGCTGCAGCCGACGATGATCTATACGCTTCGCTGGTACGGCAACGAACCAAGTGGGCGAACTGAGCCTATGAATTAAACATTAGTGTTGGCTTTTTTCTGCTTAAATCAATGGATAAAAGAGAATCCCAGAATTAAGAAAGATCCAAAAGGAATCGTTTGCGGAGAGGTCTAAGATTAAATTTTAGAATCATGCAACTGTACCTCATTTTGGAAATTACTGCCGAACAGCTTATTTAATCTAGTGTCAAGCCTAAAACAACATCTTCCCCATGAGGAGGTCGAGGTGTTTACCTTTGTAACGATTTCCCTCACACACACGCAGACGTATAGAGACACGCGACTAGACATAGAATTCGCCGTTGCTCCTCAACACTTCAGCAGTAGCTACATATATCGCCAGTTAAATCAGCTGGAACTAGCTTTTGCCATAGGAATCGAAAAGGAAAAAACACGGGAAACGGCAACGCCTACTCTCTGCAGGCCCTGCTGTCACTTATTTCCCACACCGTCCTGTTTGCTTGGTCCCTTTATACATGAATCTCCCTATATCCTCCGCTTTAAAAATAGTCACCAAACCCGTACCGCGCCTTTGTCGACGCTGAGCGTCGACATTGCCTGCTTCTGCTTGTGAAAGTAATCTTCTCATAATCTTGTGCAGTCGACCTCTGTCGTGGAGTAGAAAGGTATCGGCGGATATCATAGGTACTAAGATGTCCTGCAAGATTTATGACGAAACAACATCACAGTCATTAGATGAAAATCTATTCATTAATTTGATTTAGGAACACTGTGGCAGCGGCAACAGCTGCATTTTTAGTTGCCTCGGCTTTGAGCTGAGCTTTCGTGGCACGACCCTCGACATGTTTGCAGTATTGGTTAAGCATATGCAGCTGTCTTTCTCAGTCTCTCAATCTTTAAATAGCTTCCTATCCAAAACGATAAGAAACTCAACGGACTATGTGTAGGAGGGTTTAGCACGTCTCGTACAAAATCGGAACGGCCTATTTGAAAATCTTGTGCTTATTTCAGTGACACGGTCCTGCATGAGGGTTAGCTCATCATAGCAAAGGCGTACAAAGCGCGTATGATTGAGCGTAAAATAGAGAAGAAAGAAAGCATGAGTTCGTAATTTTGTTTGGCTTTTTGACCGTTAACCGACCAAGTTGTCTATTTTTCTATCTGCTGCTTTTCGTCGACGTTACGAATTACTGATTAGACCGATAGTGCTTTTTGGCTCCTTGTGACACCCTGTAGCGTATTTGGCGATTGCTACAACTAGACAACAATGTAGTGAAAGAATTAGCTGTGAAAAAGGTGAGGCAGCGAGCATAACAAACACGTGGTCTACTTCAAACATCCTTCAACGGCAAAATGAAAGAAAATCCATGAGCACAATCTAGTAATATAAGTTAGAGGTGCCAAGAGGACTCTCACACGTTTACTTATGCTGGTCACTAGCCGTCGTTGTCAAGTTCAGTTGGGACGTCTCTTATCTAGCAGGCAAGCCTCACGGGGGCTGGATGTAGCAGTGATGGTTAGGTGGATCAGAGAAGGACTCGAGATGAACGGCCGGTTACGGGACAACCGGCAATGGGTCGCTGGATGTGGAATCTTCGGAGAACATAGTTGGAGAACCGACAAGACTACTGACTTTCCTTCGACTTACGAGCGAAAAGTGAACCCCGTTAATAAAAGGAGAGCTGTCAGTTCCTTCGGCCGGCTGCCGTGTGATGATGGATAGTAGACTCCTGGGTCGTTTGAGGAGCAGGGCGAATGAGAAAGATAAAGAAAAAGACAGAACAAGATGGCGCCAGCAAGCGAGAAGAAGAAAAGGGCAGCTCTTCGCCGGCAGGCGGAATGGGGGTTCGCAAGCTATGCAGCAGCGGCGGCAGCAGCAGCAGCAGCAGCAGCCGTACCTCTCAGGTGATTCGAACGGAGATCTCAGCGGACCTTTCGTATGCATCATGTTGGAAGGAAACACCAGTTTTGTAGTTAAACTGCACTTGTATAGGATGAGAAAAGCGACGCGAGCGAGAACAAAAGGGACTTTTTTGTAGGAAAATGCGTAGTCTAGGACGAACTGAACAGGACAAAGCACAACTTGCTGAGCCTGCGTTAACCGGCTTCGTCGGATGAGTTGTTTTGGAGGGCCCGACGTAGCGGTAATGTTTAAAAAAAGAAGCAGTTAGTGGCATTGATACAGCAGCGTAGTGTTGTCTTTCTGGGTCCGAGATCGTTAGCAAGGGCCACCCACTTGAGACTCGACCCGCCGACGCTCGACTCTTAAACAAAACGATAAGCTTGAGAGTAAGTATTAAAATATTCTTTTTAGATGAACGAATGTCGCCAGCAAAAGGAAGTGCACAGCTGTTGTTGTCGTTGCTTGGAAACGGCTTGCGACTAGCCTGTTGGAACAATAGAACTAGAGTCTGTGTGTTTTAAGGTGGTGTCAAAGCATTTCACAAGCTATGATTCTCGGTCCAACCTGAACTCCGCAAAGAGGAGAGGAGCTTCACTTACGTTGCCCATAGCGGGCCCTCGATTAGCAAAGGGCATGCCAGTGGCACGGTGACGTAAGGTTAAGGAAAACTCGTCATTTGAAGGAAATAAGCTTTTTCGATTTGCGCCGACTTTGTCTTTTTGTACTTTCATACAGGCTGAAAAGTTTATATCATTAGGGTTTCAAGAAGAAAAGCGTAGGGCTTCATTAAACAACGCAGCCAAAAGCGATTCGCACAGGCGTACACGCTCTATTTGTCTTTTTGCATTTCTCAATCAGTTTGTCACTGGGAAACAGTTAACCGTGTAATTGTGTCCTTATTTGTGGCCTGGATTCATATTCTGCTGGAAAAGGAAGCCTATAAAAAGAAGACTGTGCCGTTTGCCTTGGTGTGGTTAGTGAGAGTCCTCTAGCTTACGGGTACGTTTAACGCGGAATAGTTGAAGACTTCTAGGCTTAGAACTAGATATACCGTCGAGGAAAAATTGACTTGGTTGGCTCGCTGCATAGAGTAGAGGATTTGTGTCTGGCGCCCGAAAGGCTATGACCAGAACAGCGAATGATGTGCGGGCATGAATTCGGAGCAACGGGCTTAGGAAGTCTAGCGGCTGAGGAAGGGGCTAAAGGTAGAGTCAGCTACAATGCGGGGCTGCTATGCGATGTTCGTGTAAAGACGCTAGGTTTTCAGGGTAAGGACTATGAGGTCGTTTGAACCGCCCCGTCCTAAACGTGAACACGAAGGATGGAATTTAAACCGTACAGACGCCTTTAGTGGGGCGTTTCTCTATTTCAATGAATGTAGTAGCTTAAAGCTAACAGTGCCAAATCCAAGCTATGTCCAAGTAGAAGCTGTCCGTCATCGACACCAACTCTTGTAGCATGCGCTTAACAACAAAAATCGAACCGAGACAAAGAGTTCCTTTAGTAATTGCTCCATGTTTTGCTGTCATTTTCTTCTGCCACTCAGCCATCGTAATGTAAATGCCGTCTCTAGTTTTCGCACTATTTATAGCCCAATACCTTTTATGCCAATCAGCTTGAAAAAGTTTTTTTTTTACAAAAAGCGAGAAAGCATAGGATTGAGTCCCTAAGGCAGAGTTCAGATGCTGCGATAGCAGCTTAAAAAGAAGAATAAACAACAGCAAAAAATGGAGCTGGTTGGCAAAGTTAAAGCAGTACTACCGGCAACAGAAGTGAGTCTTAAACTCTGTCTGATTTCCTTTTCTTTTTACGCTTTAGAAAGCACGGCAGGCTGCGCTATTCTCTCTGTAAGGGCGGTTATTGCTACTGCCTCGGCCTGTTGGCAAGCGTTACTCGATCCATAGAGTTTCTAGCAGGGTAGTTTCGTTTATCCGGCTTCTGTTTCTTCGTCGTTACTGCTCTTATTGTTGTTGTTATAATAATAGTGCGACCATGTGTGTTTCATCCAACGTTTGTGAGTTACATGCTATTGTTGTTATGCCGATTTTGAAGGTTTTTCCGTGGGCAGGCGGATTAGGTCGGCCATGCTCGCAAAGGCGTTCATCGGCCCTGGTAACAGCTCTTTCGGACGGTAGGTCTGAATTCGTTGTTTTGGGCAGACGGATCTTCAAGTATTGACAGCGTTTTGATCTGGCCCGATCAAGCTGCCGTCTGCTCAAACTTCGCCTGCCTCTTGCTGCTCGCTTCTGCCCCGCTTTCGTTTCGTTCCTGTGGCCTCGTGTTGTGGCTGCTTGGCCGTTCTTCACAACGCTTCCTGCCGGCAGTCGTCATTGGTCGCCGGCCGGTTGCCAGATGTTGTTCTTCGTGTTACCGGGTCCTAGTGACTTTTTCCAGCCAATGTGTAGTCAGTTGACCCGAAACAATTGAACTATCAGTCCCCCGTGCCCCTTGAACAACCCCACCGGTTCTACTTGCTCTATAGTTGTCTCATTTTTGCTACGAAACCACCATAGCGGTGATGCTGTCGGTTCAATACTCTGTCGCCGCCGTAGACTAGCGGCAACCACTCGCAGACGGCGTTCGATTCGTGTATGATAGGAGAGCGGCTTGCCCAGTATAAGTCAGGTACGGTAGAACCGGATCGAAATGAACAGTTAGAGCTCAGCCCCTCGCTATGGACTGACCGAAGGATTCTGTTCAGTTTTCGACTGTGGTTAGGCTACCTCAGGCTGATCAAGCAGACTGTTACCCGCGTGCGCTGCAGCATCGCTGTTAGATGCCTGACGCTAGGTTTTGCTTCGTCCATGTCAGTCAGAAAGAAAATCAGCAGATGGAAAGGTGAGCTGAGTGTCCGTTACGATCGAGCAGAATGATACAGTCTGACGAGAAGCATTACTGATACTAGTATAACAGCACAGACGGGATTAATCCGTTCAACTATGACTAAACAGTATCTGGAATGATGGCAGTAATTATGGCTTGGAACGTATCAGATGCCAATATATATGCACAATGCATAGTCGTGATGAGCTCCATTGTTATATAGGGTTGTGCACGTGTCGCCCGCCGGCAATACACGGATACGATGTCGCATATCGCCATACGTAAGGACTGTATTTGACAAACGAGAAGGACCGTTTAAGTTCTTAGGAAAAGCAGCATGGCACCACTGTAATTATGGCAGAGTTAAGAGACGTATTTTTTCTCTTTAGAAAAGTTATGAAATAGTCAGCTAGATTTTGCTCAGTGATATCAGACTACGGATCTGCTTATTCCATTAGCAGAACGGTGATATCGAATCCGATTGTCTAGAATATAATTTCCTATAGAATCTGAAAGTGTCACCTTCCAAGGGCGTAAAATGCGTATTATACATACGTTGTCATTTTGCTTTTAGTAAACCTGTGATTTTGTCTTTGTTGCGATCCTGTTTCTACAGGTAACCGATTCTCACGCCAATTACAGGGATGCCATCTACCGTTACGTAATGGCATTATTAACGTATGATACAATTTGTCTATATACTGAAACGGGTAATCCTGTCAATCATATTCGATGCATTCAAGGTCTATGATCTGCACATTTTTGTTTAAGCAAGATGACATCTTTATTCTATATATAAATATTAATATTCAAAAATGTACGAAGAGCTTCAAACAGTTCAGCAGGACAAGGTAGTTAGGCTCGGCCAAATGATGTTTCGACGTATGTTCTACAGCCAGTAAAGAATTCTTATTAGTTAGTCCACCTTTTATCGTTAGGCGGCGTATGCAGTAGTTGCTACAAGTAGAAAATTTACGACATCTATACGGCCGTCATCTATTCGATCTTTTGGGTGTGATAAAGTTCGTAGAATGATCTTTTGGCGTTTCCGCTAACGCCTCATAATTGCGTTCTCAGTTGTCAAAATCCTTATGTGATAATTCGTTTGCGTTTCTGCAAAAAAAAAATCGAGAATCATATCTGTACGTTTTGGCCAGCCTAAAAGGAGCAGCGGCGGCACGCAGTGAATCGTGTTAAATGTCAGGCCGGACACCGCGTCCAACTGAGAACTATGCACCTGTTAATGTATTACCACCTCTTTCAGAGACAGGCTTTATTGTGTTGGGTTTACGCCGGGGGTTAACGGTCGCTGTCGGATGAGGCAAAATTGCAATGGCAATACCGGTCAAGATGGCCTGGACCGAGTCGGCCTCTTCAGGGCACTAGAGGATGACTGGGTATGCTTAATAGAATATAGGCCTGCGGTAGCGCGTTCATAGGTCCGTTAGACGATCCTTGAGGAGAACAGTGTCAACGGCGATGTCAGTGTTGCCAACGAGTAAACTGCTGCTAGCCGTGCTCCTAGTTCAATGATGACGAGGGTGAAGACAAAGGTGACTGAACGTTCTTTAATTTAATAGTCTCTCGCCATTAACGCATAGCCTGGACCAGCAGAAAGTGGGCAGCGGTGGATGCGTAATTTACTCAGTCAGCTAGTTACGTGCAATCAGTATCATCGTAAACATCAACATCAGCAACAATAAGCCAAGATGAACACCAAGATCATAACCGACAACTATTTATGGTAGTGCTGTTAATAGAACGATGCTGTTGCGCTGTCGTTGGTTTGATTACCTGATAAGACATATAATATATAAATACTCGGGGAAAGGATTTATAATGCCCACGCAAAGTGGCTGGTGGTGCTTAGCAAGTAAGTAAGTGCGACCTGACTGATAGGCCATAATGGCGAAATGAACAGCAACGATAACACCACCTGTGCATCATCTTGAATGAGGACGCCCGGATGGAAACACAGAAGGGAGGCCCGAAGTAAAAAAACGAGAAAAACAATAGTTCTTGAACAACTTGGGTTACTTTGTTGCTCTTAACGGCTCGCGCCTATCGCTCGCCAATCGATGATCTTGCAAATGGTCCTAAGTAAACGCGTAGACAGATGGATACTAGTCTCAGACGTTGTTGAATGTAGCAAACCAGGATCTCGGCTTGAGTTGTTAGAAGTAACAGCAACAGTATCAACATCAATTGCCGTTTTGAAGAAAGCCTGACCAGCAGACATGTCGAGAGGCAAGGGGCACACAAGCGTCTTATGTTGAGGCAGGATACGCTAGGTGTCGGGAGGAACATATCAAAAACAACAAGAGAAAAAGCTCGCACCACAATATCAACGGAACGTTGCCGGAACTCGTATCGCGTAGCGCCACCATATTGCTCTAATCGAGCCATACGACTTTGCCTTTTCGTCCGCCTTTTTCTATTCTCATCATTAGCGCTACCACTGACATAGCAACAATTGTGCTGGGGTTGTTTGATCAAACAGTCTATTATTATTATTATTAATTTTATTATTGTTTACTCTAAAGAGAAAACACGACTATATATATGCCCATTGGGTGTCGAGGCTCTGGTTGCCAGAGCCGCTCGAAGCAGGGTAGGATTTTCGCGGGTTGACTATGGCGAGTTGCAGCGTCTTTCACGTCTTTTTTCCTTGATTACTCTGGTGGAGGGGTTCCCTGGTGTTATGGTGCTGCGTTGTTCGCTATGCTTAGGTGTTCGTATCAGTTACAATATTGATGTTAGCGAAGCTTTGCGCTGCACACGAAGATGGCCATCTTCATCAACGGTCATCGTAATCACCATCATCATCTACCGCACTGTCTGGCGATCGGTGGATACCGATGTGCGTTTGAGATTGCGTCACTTACGAAAAGGGTGTTTCTTCGCGTTCTGTTTCGCTGCTAATTTTGTCGATTGCAGCTCATGGTGTTACTTCTGCTGTTTAGAGTTGCGGGGCCCTCCTATCATCCGCAGTTATAGCAACCGCTGTCTGGTTCTTGGTTCGTGCAGTTTCAAAGTGATTTCGACTGTCATCTGTCACAGAAAAGCGAGCAACAGCTCCTTCTGCCGGACGACGACGACGACGAGCGGAAAACGAACAAAAAAAAAAAAACAAATACCTAAACGAAAAAAAATTATTGTGCTAGACAGCCAATCGTTCCGTCAGCGAGACTCACTGTTGAACAGGTATTGCACCTTGGGCGTGATGAAAAAAAAAAAGAAAAGGAGAAATCTCCATAATTTATTGTTTACCGGTACCACTATATTGGTGATTTGGTGTGTCATATGGGGGAAGGGATAACGCCCGCACTGAATAATAAACCTGTACAGGTGATGCATCAGGATACATAGAAAAAGCGCAGAACGAGAGCCTTTCAGTATCCCACGATGTTGCCTGGATTTCGAACAATAGTCAGCTATTGTTATAGCTTAAATTTAGCTTCCCTATTGATTTTCGACTAGGTGTACAGCGGAATGAAGAGAATGCTTGAAGTACGCTTAGAAAAAAGCTTTCCTTTATGAATGAACGTCATTAGCTATTAGATATTTAAAGATACCTTTCGTTCTCAGTAAACGACTTCCGTGTTCTGTGTAGTAAACCAATTGGGCGAGAAGTTCTTCCAAATAACGATCATGACGAAATAGGGAAGAGAGAAACGTCCGCAAGGTTATGACATTGACGCTCAGGCATTTATTTCTATTAGCTGTGGAGTTTTTGAGAAGGGGTTGTTCGGCCCTATTTGTACACCCCTCCGGAATAATTAGCTGGATTGGTTTCTGATTGATGATGAAGATAATCATACGAGGGTCACAACCGCTTTGGCAGCAGCAGCAGCAGCAGCAGCGGCAGAGTTATAACGCCACCCACCAGCACATGGGGCGAGGAAATGAAAAAGTGGGAGCGACTAATAAAGAAGGCCACCGTTCACCATCGCCACTAACCGCACCAGCAACGGCTTGCGCGTTCTCAGCGTCCTGGGCTCGATTCGGCGCTGTGCTAAGTAAAGCCAAACTCAGTTAGGTCGAGCTGAAAGGGAAGGGTGCCCAACGGTGATGGCGGCGAAGGCAACGATGATGTTGCCCCCATGCTGAGGGGCGTTGCGTTGTTGTGTTTAGAGGCAGCACTATCTCCCCCCATTTCTATTCGACTCTCGGGTGACTACTCTAATAATCTCGTTCATGACTCTGGGGACCTGTTATCAATAGCAGTCTAGGATTGGCGTTCATCGCTGACAGGCCACTCTATAATTAATGAAGACTTAGTTCGAGCTGGCCGGCGTAACCCTTTGCCACTCAGTCACCGAGTTTGTTTTTTTCAGAAATAACACTTCCAGTGACACATTCTGTGTGAACATGTTCTTGGAACCACCTGTTTTAAAGTACAGTACCAAAGATCTGTCTCATTAAGAGTCTGACCACAGTAGATCTTGTTAGATCTAATTATCCGGGATTTTTCTAACAGAGCCACAACATGACATGACTACCATGCAAGTAGTCGTTCCTTATTTAATTGCCTAGTTTTTTGTGATCATTCCTTCCTTAGTTGTTAATTTCCGATGATACGAATACAATGTTGAGATTTGAACCAACCGTATAGCATCCCTGTTAGTTCCGCGTACTATTACAAATCACTTAAAGAAGTGAGCATTAGCCATGCAGGCCATGCCGCTAGTTTCTCGCCCCTCTACCGACGATGGTCCTACTTTGGACGTAAGTTTAAGTGCGTTTGTGTTTGTGCGTGTGGAGTACTAACAATCCGATAATAATAAAAAATAGTAAGTACCCAAAGTCACCGAAAGCACGAACGTTTTTGTTTATATGTGTGTATACGTAACCAATTCTCTACTACGGTTGGGTTCTTGGTCGACCGAACTAGAGACTAATAGAACAACCTGCAGGATTTGTGTACGCATGTGTCGACTGCTTGCGCAAAACACGCTCGGCCTCCAGTGATTCTTCATCGGATATGAGTATAGTTTGCCTGTAGCCCGGGTTCATGTTTATGGGTCTGCTGGTTGGTTAACCGCCCTAATAAGCATTCTTCTGATTCTTCCCGCGAACGCATCTGTTTACTGGTCGTTGTAAAAACATCCATTGAACTGTTCAAGCCATCTTGTTGCTTGCCTCCAGCGTAGTTACGTTGGTGCCGTAGTATTATTATAATTGTTATGGCAAAGGGCAACGGACACGATCAGCTGGTTGATTGTAGCAGTCAGTAACTAAGCATCGAACTCGCTCGCGGAGCAAAAAGCAATAGAATGCGAGTGGCAGCACAGCGCTTTAAAGGGCGACAAAGCAACAAGGTCGCTGTAGACGAAAAAAGAAAAAAATCTCTTTTTGTCTGCTATTCTCTACTCTGCTGCTGCTAGACTTCGTTTCTGGCTGTGTTGGAGCTGCTCGAGGCAGTCCTATTTCACTGCTGATGCTGCTGCCTCTCTCTTCTGTAGCAGGAACAGCGACATAGTCAAAAATCGCCTATTGGCACGGTCAGAATTAGCAACAGGAGCAGCAGCAGTAGTCAGGCGGAGCATAAGTAACGTCAGACAGCGATCAACTTTTGATAGAGAGGACAGGACGAAGTTTAGGAACCTAAAGAAGAAAAAAAGCTGTACGAAAGAACGAAAAAGCGGAAAGAAGACGAAGAAGAAGACGTGAGCGAAAATTTTTTTCCGCTTCTTCTTTCGAGCCTCTCGTATCACGGCAGCAACAGCATCAGCTAAGCGGCATCGAATCAAGTGCTTACTGGCGCTCAGGCTCTGGAGCTTATTGTGGTGGGGTTGATCATGGCCGTTGCTACGAGCTTCTTTTATTGGTGGTCCGTCTGTCCGTTGTCGCACAAGAACGACGCACAACTTTCTGCTTCTCTCGTGCAAACGAAGTAGCTCCATCATGTAGTCCGCTGGATCCGTACTGACTGACTGACTGACTGAACGCCTCTACTGAAGATCCGAGAAATAAAAGACGCGGACAACGAGGGTCGGGTGAGGCCGAACGACGAGTTCAAACGAAAACATCAAAGAAATGGCAGTGGCAGCACTAGTCATAAGTACATAGCGGAGACCGTTTCTGCTAGGGGGTTGAGTTTGCTTGCCGTAATGGTCTAGTGGCCGCTACTGATGAAAAACTATACTCCAAAGGGAAACGAACGCGGAAAAAAGAATGGAAAAAACTGAAGAGGGAGGAGCTAACGGTTATCCTGTTCGGTGCGTTAGATAGATTAACACTTTTGAAATGCAAACTAGGTAAGAACACCTCTGTATATAGATGGATAACTCTATGTAACAAAAGCGGTTCATGGGTGCCAGATTAATAGATGTGGGCTCAGATTCTTGAAAATGTACGAGATGAAAACAAATAGAGAAATAAGCGGGCTAGGCTGTATAGCGTCTTTATCAAAACTCGACGAGCACGCTTTTAGGTTGAGATTGATGAACCATGATAATTATTATTCGAATACGAGTGATTTGAAGGTGTCAATTATAACAAACTTGGTAAGTTAAACGTAACAGGTTAAAGAAGTTCCACCCTTAATAGTCGTACTCGCTTAGATTGGTATTACGCTCTGGGTCGGAGTCAGCCTTTGGCCGGTGTCAAATAAACAAAGAACAAAGACGGACCTCATTGGCAGACCACTCACGCTTCAGAATATAAATGCGTATTACAGCGGAGCATTGACGTCTTCAGATGTGTTTGTGACGGCACAGTGGTGAATCGATATCAGTGTACAAGCTGTGCGATACTCATGTGCATTATCGGCCTGCCCAGCTCGGTCGAGAACAATATTTATAACTCAATAACATTAGTTATGGTCACCTTCTGCGTTCAACAGAGAGGCATACTTTTAAACATCCCGTATAAATGAGGTTGGTAAGTTTTTAAGTTCGCCAATCGGTACGATCGAATAACTAAATATCAAGTTCCTCCACCGCTCAATGTTACTCTACTGAAGAGAGCTGCCTAAAACCTGCCGGTAAATATATATACCTATATATCGTCTATCGTTAGATATGCAATCGCGTTCACAGGTCTAATGTATCCGAGTAAAAGGTCATCGAATGATATAGACAACGGATGGATATCGTTACTGCCACTAACTACGACCACGTTATCTTTTGTAGGCCGTATGCCCTTGACAACAACTTTCAGGTTGTCTGCTTCCGGTTTTGAAGCACACGGCAAAAAGCGAAATGCTTCGAGTCAGGTCATGGACTAGAGCGACTCGGCGCCCGCCTGTTTGCTATGCTTGTTCTCAGGTTTGTATGTGCGTATGTGGCCTTTTGTGGGGGCATATCGTTGTGAGGGACTCTGAGGTGAAGGGTCTTCAATTCGTTGTTACCATTGGTCAGCAGATCGATGTCTCCGTGGCGACGATACTCTCATTTGAGTTGGTGGTTACTTCTGTCGCTTTTGATACTATCTCAGTCCAGTTACTTCTTTTGGGTAGTTACAGGGTTTTCGAAGCGCCTTGTCACCGCTATTTTTTGGCGGATCGGTCCATCTTCTAGCCGATTAGTTAATTACTATTGTTATAAAGCATCCTCGGGTAAGCAGTATTCTAGGCCCATTTAAGATATTCCGCCAGAGCTATCTGGCCGGAGGTCACAAGGCCTGGTGGAACGTTTGTTACCCACTACTTATTGAGGCTGTATGAATAGGCATGTAGGTTTTTACTTGCAATCGACTACCATTGCTGGTAGGCAGGGTACTCACGAGACCACGCTATGCCCACAAGTTATTGCCGCATGCAGATGGTGAGTTTGGCCTTCGATGATTACAGGCGCTTGGTTTCTGTCTGAGGGACTTCGTTGATCCGTTGTTAGTTACATGTAACTAACTAAGTAGCAAGGACTGCTACTTGGCCAAATTGAAAGCCTGAGGAGGCCAAGAAGCCGGAACGAAGTGACCGTTGCTTAATTCTAGGATGCATTGGAATAGTACCTGGCGCTGTTTTTAATCGGGTTGGGCTTCGGTATTGTGCAATATATGAGCACGTAGGGAGCAATAGAAGCAAGCCTATTATTCACCTTAGTTTGCGGAAGCCCGGTGTAGAAGAAGTACGCTGAACAGTACAAATCACCTGTCAGCGAAACATGCCAAAAGCTGGAAAAAAAGCGTAGAGACATAAGAAAAGGTCTCACCATAGAATCTTATACTATACAGTAGAATGGTCTTAGGACAATATAGATGTTCACCTAAAGTTTTGGGCTTTCACAGAAGACTCACTGGGTCCTTTTTTAACAATTGCAAGTGTATTTGTTGAGCTTTTTTTTTGCTGTAGCCGTGCAGTTACTAACGAAATTAAGCATACATGCATGAGAGAGTCGTCGTGATTATATACAGTTTGGTTCTTGATTACCCGATAGCTGTGAGTATCGTCAACAGGTAAGAGTATTGGAAGAATTGCCACCGCACATGCCGCTGATAGATCCTTTCCCTGGCTCTACGAACCGTGTCGTACCTGTCCCTAGTCGAGGCCAGCCATGAAAAGCTGTATGCTTGTGTATATCGCGGAAAACCATATTTCCATCTCGGCGGAGGGTCTTTAGTGCCAGTCTTTCTCGTTCTCGTTTTAACCAATTGTCCTTTCGGTTCCCATCGTTCGATGCGAGCGATCGCTATGAAAGCAGCTCGCTCGCTACTCAAAATGTGTTTTTTGTCCGCGTCTGGTGTTATACCCGATCATTGGAAGTTTACTAGGAAAGTGCTGACTGTTGACTGCTGGTTGACGGCGGCTGGACGAAAAGGCCCGGTAAGATTTTAGAGCTGGTGCAACAGGCTACGAGCTAATTATTGAGCGAGATTAGATTGGTTTAGATAATGTTTATTTCGTTAGACGCTTTTGATTGTAAAAGGCAACGTTAGAAGAGGATGACAATCAAGTCCCGTTGGTGGGGTAAAATAGCTATGGGAGCTGATGCAGAAATAAAAACGAGAATGACGGATCCCTCTGTCACTTTCAGTGAGATTTATAATGTGCGTGACGAGATCTCTGCTGTATTGCCGTTATAGTGACCGTTCCAATATGCTAAAATACAACGGTCCCCAATAAGTATAGAATATGGGAATTACCTACGTAGATTTTTTCAGATGAATCTAGTTTCTTTGTCAAAGCTATATGCATTATGTTAGAACGACTACTTCACGCACTCAATTAACGGCGCATCATCATTATTAGCTACCGGGCTGCTGTATGCCAAGTTTAGGTGTGTTAATCATATGTGGATTACAAGCTTTTCGAAGCCCTATCAGCTAGGGGTTATTTGAGTGTCGTTGGATTGTTTTTTGACTGATGTTTTTGCTTTGACGTACAACCCCCAGTTTTTTCTACAAATAGTTAGCAAAGGGAAAACGAAGAGGGAAAGGGGCAGCCCGGAACGGTAGTAAGCGCGGAATGTGGTTAAGCTTGAATGTTGGGGGTGTTACCTTCACTATGCCGCAGTCGTCCGCAAAATGTGAGCCTATCTGTTTACTGTGTCTCTCTGATAATATTACTATGGTCGTAAAGTTTGACGTCCTGACCAATGAATCTTCGGTTGTTTCAATTGTGGTGATATCCCAAAGGCCATTCGGGTAGCTGAAAAGACCCTTGGAGTAACGTAGAATGCGGGGTCACACATAAAACCGTACCTCTGCCCAACCGAGATACATCCTCCAACCAGTCATTCGATTACGATGCGGCGTTCACTAGTAGCACGCCTTCACCCAATACTACTGCCGGCTATTGATGCTTTAAGGAAGGGTTGTGTAAACGTTTTGCGTGTCCTACGGGGCCCTATTCCTATGGACGATCATAAAGGTATTCTTACGATCGCTGTTTGACTTGTCGCCGTTGTCAAAAATTGGAAGCTGGAAGAATCGTTCGCGCCTCAAAAAGTGATGATACGATTGTTTATGATTTCACGCGATCAACCGAAATAATATACTAAGTCCGTACGCAGAAGGTCGCATGACCAGTGCTTATTTTTTTATTCACTGACCGATTTTCCTTGTATCAGCGAAAATCTAGACCCCAGTCGAGGTCGCTGCTTCGGAGGTTAAAGCATAGGAATATAGGTTTACTGGTTGATTCTCGGCCCTCGATACAGCCCCACTTACGGAAACCTCTAGTCAAGCGACCACTTTCATTTTTATTAGTTAGCGTAGGCTTTGAGTCACAAAATTCTTTGGTCTGATTTGACTAGCGACCCAACAACCCAATTTGAAGCACCGTTGAAGCCAAGTATCGTCGTCAGTACCGAGTATCGTTTGCGTTTTCGACTACACTGCCTTCACCTCTGTCCGATTAGTTCTAGAGAATCGAGCTGCGAACAAGGATTTTTTTCGACGTCCTTAAACTCCTGGTACCGACAAGCTGTAGCAAAAGCAATGGTCGCCTTTGCTAGAAATTCAAGCGCTATTCCCGACAACACTTCCGTCCTCTGGGTAGCCATGGCTTCTTTCGTCATGGGTCGTCAGCGCTGGCAATAATCCGGTATCGTGTGCCTAATGACTACGCACAAGCTGGTAGAGAAATCCAAAGAGAACAAAGGCAAGTAAAAATACGATGCCCTGGAAAGCAATCCTACGCATGGTGGAAACCTTATTCTATGGCGAGGTATGCACGGTTATTGTTTCTGCCAGTCGTTTCTTTTTTTCTATTCTAGATATTATGGCCTGGCCGGATAGCAAATAAACGCGTAGAAATTATGCAAATGGCGGCAGCAGTAGTGTGATTGAGTCATCGGAACACGTTTGGCGATATGGAAGCGAATAGAAATCACAAGGAAAGGAGGTTTATCTGTTCTTTGATAGTTCAAGGTTTGGGAGAAATATCGGAATGGACTTTTGTCAAGAGAAATCGGTGGAATGACTGGAGTACAGGAAAACCCTGACAAAAGTATGTATAATATAGTCACTGCGCATCAATCGACTAGTCGGATATGGAAAGAAACTAAAACAAACGATCTCTGTACATATTTCTTCCGCAGGCTGTTTATCACCCCGAAGTCTGTTATCTTTACGGGAAACAAAAGCGTGTCTATTCTTGAAAAATGATCATCGCGTTGAGTTGTGCCAGGGGGGATATTCCTGAAGCTGAAAGTACTACATGCGGGATATCTGCCACTGTTGCTGTTGTTATGCTTCTGTGATTGGCGTTTGGACGCAGGCGATGTATCATCAAGGTTTGAACCTCCATCGGGAATATCTTGATGGGGAAAGAGTGGCAAGGTCAGAGCTTCCTTCTTTGGCATGATTCTTCAGTCGATTGCCCTACGACGCGTATACACGGATGGTGTACACGTCATTCTGACTCTCGCCTGGCTGGCTGTCGACCTTCTGCTGCTGCTAATGTTGGATTACAGAGCGTAAACGGACGAAAATTTCTAATCAAAATTCAGAATTGGCACGCCTGTATTAAGGTCGTACAAATCCGCTCAACGGAAGAGACGGGCATGCAGTGCGTGGCTGGCTAAAGAACTAATTTGAGTTCGTAACTCAAGAACGAAAAAAACAGAGTGACGAGGAATGCGACGATGGATCTGGCGGCGATGCGTTTTTGATTACGATGCAAATTGAGGAGTCAACTTCTTCGCTGTTTGAGGCGGACTTCGGAAAAAGATAGCTTTCGGTAAAGATGGCTGGAATAGTTCAGAGCCCCTAAGCCTGAACCCCGAACATATGCCTTCGTTTCGTCGCGTCTTCAGGGCGCCTCTTCAACTACGTGCTTGTACTCAGTCTGTCATTTCCACATTTTTAATGCCTTTGTTTGCCTCTTTTCAGCTCACTAGATGAGAACCGATCCGATGTGAACGAGAAAGGTTCTAGCACGAGGGGCTTGCAAACTAGTATCACTCGTCTGATGTATCGAGCGAGGCAATGCTTGGCGGCACAATTTGGAACATATGAGGCGGGCATGCACGACCAAGCATAAGTAAACTTTATAAGAACAGAGTTTATGCAGCAGTTTATCTTTCACTTGCCAATCGGCGCTAAACCAAAAACACTCAGGGTAGCAATACGATGTACACCTCTCACAAAGCCTAGGTCCTATAGTTATCGATATATATTGAACAAACGTGTTGTCACGCTCGATTCTCTTGTAGCCAATAATCTATTTAACAAAGTTGTCACTTAAACACTAAATTAGCTAAAATCTTCTAATATTTGAGCATATGGACAACGTTTTCCCCCAGGTGAGCCAGACGACACAGTCATGGAACGAAGAGTGTTCAATAGATCAAAGCAGTACTACCAGCGAACTACTCGTAAACGTTGAACCATAGCAAGATGCAGCAATATAAACCACCATCTTGAAAATTGCGGTTTTAACAGATTTAGATTCCAAATGCGTAATGCCGGCGGCAAGCGTTGACATGGCACAACTAACCGCCTTGGGCGGTGGCAAAAAAATAGCAGAAGGAAGGGATAATAATGCGCTTCCATAGAAGATCGGAAATTAGCAGTTGGCGATCATGTTGATTGAAGGATCTGCATTACGTTATAGGGAAGATGAAAGGAAGATCAGGCGGATGTCAGTGCGCGTTCGTCTCGCCTGACGTTGCTGCTGATGTTGTTCGTCCGACTGCCTGATCGCTGCGAAGACCGGTCATTCGAGATGTATTTGCCGTATGAGAGCGAGAATGCTCTATTATCGTCGCGCGCGCGGGTCCTAAAAGTTGGCCGACGGACTGGCTTAGTAGACATCGTTACCAAGCGGAAGTGTCGGTGCGTGTAAGGCTGAATGGTAGAATACGTTCGAATTGAAGATAGCAGATTGGATCGTGCGTTAGACATTGAGGGGTGACTAAATAGAATCACGTTTGCTAGTAAAAAAGAACTAACGAACATTGAGACATGCGCAGCACATTATCCAAATATCACAGTTGGTCGAAGCTGATGAAAAGGCATGATGAAAACAGCTACTGAATCTGTGAGATGGGTGCGCCAAGGGGCATTGGTGACGACAGCGTCCCAAAAAATGTTTGTTTAACCTTTACATTTGTATTGAAACTCTCGCCCTGATAGATTCGATTATGATTAACGTAATGCCAACTAGAATAATCTCAGTTCTATCAAGCAAATTACCCGGACATAAGCGTCTCTTCCACTCCTGTGCTCAGTTAGAATGAGCCATTGTGTTATCTGCGGCTAAGGGTGGGTACTGTTATCAAAAACGCCTCGTGAGTCCGTGTCGATAGTCACCCCTTGAAGAGCACGTGGTCGAGCGGCACCATCTTCATTTCGATCGACTATAGGATTTCAGAGTATCGTCTATCTCTCTCTCTCTCTCTCTCTCTCTCTCGCCCTTTTCCTTCCTGCGTCATCTGTTTTTCAGTTCCCCTAGGGTACGGAGGACCCTGACAATTGTTGGATGGTTACTCGGTTTATCCATTTGTTCACGTTATGATCCACGAGCAAGCTCCGCTGCACCCTTAGTACCGTAGTAGCATTGCTAATAAGAGTTGTAAGCTCTTTTAGCGTATCTGCATCGTTGCGATATAGTAATAACAATAGCTGTTTGGTGGTGCATGGGAAGTCTGTGCAGTAGAAAATAACAGCTGGAGATGGCAAGGACCGAAGGAACCTTGGCCTATTGCCGCTGCTTACGGCAAGTGTTATACGCTACACTATAATAGATGGCAGCGACAAACAATGCTTAGGTCATGTACATGCTACGAAAGTGTCCACACGATGATAATGGTATAATCATAAATTGCCACCAGATAAAAACAAAAAAAAAACGAGGTAAACTTGCGTTGTTTATATTATGGCATATACTATCACAAGTTTTTTTTGTATGCGCACAATTAATTATGTAATGTACCTGCTTCGTAAAAAGTGGCTATCGACAAGCAATGCTGCGGGGCTTCCACTAGAAATCCACATAATGTAGTCCGTTGTATATTAAGTAGCAGTTTTAGGCCCTATCGGCCTGAATGGATGAGGCAATGTACGCTTAGTGAAAGCGATTCTAGGCCCGGCGTATATTCAGTAAGCATTTCTATTCAACATGCGAAATCCAGTCATATAAAGGCTGGAATATTTTGTAGGCTCTGTAAGCTCCCTCATGACGCTAAAGAGTGAACGAAGCCTGCAATTGATTTCAATCCAACTAGCTATTGACTAATTGAAGTGCATTCGTGTGGTACACGAAGACGAAATAGCAGGTTTCAGATTCATGGAGGTATATGTGGTGCTTTAACTGTTTTTTCGGAACTGCGTTGCCCCAACTGGCGGATCTAAGGTGTACGGATGGCCAATGACCTTGCAAGGTAAAATACTTGATTTGAGAAGGAAATCTATATCTCTAGCAATTTATTGCGCACTTCTTACGTGGGATCATATAAACTTCGAGTGCCAGCTAACTGGGATACTTCTGATTCTGCCCAAGTTTTCGTGAACAAATACTGTATTAGGCCCCCGGAGAATAAAGCATCGTTCTTTGGATCTTTCGGTTTTGAACGTGTGAGCGATAAAAGAACCGATCTAAATTTTTCGAATTTACCAAAAATCTCATAGTAATTGTTAGCCTCCCTGTTCTACTCTATGTAGCCAGAGATGACCGCGGTAGCGAAAAGGGAAAAAATCTACCAGGGCGTAACGGCCGCTCTGACCGTTTCGCAGCGCCTTTACCATATCGGAATTTCGGTAGCGAAAGCGCGTTTTTTTGTTGTCATGATGATGGTACTATGGCTGCTGGCAGTGATACATGGGCGAAGATGAAGTGCAGCTGGTGAAATCAGAGTGGGGGCATCGAGGTCAATTATACAGCGCGATTAACAGAAGACGTGTACGCGTACATGTGTGATTAAATAACGCCTGATTAGCTGACAGCCGCCAATCAGACAAACAGGCAGACCGATCGGCGGTTCCGAGGCGTTCTACCGCGTCAACATTACCACCATCAGCTGTCGATACACTGCAAGCAAATGCAGACGACAGCCAGTTTAGCGACTACCGCTGACGCTGTGGCCGCTTCTAACGGTGGCGCCCACCACGGACAGTGGATGAAACCAAATCAAACGAACGCTGAGTGGTGAAACATTCATTTTCCCTGTTATCGACCGCAACCGGCGTGTCATCATACATAGACAAATATATAGACGCTGCTTAGTAGCTTCTAGAATTTGTCTCCGTAGTTCCATCCTAAATATGGACCACCTATGTGAAAACCAAACGTAGCGTTCCTTTCGTCCTGAAAAATTCGCACCGCCGGATCTGGGCAATATGCAGGCACCACTGCCATAATCACAATGGCATCCACCTTTGCAATAATATAATACACTATATAAATAAATATAAAAGTAAACATATAATATACTATCATCATCATTCTTGTTCAACGCTTGCAGTGCATACGTTCAGTTGCTAACGTGTCTCTGCGTGTGTTGTATATGTGAATGAATAGCCGTGGGAGCTTTTTTACTGGTGAGATGGACGCAGACCTTGCTAGATTAAGTATCTAAGGTTGCCAATAATAAGTATATAATGATTAGCACGATTGCTAGTAAATGGTGCATGGTATTACGATGTACAAGGAAATAAAAAACAACACCCGAAACTGACAAATGCGATTTGCCACCGGACAATGGCAAGTGACCTGGGCGTCTGTTTCTACGTAAAAAAAAACTATCGTACAAAACTTCACGATACACTTCACCCAGTTCAACTCTGGCTACCTACTGGTCTTGTTTCTGTCGAATAATCGATAAAAGCAAACGGCGTTGAACGCCAATGAGCTAAAGAAGCATTGCATAACACCATACATGAAGAGTGCCTTCTCGCCTTCAGTAGGTTATGCCACCGCGTGATCAGGACAAACAATTAAGATAATAAACAAACGACAACGTTTGAACGACGCTAATGGCGGCACCGTCCGATCCGTGGGAATTGAACTGATCATTCGTAGACTTTAGTTGATCCTTATTGTGTCCACGGAACAAAGGAACAAACGAGCGGCCACAACGAAGGCAATGCGCAGCTTCCAAGTAGAGGAGAGGCTGGGAAACGAAGAAACGGATAATAATAGATAAATCAGCATTTTTATGCGGATTTACATGTCTCTTCGGTGTGCGTATGCAGATAAAACATTACGCCGACAGCCAAAAAGGTACAATAGCAATGAGATCTTCTATTGTGCCCATGCAAATTGTTCACTTTGGCGATCCGATGAATCAGAGGGCAATTGGCATATTTTGCCACCCGAGGTGTCGCTGTGCTGCCGCTGCCGTCGTCGCCAGCACCGACTGCGCGTCAGACAGCAGAAATGACAACAAAGGATCGCTTCGCAGCAAGACTATACCACGTCAGACGCTTAAGAGCTGCGGTTGTTGAGCATAACTGAGACAAGCGAATTGCCCTGGACGAGCGTCTGGTCAAGAGACAAAACCAGCTAAAAGTCAGATGAAATTAGAAGAGGCCAAATATAGTCAGGGCTGACAGAATCGAGCCTCACTGATAATGAGGAGTAGATGCTCGCAGGAACAAATTGAACGTTCTGCTTAAAGTAGTGAATATACATGCAGGTAATCTTGAACATACCAAACGGTATGTTTATCGGAAGGGTGGTCACGCTTGGAGAACCCAATTCAGACGCATGTCACTGGTTGAGCGGTCAAGCATATTGGCTCGATGTGGCGACGGCGAAACATTGTAGCGCGGCCTTATGTGGTTGTTAGGAAGGCATTGTTGACACTCAAAAAGATCAGGGAAACTCGAAGTGTTACGTCGCCTGTCCCTGTGCTTTTAGGTTATCCAGAAACAAGCTACAGCGGGTCAAAGAATGAACCAATTTGAAACGAAAATTATTCCAACGATGAAAAGTTCACTGGCCTGCAGCTACGGTTGTTTTGTACTGAATCAACCCATCTTAGTTAGGGGACAATGATATGTTTAGACGGACAACGCTTACTCATCCATTGTCTACAAGCAGTACCCTCATCATTAGCTTCTACCACTGTTCATTTGATGTCCTCAGTTATATATACTCGACGTTTTTATTGGAACCAGGCCGGTTTCAAAGTGGTAATCGGTATAGTAACATGTGAAGGAAAGAGTTCCTCGGCTGTGATGAGATTGAAGCGTTAGGGGAACGGTTGTGGACGGCAATATAAAGCCGAATTGAATTAAACGCACCGTTAAGATCCGAATATAGACGCTTATACAAACATGCACATGCATTATGTAGCGCGTACACGCAGTCAAGATGAGGGATTAACTGAGTGGCTGACTACAATCACCACCGTCCAGCACTGATATTGTGCGGATGCCTGTTCTGTAACTATGCTTCTATGTTGAAAAGATTATCTAAGTGACCAGATGCTCCAACATTGGTCTCTTTGCCAGCAGCGCAGAAAGGGGCCTACTTCTGTTTTTTTAGCCCTTCTCCCGAATCTGTCACCTCGGTGCTTCATAGCGACCAAGTCAACAGCCACATTCGTGCAAAACACAACCGTGTTGGTGATGATGATACATGCAGCTCGACCATGGTGCTCGATATTCTGACGCCAGATCTGTAGGCTTATTTAACATTAGTACAAGTTAGGGGTCGCAGTAGTATTGGAGAATAATACCGCTTAACGGTAGTACCGGGCGCAAATTTCGAATGATTTATTTTAGTAGTTGTAGCAGTCAGAATTGTCATCTGCACTGTCGTCAAAGGAATAAAGCTGGCCGGTTGTCTACCTTGAGAATGAGAGGGAGAAGTTTCCGAAGGAAAAGTCTGTTCACGCAGTCCCTTGTTCGCTGTTTTTCTGCTCTGTCTCAGATGCGGGAGCCCCGTAATGCTGGCTGTTTATATTTGGGTGGCGATGATTCACAGTTGCTGTCGGTTTGCTTTCCTGTTGCGTTGTGTCAAATGAGCGGTGATGCGTTAAGAGCCTTCGGTGAGGCCAGGTGGCCAAGATGGAACTCATTCGAGGCGATGGAAACTGCCGCTGACGCTTGTTTCTGATCTTGGTAACAAAACGAAGTCATGGCGCTGGTAGTGCTGACGATGGGAATGACGACGCAAAAGCATGGGATGATTATGCTGACGGTGGCGGTGACGCTACCGGCGGTGGTGGAAGGGCAGACACAAACAGATTTATTGGTGTCTACCATCCGTGTCAACAGAAGGATTGACGATGAAGGGCGATAACGGCAGCAACAACAATAACAACGATGGCTACTGCTGCCGCTGTAGTTAGCTGGCAAGTAAACTATATATTACGGCTAGATCATGTCTAGAAACCGCTGGCATTTGTTGTGATACCCGACGGAACACGGGGTCGCGGTCGCGCTCGACTGTTTTATTAACCACCATGCCGCTCGACCCACCGATAAATGTACAGACAAACACCAGGCGGTCGCGCTGGCGCTGTTGCCATAATGTTGGCAATAACAAAAGCAACAATAACAGCTGAACATTATCTACATCAATGCTTAGCGGACGTTAAGGAGATAGAAGAAATAGAGATAGGATAAAGTGATGTGTTTGTCGGCCAAGACTGTTTACGTCAACGTGACTTCTTTTTGTGCCTTTTTTTTTTTTTATTTTCAAACAGAACAAGTCTCGTTTCTGGTTTTAAGTTATGTCACTACCTTCTGGCCGCTTAGTCTCGTCTCTGCGTCCCATTGTCTGTTATAGGACAGAAAACGTATACGCGGAGGCGATCAGAGCCGTATACATAAGCCATGGAGCTACCGTTCAACAAGCCAAGCATATCGCACCCACAGTCACTATTCATGTGAGCGAATGAGGAGGTCCAATTTGAACCGCTGGTTCACTCTGCGACAGAGAGGCACAAAAAGATCAACTGCAATTTTTCTCGCAAAAACAATAGCAACAGCATACGATAAGAAGTATTTGGCAGACTGTCCTATCGCCGGTCACTGCGTGACGACGGCTTGCCACTTCTCTTGTGTCACGCGTGTCTGCTCGCAGCCGTTATGGACATTGTAGCTGCATACGTGGTGCGCGCATCCCCAGTATAACGGTGCTGGCTCTGTCAAATCATATTCAAAATGCCCTTGTGTTATCTTATGCCTATGTGCTTTCCGATGTATCACTGGCGAAGTAAGACGCAAGAAGCGTAAAAGGGTAATGTAAGCAAATGTGATTTTCATTGGCTTCTACAATATGGGTATAGATAGATACGAACGGAGAAACAGTTTATGGAACTGCGTATGAATTTAGAAGTTCGTCCAGTCTGTTGCCGTTGTTAGGTTTCCGTGGCGGCGGGCAATTGGCTAAATGGTGTCTTGCCTGGTCCCCTGCCTCAGGCAGATGCGGCTAATGGAAGCGAATGCCACCGTGACGTCCAATCCTAAATTTTTCTGCATTCTGCGTTCAATCGAAAACGGCGGAGGGCTTTATTAAACAAAACTGTAGCCGCTCAAGCAGACAGACAGGCAGGCGAGCGAGATCGCGAACCACCAACAACCGGCACAAAGACGCCACCAGTAGCTCTTTTCATGGCCCGCCGTTCGCTACGGTGAGCTCACTCGCTGCACCAACAGCGCCATGTTGCTGGAATCTACTCTTTGTGTCTATATGTATGTACCTCGCCTATGTTTTTCTGTATATGGCTCTATGAGTGACTAACTGAGTGAATTAGTGTGTCTTCCATCGGCGGCTTAGAAGGACCGGGGAATTTTCGGTCGGCGCAGTGGAAGTTTTCAGTAGAAAGCAGCGGTAGAAGCGAGACTTCAGCACAGCCATCTCTGTAGTTGCTACTGCTGACATTCTACCACTAACCGACGGTATGAGCCAGCGTACCACGAACCAGCCAGTTCGATGAGCAAAGCGCCATCATGGGGACAGAACAAAAAACTGGCTCCGTTATCGTCATGTTAGCATTGTCGTCATTATATTCATCAACGTTTTCACAAAACGCTGGTGACTGCAATGCCACTTGTACTGACTCGCTAAACACGGACATCCGGTTAATGACATTATAATATCAGGAGAAAATCAGAGCAATAGACAAAGCTATTCAATGCGATTCAGAAATGAGACTATTTATACTTATAATAGAATATCTTATTTGTTTGTGTATTTCATTTATGTCGGCGTGAACCTAGCTCTCGAGCAATACCTGCTACACTTTTCATCTTCCTTTTACCAACCTCAAACAACCTTACACACAGGTGACCGTTCAGTAGCCGCATGCTTTAGGCAGACAGTCTTTGTGGGGTTTCTAAGACTAGAGCCGTAGCTGCTATATCGTTTTGTCAAATTTTAAAGATTTTTTTCTAACGGATGCCTTCTGGTTCGTTGTTGCAGGTAAGCACAGAGCGGTCTATCTATCCATCCATCTACAGTACTCATGATGAAAAAACAACGTATGATAATCGAAGAAGGTGAACCGACAACGCGTTAGCCGTACGGAGATTAAGCATCAGGGTGGTGCCTCTTAAAACATCCTCACTATACTTCTGAAGCTGTTTTCTGGTCTGTGCTTCTTTTTTTGCCTCTCAAAACGGAGTTGTATTCAGTCAAAGTAAGCCGAATGTCGTTAATTAGGATTCTCAGTGCTTCCTGCCAACAGTCGTGTCGATCCACGCCACCATCTCTAAGGCAATAGCGTGTATCCACAAATAGACCAACATTGCAAGTACGACGGGGCCAAACAATTATTGAAGGCACGAACGAACTGTTGTCATGGTTGTTGATATTAGCTGTCGTTGCAAAAAAAATAACTTAAATACTGCGTTTTGATACGAAGGGTGTAGAATAGCTAGGTACGTCTTGCTAGCTATAGGAGCCAACATGTCGGTGATATTGGCGTTGATGTTGTCTATAGATAAACGTATAGAAAAGGAACAGGGGCAGAAGGAAGGAGCTTGTGCAAGATAGCAGGAAACAACAACAACCACAGCGCGATCTTCGGCTCAAGGAATAGATAAGCCGATGAACAGCAGCTCGACTGAGACCTGCCGGTTGTTGTCCGTTTCACGTCATTAGCTTTCCGTTTCGATTGCTACACGCTCTTACCATCTTGGGATTGGTGGTGTATCTGTGCAGATGACTCTGACTGACTGCCAGACTGCCCCGTGATCCCCATTTATACCAGAGCAAACATAATGGATTCAGTTTTTGTCTTGCCCTGTTCTATACTACTTGCTATCGTTACTGCTGAAGGTGGATATCTACAAAGCGTATGGGTACCACTACGAGATTCAGCGTTTGAGTACAATCGCTCAACTTTTCGCTGAATATAGAGACGCTGTTGTGTAATCGTTTCCCTGAACGATTTTCTATTCCTACATATATACACGTATTCTACATTTTCTTCATTGGCCAATTTGTTAACCTGCTTTTCTATATTTTGAGAGGAGCTTTAATAAATCGGGGGCGGTTGATACATCCTTGAGGACTTAGAGAGGACAAGTCCTGTCACAATGAATACATGCAGAAGCTCACGAATCGTATTGATCCTATGGTTCGCGCCTACCGCGGCTGCGAGTATCTGAACTGAGCGACGCGCAAAATGTTGTTTCTGTGACGTTACGTTTCTTTTTGCCCAGGCCGCCGCCCCTTCTCTGGCTGTTGACGCTCCCGCTGCTGCTGCTGCTACTGTCGTAAATGCGAAAGTGCGGTCCTTTTAAAAGAAAGTCAGTCTTTTTACCGTTTGTTACTTAAACAGTCATCTGTACGCCGCTGTCCTTATCTTCACCTTGGTGAAGAAATACTCTGACCTGTACGGCAGAGGTGTTATGAAACAAAGATGATGCAGATTAGGAGATAGAAAAAAGCGGCGATGGCGGTGCTGGAGCGGTGCAGAGCGATACTGAGGGAGGCAAACCGTTTGCCCGATACACCTGAGATGAGCGGTCGAGGCAAAAAGGGAGCCGCAGACCAGACAAACGCAACGATGAACTTTTATCGCTTTTCGTGTATTATTGCCATCATCGAGACTAGCAGCGGCAACGCGGACAATGCCGTTGTGGCTGGCTAGTCAGAAGCCTTAATTTTTAATTCGAATTCATAATGCCGTTAGGGTACCATCGGCTTGACCCGACGTCTGTAGAAGAGGTCGTGCAATAGTCTAATAGAGACAGTATACCAGCAACTGCTGCTGACGATCGAAGATGTTGACCCATAAGTGTAACTTTATACGCATCGAACAACTATTACATAATAATAGGTAACAAAAAAAGCGTCGGAGACTTACTGCAGAGAGCCAAGATAATGTATCAGTATCGTGACTTTTCGAGTCGTCTTCAATACGTTGAGCTGCACGTATACTATTATAAATAGTAGACCATCATCGTTTCATTGTCGACAATGATGGTCTTTTTTTCATAGTGCCTGTCGGTCGGTGGCTATGAGCTGATCGTTGTCGAAGTTGCACGCACTGCGAACTTGAACTAAGTTCGCAGTGCGTCTAGAGTTAATGAAGTTTTCGCTTGATATCGTCTATGCGATCGGGCGAACAATGTTATTTTCATTTCGTGAGAAAATTACAATCGACGAAACGAGTAACTTAATGATTAGCGCACGATCTAGCGCAGTTTTTAACGTTAGCCTAGTACGTGCATGCACGCCACTACATATGTACGCAGTATTGTAACTTGTATATTGCCATTATTATCAGCATCAGCATTGTTGTTGTCTTTGTAAGCATTATTTACTAAATAAAAAGGCAATACAAATACAAGGGGCATATAGCATAAATAATGTTTATGAAAATAGATCCTATGATGGCGTACGATACGTCTCATCGCGCTCCCCTCGTAACAGATCATCAATCAACTGGGTATATAACAAGTTGCCATAATAAATTTTGACGCAGTCTAGCTCGTGTATATAAAAATAAATTTAGCAAGTAGGCTTCACTTATCGAGATATTTAAGGGTGACTCACTGGCCGAAGATCGGTGATACCCGGAACATTTCGTGTTATTGGTACGTGTCTCTTTTAATAATCAATCGAAAAACGAGAGGATCACTCTCATCTGTCCATGCACAATTGATACAGATGCTAGCTCCGTTCACTCGTCGTTGTATCTCGTATTCTGCTGGCCAAATGACAATAGAAATAGGAATTGAAAAGCCTATGTGCGCATTCATTAATATCTTATTTTATATATATATATATATATATATATACATATATATATACATATATATATATATATATATGTAAAGACTTAAGGTGGGGCAAATCGAGAAACAGCGACTGTCGCTGCTGCTATTTGCTAATCGGCGGCTGGTAGCGCCACTGTAGTAGACGCATTCTTGATACAACGTTCGACAACGACAAGTGATCTTTTGGGTCTCAAAGCTGTCACTTCTTTAGTCGTGTGTCTGCTATGGGCCTCTCTAGTCGAGTGCAACCGCGGCATATAGAAAATCTTGTGAGATTGATTTTGTCCAACCAGCTGCAGTTCGACGATTCACTATCACTGACGTGTCCCTCCACTCCTTCGTGCTGCTTTCTGTATGGCGTTGGAACAATCAATCCACTGCTGAATGTCGCCGACAACTTCGTAGGCAGCATACTATCGGCTGTCTGCTGGGAGCTGCTTTATTACCCCCCTAGCTCAAAGCGTCTGTAGTGTCCAACGAGCTCGAGGAGCCTTGATGCTTTTAGTAACAATAACAGTTTATCTGGTAACTTAAGCAAGCATGTAGAACAAGCTCTCAAGAGTCTCTCCAAGGAACTTGTAAACGTCGCTGGTCAAAACTTAATAGCAAATATGATGTGACGAAGTGACTGATTGTCATTCGTACCGTCTTATGTGTTATTAATGGATCGGGTATGAGCGGGCGTCAATGCATTGACGTGTGCCTATTCATCTGCTGGACTGTGCATGTGAGTGTGTACGTTCACGTTTTTTGTGACCGATCATATCTCGTAACGTATCTCGACATCGTAAAGCGAAAACTTCGAGGAACGAAAAGAAGCCTACGATAGTTCTTATTTTAGTTAGCCGGAACGTAGCCTTTCCTCTTACAGGCCATTGTTTGACGGCGGAAATCCTGTGCCCGTAAACGAACGTCTGCCTGATGATTGCATTGTGTATACGAAGTCGAGGTGGTTGAATTTTAACGTAAAATGGTTTATCGGTCGGTTACTCTTGAACGAACCAAACGTAGACAGTCAATCCAGAAATGCTGTTCTGCGTATGAATTTAGGTCCCGCCATTGACCCGACCGCCGCCTGCGCGAACCCCTGCGCAGTAATTTCATGAACTTTATTTCGATGCATACAAAATGAATTATTTCGTTCCTATAGAAGCGCCCTTAACAACATTACAGTGGCCGCTGTCACTTCGTATCAGCCACAGGCTAGGTAAAAAAAACGAAGCAAAATCCGGGAAATTTAAGGAAAATTAAGATTTAACACCTACGCGTTAGTTACTATATATATTACCAACATACGTTGTTGTACCAGACCATCAGTTGAGGCACTAGGACTAAAATCTGCCGACGTCCAGAGCCATTAACGGCGCGTACTCGAACAGCAGCGATAATCGTATTATATATATAATGGCGATGTAACATAAAATAAAGGTGACTAACACGTAGTTAAATTTTTCTTGGAAAAAACTGGATTATATATATCTGGCAGCATAGAAGCTATAATGTCGAAATTTTACGCATGTCAACATTGAGTATATGTACGTATGACCAAGACTCGTATTAGGACAGCGAAATGTTAATGCATCAAAAGTCAAATGCCTTAGATGTTTTGCATCATAAACGTACACCAGTTTTACTATAACTTTGTAGCTATTCGGGCGACCAAACTTATGTTATTTAAATTCATTGTTTTTTTCATTGACGACTGTGGTACCTCCTTGAAAGACGTGGTACCTAATTGTAACACTAGGTACAATTAGGAACCACGTCTTTGCACCGCAGGGTTCGTGGTGTGAACCATATGTTCCAAAGACTCATTACCTTATGGGCTAGGTGTGTACATCGTTGAGTCATTATATCGGTCACCGAACCAAGGCGGCCACGCTACGTGTCCTGACAATGTTGTTGCGGTGTACCGGCACCGTTTCTTTTCCTTTATTCTATCCCGGTACTAAGCCATACCAAAAGGCAGATACAAAGAAACTTTCCCTGCAAACTTCGCAAGGCCCTCCAGCTCGACAGGCCTCTTTGTTTCGAGTTTTACGGCCGGTATTGTCCTTAGATATTTCATCGGGCCTACCGACCATCAGATGCTATTTGCACTGTTATATAAGCCAGCTGTTACTGAAGTTCTCTGGGACCAGCTACTTCGTACGTACTCGATGCGCACTAGCTCATCGGTCGCAGGCCAAGGCTTCCAAAGCGGAAGCAGACAAAGTGGACTTACGCTATGGTATGGACTACGTCGCCGAGTTGAGTCCTTACTACTCATTAGAGACTGAAACAGCAACAGACACAGGCCGCGAGGAACAGACATAGAACTCGTAAAAACAATGAGAACTAACCAACGGGAGTAACGCTAGAAGATTCGTAGTGGCATTGGTGGATGGTTGAGATGATGACACTGCTTTTCTTAGCAGCTTCCCATCATTTGGTCAGCCGTTTGCTGCCGCTCTGTTACTTCCTCTGTCCCGTTTTTTTCTCTGCAACGAAGCAGACGACGACGTCATGTACATAGTTTTTCCGTCGTTCCCCCGCAGCATTTCCAAAGCCAGTAACACCCATTCACACACCTACAGGAAGCTAGCTGGCGTTGTATTCGCTACTGCTGCGCGATGAGTGATACCTGAGAAGTACCTCACCATCTGAAGTCGCTTTACTGCTGTTAATGTTCGTTCGGTTGCTGAGTTGGGGTAGCGTGACGGGAGCACTGATGGGTATGGAGCCAATTAAGATACGCAAGTGGCAGAGGACAACGACGACGGCAAGACGAACGCCTCGTCCGCTTGCTTAGTTATTGGTTGAAAGGACAATACGAAACGTGTAAAGAGATCCACGGCCACCACGTTGTCGTACCTGCGGGACTCAGTTTACTATCACTGTGCTCTGGCCCCCTTTGTTTTTTTAAAAACAACAGGAGTTGTTGAGCCATTGTTTATTATGATCTTTCACGTTAACCGTACGCCCCTACCCCCAGTGTAGCGGGGATAACATCTTCAGAATGGACAGGGACAAAATCTGTATCAAAAGAAAAAGCCAGCATACCCAAGTCACTCGAACGTGTTTCCCGTATCGACGGAATGACGCTAAATTCTTCGACGAATCCAGCGGCAAAAACCGATAATATGAGACATGACTTTGGGTCAGCAAAACAATGGGTGTACGCACTACAGGGGATGCATAGAGAGTTTACCTGCGGCATTTTTTCACCATTCTTATTAGTCAAAGATACCTCTTGATGGAAATCGAAGAGTTTGATTTTAGGAAAAACGACAGGAAAGGATTATTAGAATTAGAAGGGATAAAATACTTAGTTTCGCATATAGGGATACTGCATCCGGTATAACACAAATGTTTCAATGAATGAAGAAGCAATAGCAATTATTGCGGCTTTTGCCCTGTTGTCGCTCTACCTATAATAAAATTATTAACTAGACTGATTAGATATTAAACTAAGTTCGAACGATGAAAACATACGTATATATATACATAGCCGACTACTATAGTCGACATACTTGGGCAATAACTTTTTTGCTAGTGTGTATTTGTTTGATATATATATATATAAAATATATATATATATATTTTTTTTTTTGCGTCCGGTCAGGATCGCACTGATTCAGTTACACGCTGAATATGTATGACATTATCTATACCACTAGTTTGTTTTGGTCTGATGCTGCCACGACGGCAGCGCACGCTCATGGCAAGTTGCAGTTTTAAAGGCTTACGAGGCACGAAAAAGTAATATGGATGTGTGGGCCGAAGAGGAGGGGGTGTAGGTGCCACGATTATCGTCCGCCATCGGAATGACCTGAAGCTTCGTTGTTTAAAACCGCACTTCGCAATTGATTGCCAGACCTCAGCGTGTCGATTAGGCGGTTGTGAGAAGTGGCCTACTATCGCGACTGCTGTAGCTGTGCACGTACAGCTTTTATACGACTAAGGCAGATACAGACGCCTATGTGAGCGCCTCCTTCCTTCTTTTTGATGCGTCTATTTCTGTCGGTTTAATTTGCACCCTCGCAGTCATACCATCAGCTCCTACCTTCAGCAGGTAGCTTTGATAATAGTACTACTTCGACTAGAGCGACCGCATACAAGTGTCGCTTCACAGTAAAGCATAAGGCTGATCGATACGAGCTAAATCTAGAAAGTGAAAGAACGAAGTTTCAGTGTCTGGTATAGTTGTCTCGGCAGCGCGGCCGTTGAAGCGGGATCTCATTTTGACGCCAAAATGACTGCATTGACGGCTGTTGTTGTTGTTGTGTAGCGAAGTCGACGTAGCGGTTAACGTTGAGGATAATAGTATGATGGTTGCATTATCGCATGATGCCAGGGCCGTTAGACCGAGGGGAGGTGTCAGGACGACACCGGTCGCACGAGGTCTTGTCAAACAATGGTTTCTCACCGAACGGCTGCAATCGTCATCAGCAGGAAAAGAATGATGCAGTGCAAGGAGCAATATTTGATTCTGGCTAATTATGACGATGCTGATGATCATGGCGGTAGAGGTACAACTAAATAGGCCAATATAGAGTCGATCTTGTTTGTCTTCCGCTGTTTCTGGATGCTTTCGAGCTGGTCAGTGTCGACATTTTTGTTGAACATTTCCGAGACATACCGGCTACGCAGGCCCGATCCGGAGTGGCTGATTGATACTCTGGATCAGCTTTATAGATCGCAACGATAAAAAGAAACGTTAAGCTTTATGGGTCTGCGTCGGGGTTTCTACTTAAAGAATACAATATGGCCTAGTGAGGTTGTATGCTAATAAAAACAACTCCTATGCCAAGAACGTCGTTCAGCGTACGATGCACAACCAGTTGTTTAAGGTATTATGATACTTGTGATTTTCTTCGGAGCCAGGCAGGCATGCTGCCGTAAAACCGCGCCTCACCGCGCAAAACCGCGTTGAATTTTTAACATCATAAGGTCACGATGTACAGTGATGGCTGAACGCTGAAACATACTTTGTAAAGAGGCGATAGGTGTAGCTATCGAAAAATACATTTAAATGATAGAACTACATAGTATCTACTGGGAGCTTAAACATAGCTGGGTGAAGGTTGACCAATAAGAAAAATGGCTGATTATTCGGGCGCGATAGCCTCACAACAGGAGTCAGGGGACGTCCAGCGACACTTGAAATCTAGAATTTAAGATCTCTGCTTAGACGAACAGCAGGCTGTTACACTGTGTTGTATAATATTATTCGAAGCTCTACCACTTGTCAAAAATGAGAAAAAAAAAAAAAGAAAAGAAGAATCGCGGACCGTTGCGATAGGGTTGTTGCGCTTCGAAGAAAGCTCATTATTCTCGTGGGCCTTAGACCAGTATCCTGGCAATTGGACTGGCCCGATACACCGTACCATTTCATTATGTGATACGGAACTTAAGTTAGCCTCAAACAGCTCCATTGTGACAGCAGTAGATTTCTTCGAATTCTGTAGAGGTGTCTCTTTTCGTGTCACCCGACAACGAAAACATTTATTTTAGGGAATTGTCCTTAAACATTAATATTTTTATGGCATTTAGCTAAAAATTATATTAAGATTAAATAAGTAGACGTGGGAAGTAACTGACAACATTATTTTTCGAAAATATTATATTAATGGGTATGAAATTATCAATTGAACGAGTAGAATGTTTTTTTCTTCTAGTGGACCTTGATTTATAATCTCATATAAAAAATTAGGATTCACTTTTATGAATAAAATCTATTATGAGTGAATTTAATGGACATTTTAGCCTTAATAACGGCCAAACAAAAAAAGGAAGCTTTATTTCTTTCATGACTTGTTTTTTTTTACAGTTTTTCAACAGCCATTTAGCTTATATTATTAGCCGGAAAGGAGTCCAGTCGTGTCTATCACTATGATCATTCCGACGGAGGGAAACATGGTTTGATCAAGCTGTGAAATTCAGGCTGTCGAAATTCTTTGAAACCGCGAGGATCCCTTTTAGTTGAACGGGCCGTTGTCCTGAAAATTTAGCTATTGCGGAGCTTGACCTATTTGTCTATTCGCATCGTTGCGTGGTCATTATTTCGATAGCGCCGATTTGAGGAAAGAGAGTCATATCTACCATTTGTCCTCGTCTCCCCTTCGCTTTGCGAAAGCATCAACAAGTGACCCCGCCACAGATAAACAACACTAAGGTAAAATTTGTATGGAATATAGAATTCAATTGCGTTGTGCAGTAGCGTTGATGTTGCCTTTGTTTCATGTGGGGCGCATATCAATTAGGCACGAATGTTTGTTATTTTTTTTTTTGCCTTATCGTGTAGCTGTTAATTCTTGTAGCTAGATGCCAACTTGGCGTTGCGTATCGTGAGCTGAGTCGGCGCCTTGGTAATAATAGTCGTTTACCATTAAATACATTAACAAGCTGCTTTAGACATACTCATAATTTAAAGCGTGCACCGAAACGGTTATCAAATTGATCGGCTTGTCTACTGCTACTCGAGTCTAGCTGACTTCTTTCTTTCTAGCTAAGCTATGGGATGAACTTATCAGTCATTCTTTGAAGTGTTATGATGATGGGATACATAGTCTGCACATATCGGCTATGCAGCGACTGAGTAAACTTATATTCAGCTTAGATCACTGAATGCAGAGCATGGAAGAGACATGTACCCTGTTCCATATGCCTCCTTAGTTATATTCCACTTATCCGCGGACCGTCAAACCTAAACTCGATATCATTCTTATCAAGAATAGATGTATGCTACACATGTAAAGATATCCTTCTCGATACACACAGGAGACATTATAGAATTTTTCAGAGCTCTATTTTTCAGCTTTTCCGTACACATTTCTGTGAATCTTAGTTTTGTAATCATAAAATATCTGTTGCTGTTGACGTTGTTGTCATGTCACGCTGCCGCCGCCGCCGCCGCCGCTTACTTGTTCACTTCATCTTATAAACAACCTGTTTTGCAGCTTTAAATACTTCTGTTTCTGTGGGATGCTTCTTTTGACGGTTTGCTATACGACTGGAGAGGCGTCTGTACGGACGGACGCTTTGATCAACCAGTAACAGCATTATCTCGGTATACGCAATCATCAAAGGAAAAAGTTCGGAAAAGGAGGAGACCGTCAGGCCGGTATATCGACTAGAGTTGTTTGTTCGTTTGTTCGTTTACCTCAGCCGTCCGTGGTGCTACTCCTACGTCGCCATTCGTTGCTCTCTCCCGAGAACCGGCAACCGTTGCCAATGCGTGCATGTATTGTCACAGAGAGCCATCACCCTGCAGATTCTTTGGAACATGATCAAAATTGTTACAGATAGCAGCGACAGGGCCGAGGGAAGGGCGTCGAGAAAACTTGTTGTTACCATCGGCGTTGGCGAGACAGGTATTCTCACAGCAAACAGCAGACAAAACACAGACGATAGCAGGGCCGCGATCGGCGGGAGTACTTCGAAAATGCTCTGGCAATACAATTAGCAAGTGATAATCAGAGTCCTTTGCGGCTGCTCTCCGCTTGTCTGGCGCCTGTATCATCGTCGTCGCCCTAGTGCAGGTGCAGGCGCAGGTGCAGGTGCAGGTGCCGGTGCTCGAGCGTCGCCTTGCGGTGCGCCCTGCTGCTGCCGTAACCATTGCAACTGTAGAGTTTCGGCTGCTGTTCGATTCTCTCTATCACGCTTTCGTTTTCATTCGCTGTTCGGATACAACGTCGCGATATGGGGTCAAATCGTAGTCGGAACCAGTTCGATCCTCGACGCTTATCAGTACAAGATCGTGGCGCTGCTGTCATGATGACACGATTTGGCGCGTCAACGGCGCTCTCTAGAAATGACCGTGACAATCACCCTCCAGCAGGATAACAGAGGCACCGAGGTTTCCTAATGCAACGCAGCGCTATCAATATAGCCGCATTCACTCGCAGTGGACGGCCGTCGCTAGGAGGTTATTGCGATACACGATACATACAAGTTCACTTGTGACAGAAACGTCATCTATCCAGTAGCGCGTGAGACTCTCTGTCCTTTGCTGTCTACCAGTAACAACAACGAAACCAGCATTGTCGATAACAGTGCCAATAACAGCACGACCTCTGAAATTTCTGTCACCACTAGAAGTTCACCGCTGATGATGATTCAATCTTTTTCGAGTTTTCGTTTCCCTTTCATCTGATATTGATCCTGCTGTTGTTCAATAGCGGGGCGGTGCCGACGATGGGGCAATAAGTCTTCTTCGTGTGTTCCCTCTTCGCTAAGTGCCGATCAGTAAGCGGCCGTCTCATTAGCAGCAGCGACTAATGACGCGGACTACTGCCGTAAGTTCCTATATCAGTAGGACCATTATCATCATCATCGGTAGATCGACGCCTACGATGGTGCCAATGCGCGCGCCATCGATAAGGCTACACTCGTACATAGAAGTCAGAGACACAAATGGACAGGTGCTAGCAGATCGACTTAGATGGTTAGCGTCAAATCCACCATCAGACGTCACTAGTAACTCGGCCAGATATAGCCGGATATACAAACGGTATCATTTTGGCCTTCTTGTTTCGCCTCAGTTTATCCGAATATCGCCCATGTAAAAATCGCCACAAAGATCGTAAGCCAGAAATCTAGCCAACTTGTAGAAGTTAATTAATTAGAAACATAGCTGATTTCATTTCGGCGAATGTTTATACAAGCTTGATAGCTTGTGGGAATTTCCAATAATTTAAACACATCTGTTTGTTGCTATTGTCGTTGCTAAGAGACGGCGTCGATATCGAACAATATGTCATTGGTTAAGGAAATTTCCAACTGTTTCTGGTACAGTAATTAACAACGATGTTATCCTATCGGAAATTAGCTTTCGGAGATATTAAATTTGATTTAGTGCTCGAAAAATGTCTGTACAGAGGGCAATATAGAGCTGTCTGGCAAGACATATATTCATTGTAAGCGTATATAGAACTATTTCAACCAGTCTCGCAGCGCCCCCCCCCCCCCCGCGGTCATTTCCATATGCCTTCATATCATCATTTCGGTCGACCTTATTACGGATGCGTTTCATGCGACCTGGCATGCGCGTTTCATGCCAACCCAACACCGTCTTACTGATACGAACGGCGTTCGTCTGTTAGTGGTCGGCATCTCGAGGCGGTGCTGCGATGCGTGGTGCACGTTTCAGTCTCGTGACCAGAGGAAGCCATGGAGCATGCGCAATAATCAAGCATTGCTGGTCCAGCCGACCGCTAGGCCTGCCCGCCAGCTAAGCAACCAACGATCTAAGCAAGGAAACAATTAACCAGCGAACTAAGCGACTTGCAGTACCATCGCATACTTCGGCATACAAAAGCATTGCCCCTATACTGCTTCACCAGCGAGTCCACGGGGACTGCACGATTTAAAATCAAATTACCACCAGTACAGCCAAGCCAACTGCGATGACAACAATATTAAGAGGAAACATAGACACGGCTTGACTAGGAGAAAGATACTCGTGGAACCACAATAATGGTCTGCTCCTATACGTCGATTTAGGAGAAAAAGCAAGTGGCACTGGTTACTGCCACAGATGTTAAAGAAGGGGTTTAATGCTCCATTGCGCCGCTTGCACGGATCGAACTGTCGTTATCGCCTTGTTCAGTACCGCCGATACCCCAAATCGAATATTAAAAAGTCAGAACCACGACGATTCGCTCGTTGGAGCGGGGCTGCGTGAAGACTCTGTGTTACACACACATGTGCGTTGATCTCATTTTGCTTTGTGATGTTTATATATATGCTTCTAATGTGTTTAGCTATTTTGATAGTTGTCATCGCCGCCTTAGGAGAGCCGTAGCCGTAGCGATAATGCTAATTGCTATTAGAAGTGGTTATATGTGACGCAAACGCCGATCCATGAGCATACGTGTGGATCATCATGACAATGATAACACCGTCGTAGTGAATCGGGTACACGGTTGTCGATGTTTTTTAGAAATGTAGGCGGTGGGGGTGCTGGGGGACACGGAGTAGCGCGTCTATCCGCTTACTGGAAACAGCCTTTGTCGACGGAAGCGCCCAAGCACATTTGTCCTCCCTTTTGGTGATGGTTACAAGAGCCGCAGCGGCGAACGCAACTGTGCAGTGACATAAACAGGCATATTTACTTGTAGTAACAATACTTGAATTGGACGTCGGTCCTAGTCACAATCCTGGCGGTCACTTTAGCCAGAAATCCTTTTCAGAGAAACGAGCTTGCAGCACATCAAAAGAGTTGTCAGGTCATTGTTAGCGTTACGGTATGATTATATATATATATATATATATAACACAGTAATGGAGGCAAAGTAACGAGGAAATCCTACTCTGAACTTAGTGTGTTCCGAGGTTGAATGCAGTGGTCACTGGTAGTGGCTTTCGGGAAATTGCGGAAGCCTCGGCAACCGCCAGCGACAAGAATCCAGTTACTAGGCACGCGGTCCCTTGGGTCCATCGGTCGGGCTACATCAGCGGGACGACATCGCGTCCAGCATAATAGACAGCGGCATGCCAGCGGCTAAACCGTAAGCCATGACAGCAGGGCGGATCACGTTTCAGGAAACGCCGGACGGCTAGCGTACGTACCATTCACGGGGTCATTGTACCTTTATTGTAACTTGAATTAGTCTTGATCTTGCCCCCTCCCGCTCTCACGTTCTTTTTCGGGGACTTAACCTGGGGTCGCGAAGTAGAGGGCAAACGTAATCACGTTGTATAGGTTACAGCTCCAAGGATCGCTTGGTTGGCTGCCCGGTTCCATTCACACAGCCACTAACCCCGATCGAAGCGTCCTGTATTACATTACGTCAAAGCGTTGTTTCGCCGTGCCCCTGTTCATAACAGCCCCATCGACGCGATGTTCAGTAGAAGTGAATGCATCTATCCGGAAGTGCAGAATATTGTAGCTTGTAATATGTTTCCGGCTGTGTTACTCGATATCATCTAAGGGTTAATATCACTCAACATCGTCATTACATGTGTAGTATATCAAGATAGCAAAGCGATCCAGAAGAGAACGTTTTTATCCAAGTTTCAATTGTCGTTCCCTAGGTGATGAAGGCAGAGGACGTCGTTCGTATCTCGCCACCTATAGAGACAACTATTCTATGTTTCCCTAGGAGCAGACTGTTTCCAGAATGACTCATATTTGAAATCTCGTTTTAAGATCTAACCCAAGTACTAAATGAAAGCTTGGACCATGAAGTCTTTATAGAGGATCCTCGTATTCGGGTGTTATCGTTATTGTTCTGGTTACCTTACTTTATTCAGCTTTGTTCCGGAACGTCCCTTCTATCGAACAATTCAGTTCAGTAGACACTTGCCTATCCCGCAGCGAGCGGCCAATACTTGCGCGCTCCTGAAGCCCAACTTTGGCTCAACCTACCTATTTCCAATAGCGGTGTAGGGATCGTGAGGGTCACAGTTAATTTGCAGTATGTTGTGCGTGTCCTGTGCTGCTGTATTCTTGCCATTGTGCATCGAAGACAATTTCATAACCTCTGGCGGTTGCTCTAGCACCGTTGAAAACGAAATTTGCTGATTTACGCACAAGGCTTATTGTACTAAATAAATAAAAAAAAAAAAAAAAAAAAACTAAAAACCGTTGTTATTCGAATGTATAAGATGATGCCAATCATTACAATCGCACAAAGAAGAAGGAAAAGAAGCAGAGGGCGGGATACAAGGGTGGATTCATTAGCATTATTTGGATAAGGGCAATTCTCAAAATACACAGAAAGTGCATAAAAATTGTGATTGCAACGTTCGATTGAAACGAAAGCGTTCATCGTACAAGTGTCTTTCCTCCAAGTATATTATTTGAAAGCCATCAACTAATTTACTGATTTGGGATATCGGGCCACCAACGTTGACGTACTTAGATACCGAAAATCGTTGACGCTCTGGCCACGGGATATTCACTAATACAAAAATAACATTTCTATTAGAGAGTTATTTTATGTAATGACCTTTCGATGGTCATTCGTACGAACTTAAGCGCTGGTGCCATTTTCTACGTATGGTATGCAAGTAGTACTAAGAATACGCTGTAACTTAAAGTAAATGAGCTCAGCTTTGGCAGTGGCATAGATCGTCAGGCGGGCTCCAGAGCGAAGAACAGCAAGGGTCGATCGACGATGTCCTTGGGCTAATCCGCCGACCCTAAGAATCGATCGACCGATCGATCGGCCCAAACTTGTGCTTACGTATTACGGCAAAATTCGAATATACACAGGTAGACTAATTCGTGCTATGAGCCTTGCGACCCACACTATTTACGAGCACTTAGAGACTAAAACGAGTTATTTCATCATGCCTTATATGATTAAAACCTTTGATGTATACGTTAAACTGGGGCGTCATTGAAGCTCTAAGAAGTTAGATCTTTGAGAGACAAAAGAAGAACGTCACCGTCTCTATTAAAAGATTTAGGCTCTTCAATACGTTTCATTCCGACCGTGCGAAAGAAGTTGTCCACTATAATGCCGCCATGACGACGCTAACGTTATGGAACGATAACAAAACAAACTGTTAACACGTCTGCTAAGTGCAGCCTGCCCTTGTGTCATGCTGCACGCAAGACGAATACAGCCGAGGCCCAGCTAGAGCACTTAGTTGACAGGAAGAACGCGAGCAACAGAAACCACAGCGGTGGCGGGAGTAGAATCGATATTGCCGTCCGCAACGTCAGTGATTCCGTCCCTTTCGAAGATATCGCAGTCTTTATTTCCCGAAATAGCCGTTATTTTCTCTCTTCGTGGCGGCGACGGCTGCAACCCGTCGTCGCTCACTCAATCAGGCACTCAGGCAGCCAACGCAGCTGCGCTTGGGCCATCCGTAGAGAGCCTACTATATCTGTCCTTACTGTCTGTCTCTTACACTTTACCTTATGACAGTTGCAAGAACGGCAACGGCAGTGGCATCAGGGAAAGCTTTGGCTGCTTGTTGATTACCAAGCAGTAACGACGCTTCCAACGCTCACACAAAGCAATGTTCGCTGTATCATAGGAACGAGCGATGAAGGCGGTTATTTATTATACAACGACAAGGAATAATAGAATAAGAATAGTGCTATGTACTCGTATGACAACGATTTACTCATTTGCTAGAACCATTCAAGTCACACAATTTACTTGTTCAAAGACGATATATACATACAAGTCCGGCACGTAAATTAGGACCTTCTCTAATGTGTTGCTTTCAAGACTATATTTAAACAAAAACAGATATCTTGCAATCCGCAATCTTGTGTGTACTAGAAGTATTATTTCTGATGATGAAACAAGCGTTCGCCGTCAGACGATTTTCAGTTGAATCCTAATGAACTCACACGGTCATTTCAAATATTTTTCTGTGAAATTCTGTGAGCGTCTTTTTGATAGCGCGAGTGACCTAGTCGACGTTTCCATGTCGAGACTTCTTGGCCTATCACTCAAAAATGCATAGTGATCTAACGGGTTTGGATCTGGGCTATTCGGCGGTCGTATATGCTCAACCCACAACATGCTCGTAGTCTAAAGTAGACAAGCCTGCGCTAATCGACTTGCGTGAGTCGGTGCATCGTTTTGCTGGATTACATATGGTCTTCCCTCAGACATCTCAGCTATCGATAAACGTCGATAGTTTGTCGCACATGCAGATGAACCTTTTTTAATGACGCGCTTGTCTTTCTGGAAAAGTATCATGGCACGATGTCTCCTTCACTGGATACCACACTCAGAGCATGAACTTTGGCCGAGAATTTGCTTATAGGCACGATAGGCACGTCCTTTAGATCGTGAGCAAGATAGCGATCATTCCTGCAGTCGATTTTTGCATCGGAGATAGCGTTGCTCGTCAGAGAAAAATCAAGGACGGTCTGCCGCTTTATGCTGAAGAGGATCGAATAGCAAATAGCATCGGTTAAACCTCTTTGTTCAATTGTTTCCAGAGTACACTGTTTTAGTTTTATAACACAGTACGGGTACCTGAGGTTTTCGTGAAAAATCCGTTATATTTTACGTTCACTCAGAGTACATCTTCGCACCAGCGCCCTCATTGAATCAGAAGGATCATTAGGAACTAAATTTTAGACTGTATCTATTAATCTCGTTCTCGTTGTTCTTTCCCTTGTCACATTCGTCCGTTGGATTGTACTAGGTTTTGCTTCTACCTTTCCTGAGACCGTATACCTATTTGCGAAATTGTACGTTGTATATTTGAGTTACCCAAGAAGTTTATAACTTCGCTTAAGGGTTCATGTTGCTCGTGAAGATTGGATAATAGCTGATCTTCGCTCAGTTTCCGATAGTGACGTATTATGATGCGTCCTAATGCGCCTGTTGCTTTGGTGAGAGAAAAGAGTGGCCTGCGAACGAGAGAAGCGAATGAACGCATGTCTCCCACGATAAACAGCCCACCAAAATCTGTCCCAATTTAATTGCCGCACCATGTATATGTATATGCATAGCAACTGGACTCGTTATTAATAATGATGGCAAAAAATGCTTTGCCTTATGGCCTTATCTACCTTTGATGATGTGACGGTATCGCACAACAGGCGATAATTCATTTTCTGCTCATGCAGTGAACCTGGCGTTTCCCAACAAGCACAGCTAATTGAAATTCGAACTAAGCTTATAGCTGGAGCAATATTTGAACGCGGAAGACGATGGACAGACAATCACCATGGTCACTGCCATGACCAGGCAACCATCGCAACAATGACGACGACGACGACGACGACTGAAGACAAAATTAAATAAAAAAGTGAAAAAAGTAAAGATTAGCTGATCGTGCACTAAATTATGGAAGCCGTGATTCTACCTTGAAAATGTGGCGCTTATAGCGATGCCAGTAGTAGCAGTCGTCATGAATCGTATAGCTTGGAAGGGTCTTCTATTTTACAGAGTTTCTATATGGAATGTTTCCAAGCCAGCAAGATTAATGATTCATAATAGACCTTAAATGTAGAGGGGCATTTCTGTATCGCTAATATAGTTGTGCAAGAAAGAACAAAAGGACTGTCATCTGTGATGGCTTTCAAAGGAAGGCAAATTTAAATGCCTTGTTAAGATGTGCAGCCTATGCTATATTTTTGAAACGTGTAAATAATTAAAATTTTCGTAAACAAGCCCGCCAAATACAAACGTTCCAAGTTAAAAGCGTGTACGAAGTTACAGATGACATTGTTTAACGAATAACAAACATAACCATTATCAGTCTCTAGCCTACTTCGTCCGCTGTGCTCTTTCGCTTAGCGGTATTTACTAGCGCGTTGCGTCTGCTGGATCTATTAAAAAAAAAACAACGTCTAAAGCTAATGCTAGTGTCGAAAGGTCGCTTATGCCGAGGCACGTTATCTCGAAACAGGCAATTCTTGAGACATGAGTGGAGCGGGGGGCCCTTCATAGCCGGCTGTGCCAGCTCTGTGCATTAAGATCGTCATTGGCAGGTACCTGGCGATCAAGTGAAGTTGACACGGGGGCAGTCGACAGTAGCGTGGCTTCGTGAGTGGCAATCATTCAGTTTGTAGAGCCGCCGCTAAACCACCGCTGTCAACCAAAATGACCAAGCGATCAATGAGACAGCACAGGAACTGATGTCGGTCAATACCATGCTACACTCGATTATGTTCCCCAAGTCGTTTATCTGGCAAACGACAAGTGGACCGCCAGCAGTAGCAGCAATAGGAGCAATAAAGTGATGCCTGCTACATGATGATAGTCGATAGTGCGTCTAGAGTAAGAACTGTAAATCAGGTCCTAGTTTTAGCCGGCAAAAAAGGATCCATTTTAAGCCGTGATTTTCCTAAAAGCTTGCGTTCCGTAAAACCATTTTACAACAGAAATCTGTAGCTCTTAGGAGTAGCTATGTAATAAGTGTTAAATGAATTATTTCTTAAACTATTATTATTTTTAAATACGATGATAACAATATTATTGACCGTACACGTACGGCACAGGGGACTGAGTTCACACTGAGACATATAACGAAAGCCCATTATGAAATAAGCGCGCTTCTAAAACACATCTAACAAATATGGGTGTGAAATTGGTATGAAACAGATGGACGAATGCTGAGTTACTTATTTTTCTTACTTAGATTCTTACTTCTTTAAGTACGAGTACTGTTTCGTAAGACTATAATATTAATCAGCACTATTATCACTGTTTTGCTCAGATAATAGAGTTGTTAACGGTGGCGTGCTACGCAGAGGGAAACAAGCGACGTCCAAAGCCACCACTTGTTTATGTAATTATAATTCATTTTGTTGCGGGTCGAACAAGATCCTAAGTGCAGCAACAGTACAATCAGCATCGTTCAGCTCGAGGCAGCCGGGGGTGACTGTTGCCTCAAGAGTCGAAAAGCACTCAGGCGTACCTAAGCGCGAGCGAGCTTGGCTCTATGGGGAACGTCTGAGAACGATACGCGTTTTTCACGCTACTGATCTATTTATTCGTATGCGTCTCACTCGACAGTATGGCTTGACATTTACACGTAGCATAAGTTCTATGGAATAGCTGCGTGTTACCAACTATTATTGCATTCATGTAGAAATAGACGTTGCATATTATCATAAGATAATATGCCACTGAAAAACAAAGGTAAGATATTTAGTTTGAGGTCGGTACGCGTTACGACGAGGTCAATGAATCAATGAAGTTTTTTTTGATAGCGATTGGTCGGCAACCTCGTCCGGCGATTCGATCTCTACGCGGAAGAGGCTGGAGGGAGTTTGTAGCACCCAGACGGCCAACCCTTACGTGCATAAATACGTGTCGGTGGTACAGCGAGGAACAAGATAACAATCGATGTTTGATAACCCGGAGCAGTTCTCGAAAATTCTTTCGCACGGGATTCTTATCAGGTGCATTTGTATGTGCAGATGTAATAGATTTGCTTCAGCATGCGAACGTGGGTGCTGAAGAAAACGATCGTTACTATGCGGTTAGGAATCGCGATATCAGGAGCATTCGTTCAACTGATCTATTTGTAATAATTATCACCGTTAATGGAGTTCGAGAACCGAACAAACTCACCAACGACTCATTTCCCAAGCGTCGGGTGCCATGATAGGAAGCTGAGGTAAGATAACTGGAAACGTGTCTGCACGATTATGTGCAGTTGTGTCAACAAAACATTTGGACATAACAGCATCGGAACTTTTATTTTCAGAACGTTTGCCACTTCGTTCCTGTACAATTATCCTGTACAAGTAGCCAGTACAATGGGATGTTAAGTTCTTCTTTGACCACATCCTAAAGAGATTCTTCTTCAACACGCATACAGACAAGTGTTGGTTATAGCATCTGGGAAAGCTTTTCATTAGTGGTAACCAACAGCTATGCGTTTAGTCGTATGGGCGACGTTAGTGAACGTTTCAACGCGATCACAGCTCAGTATAGAGACAGCTTTGCAATCAGAGTAGACGCACCTGGAAAAGAAACCCAGAAGCTTACGTACTGGATAGCCTTTTATAGAAAATGTTTCTATATGCGTTTGTCCTAAATTAGGAAAGCAAAAGAGCTTGCCCACATATAGAACTGATGATTCATATTATTTTAGCGAGAATTAATACTCGTGAGGTTTCAAAACCTAACAGGATGCTGCTGACCTCGACGTCATTCGTCACGCTTAAATCGGTGGGTACAAACCATAACAGATTTCACAGGAATTCAATTTTGAAAACGGACCAATCAACCGATTCACGTACAAATTGACAGAGATTAAATTCCTACAATGAAAACGAACATTGCTTGTATCGGCATTGTTGCAGTACCATAAGAAAAAATAACATTGAAGAAGGTTTAGAAAAACAATGTTAAAATTGATTTGCGTGCAATACAATAACTAGGCTTATCGAAGGCCCAGAAAATTGAGATAAACCTAATGATTTCAGATCCTCTTTTATCTCGGCAAGGACACCGATTGTCTGCTTTAGTCCTAAACATGGCCAAATAGGAAAATGCTTAATGACAGCATACAGCAGGCTTACTTACTATTTTACTTGATCCTATTTGAATCCCTAGAGACTCTAATACTGCTCTCTATTAACTCTAGTACAAGAGCATTCTCTAACGATTGTTTCTGTGTAATAGTTCATGGAAACATAGAATTGCCCGTCAATGAGCCAAACAACTTACGACTATGCGCGAGTGTTATTATTAGCGTATATGCGAATAGGATCAATTTTACGCTAGGGCATGACGCCCTCCTGGTTGTTTTTCTTTGTGTCTAAAATCTACTAATTGTTAGCTCGCTTGATTTTCAACAAGTTCTCTGGATGAAATTAGAAGTAATTTTTGTGAGGCTTGGGCCGGGTTCTTGCTATGTGTGTCTACATAAATACCTATTATATCTGTCAATCGCAGCAAGTATGTTAATATGGCCCTATTATGCTTGTCTTCAGTTGTAAACTGGCCAAATGTTCAGACAGTAAAGATATGAATTCAGACGACTTGCGTTTGATGCTAGGTTCTTCCTTAGTATTTCTTCTATATACAGGGTGTTCCAAAAGATGTGCATTCCACTTATCTTCTTCCTTGAATTTACTACAATGATCTATTTTTCCCCGCGTTCAAGAAGACTTTAGTTACGATCGTAGCCTTTATTCTTTCACAGAACAAAGCACCTGCACAGTAGAATGGAAGAGCATATCCTAATGAGAATGCTTCACACGGATAAGAACAGCCTGTCCATTCTTCAGAGCAATCTACGTGCGAGTATCGATGACATTGGAAACTATGAAGACCCCAATTTAATCAGACGATAACAAGAGCACAAGTTTTTTAAATTAACAACTCTCCATTATTGGCAGTGTACTGATAGGAGAGGCGGCAATTTGCGGGAGGATAAAAAGCTATACATTTAAGATAGGTTCTTTTGAAACCTACATGCAAATTATGCGGAGATAAAAATTTGAGTTCAAATCATTTAAATTGTGGATACATTTTTGGAACACCCTGTATACATATATATATACACCCATCAACCTATCAATCTGACAGGTGCACTCTCAGGAGATACTAATCGAACCTCCTGCATTCTAGTGGTGCGTTTATTTCAAATGTCAACGACAATTGCTTCAGATGAGTCGATTTTCTCAAAACAAGTTGTATATTCTAAGTCAGTAAAAATACGGAGTAGCTGTCGCGTCAAGGAGGATCTTTGATCCCTCCCCGTTGATGTCATAATTGACTGGTTAGTTGCCATCGTCTGCGTCAGTCACCGATTCAATCCCGGGGACCATAAACGATGGCCGACGTGAAGAGGGGGCGCTGGTCGTGATGACGGCAGTAGCGATACAACGCTGCTGTCGACGACATTATGTCAATCTTATTTGAGATAGATAGAGAGAGAGAGAGAGAGAGAGAGAGAATCTGTTGCTAGTCGCTCTACGCATAACGGTTTTTTCGGCGGCCAAAATGGTAGGTAGCATCGTCGTACCGCTCAGTGATCTATATTCGTGTCTATAACTGTTCGCCTATACGTTTGTTGATTACGTGTGCGCATAGGCGTGTCTATTTAGTGGTACCCTTATATATTTATACATGTGTGTGTTAATTACATATACAAACACGTAGGCACGCGTCACTCTCGCTATAAAGACGCTTACACATATCTATATAACTACAAGCGTGAAAGTCACATCAGTATGTCGGATCATCATCGTCAGCGTTATGTTTACCGATAAACTGGGCCATGGGCGAACATCAAGGGATTAAGTTTCTCGCTGTAAATAGATATGTGCAAATGTGTCAGGCAGGCTCTTTCACCGATCACACGTTAAGGGAACGGCGCTGATAGGGGTGGAAAAAATGTCTGCAATAACGCCGTTAAAACCGTGTCACTGACACCTATACTGACTCATAAAGGCAACTCAATTCTCAATTAAGTTATTACAGTGGTTCAACCAGTTTAGCGATGCATCAAGTTCACTTAAGTTCTTCGCGATGGCAACAACGGCAAACATTTGAGTATCGGTCGTCAATCTTTTAATAGAAAAGAACAACAATCATATGTTTACCTATTTTGACTGTTTACTGCTTCAGTTCTAAGCTGAGTGGACCTCTTTGGTCCGAATCAAGTTAATTAGTAGAAAATCACTGATGCGTCATAGGAAGTTAAAGATACGTCCGCGTTTGATGTACCGATTAAGCTGGTAACTGACTACCATCGTTTCCTCATGATCAGCTGGGGCTTGGGCAAGCATTGCTGTAAATTTTTCATTTCGACGTGTTCGTTTTATAGTTATTTCAGGCAATGTTGAAACCTGAAGTTAGTTACTGTGACGTGGTCTACGTGGGATGATTTTGCGTAACGACATAGGTACGAGAATCTAATGGTACTCCTGAATAGGACAATGGTGGCAGTACACAACTGATATCAATCTATAGTTCTAATAGGCATACCTGAGCACAAATCGATCCCGTTATAGGTTAGGAAACTTTAGATCAACAACCCTGGTATCGTTATATGACGGGACAAAATCAACAATTTGGAAACGCATACAGGGAAAAAGGATACAATAGAAATCCTTTAATTTGATTTGCTACTACTATTTCTGCTATAGATGCAATGTTTTTTTCCTTCTGCAGCGATTTTTCATTTACTTTTAGGACAATTATTTATAGGATTTATATATCGAGCTTCGCCATTGAACTCTCCTTGCTCTGGAGAACACGCGTAGAAAACTATTTTCTAACACCAGTTCGTTGAACACAACAGTCCCGTTTAAAACAGCGGCGGCAGCAGCATATGTCGGCGCTATTTTTTAAATGTACCGCATATTGATAACGGCGTTGATAACTGCATTATCGTTTCCTATTACAATAGCAACGGTAACAGAAGTATCTACAATAAAGTCGGTATCAGCTGATATATATATGCATGAATGATTACCATTGTGTTATGGGTCTTCTCGATTCGATCGGTTAGTGATTGCGCCTGAGCGCAATGACTACAGCGGGACGATCCAGCCGTTGAAAAAAGGAAAGAGCTGGCTAGCTGAGAACAAACAACAAAAAGGCATAGAAGAAAAATTGTATATTCATTGCGCAGAAACACATACACAAAGCTGTACCAGTCGAAGCATCGTATAACCAACGTTAAGCGTCAGCTGGAAGCAACGCTACGAAGGATAGAACAGTACTTGCCGCCGACGCCGAGGGTTTCAACCTCAATTTGATGGCGCTTTCGCTTAGAGAGGAAGTACCACTAGCAGCAGTAGCAATAAAATATCGATGAAGATGTCCGAGGGAAAGTTGTGCGTTAGGAGTAATAGCACTTGCTAGTATCATCATCATCATAATAAAAATAATAATTTTTCTTTACTCTTTGCCCCCGAAGAAAAAACGGGTGACGATAATAGGGGGACAAGCGGAGGTTACGAGGGGACACTAGATGGGAAATGGAAGAGGGAAAAGCAGGACTTGACGATGTCTGATTTTTGCTTGAGATGGGAAGAGCCCTACTTCTGCGAAGAAGCTAATGTAAATACAGTAGGAAATAAGAAGAAAGAATAAATGAGAAAAATGTTTACGCTACAGCAGATACAGCTGTATCAACTGTCTGTTCGTTTATCTAGCATCGAGCCCAATTGATCGTAGCAGTAACAACAGCAGTAGCAATAGGTTAGCACATCATATTGCCATATACTGATAGTGGACCCTAACGCTTAAACGGCGCGAGAGTTTAGACTCATCAGTCGACCGGGGTAGTCGGCGTCTCCTGCGGAAGGAAACCTGCTGTACAAACCAGGAACTGCTATGGTGAGTGAGCACGTGTAATATAATGTATGGAAGGAGTGCAAGCATCGTCGGGCAGAACCCCACCACTTCATAGAAGTCAAGGAAGTAGATTTAGATAGAAACCACTAGTTCAAATGAAGTGTGATATTTGCTGCTGATATATGGAAATAAATGACGCTGAGAAAAATACTAGTGTTATTAATAATGGACATCGTGTTGATCTTGGTGGTACCCATAACCGTTTATGCAGAACAGTGTATAACCGTATCTATAACTTTCTTTGTACTTATCCGATCTTCCTGGAAGTTTTTTCTTTCTAAATGGAGTCGAAAATTTTTCAGCCCAAATCGCTATCCGTATCTATTTTATGGCGAAAAAATAGGAGAATACCGGAAGTGCTTTTCTATTACTTTTCTTCTCTAAGGAGCAAAGGGACGAAAAATGAAAAGTGAAAGAAATGTTCACAACAAACAGCCCATGGAAAAGTAGAAACGACAAATCGCTAGCTGATCGGAAAATCGGTCCTTGTTTTCTTTCTATTTGAATGTACTTTTGGCGATTTTTATGTGGCGGCTGCAGTGTTCAATCCGCGCATCGGTCGACCGCGACATTCACGTCGCCCATTGAACATTATCGAATTTCTTTCGGATCAATGGTTGACATCTGTTGTTTTTTTCTACACTGCTGCTCGTACTACAATTAGTATTAGTGGCGTCAAATGGTCGACGATAACGTCTCCAATGCGATACGGTCGCCTTTCTCAGCTGTAGTTCCCTCTTCCGCTATATCCGATGAAGGTATATTACGGTTTGCCATCTATGTAATTACTGCAACCGCTGTGTGTTCTCGCACTATACATAAACACGCGCAATATATATATATATATATATATAGCATGCTGACTCTAAGCACAAAAAAGGCATCCCTGGCCTTTCGGAGCGCGAAACCCGGCTATTTAACCATTCTGCGGCCGCTGCTGGTTTTGCAGAAACTTACGTCACCGGTAAAATTTGAATAGAACTGCCTGACTCGACACGGAGATCTGCACCTGTAGATATCTACACCGAAATCAAAATCAAATTGAGCTTAATTTTCCATAGGGGATACATGCGGAAATGACGGCCGTAACAAAGATGCTGTCGCGCCAGAGCGACGTAACACTTTCATGGAAATAAATACGTATTGCAAAATTTAGTGTGCCGCCGCTGCTCGGCCGTTGGCTGTTACAATCCCCCGATGGTGGTACGTAGCGGAAATCCGAAAAGAAAATAAGCGAGATCATATAGAAGATGACTATTGAGCGCTGTTGACGACGTCACATAGAAATTCTAGGAAAGGCAAATGCGGATGGAACAATGGAGAAAAACAAACTAGAATTGGTCAGCTAAATTAAATTGTAACAAATTCGTAGCCAATAGTAAAGCTGCCAGGCTTTTTTGCTTTATGGTGCATTACAATTATATTAAAGTGCAGCCCCTTGTTATGAACGTCACTCAAAAACATCTTACAGGACCTTTATGTAGATTTCGCTGTTTACAAAGGAACTATACATGCGATACAAATATTACCCTAAATAGTACTTCAAGTGTACGAAAATAGAAGGAGAAAGCTAAACGCAATAATCAGTATTTGCTGCCAGCTGGCGCGGGAACTGTTCACCGGTAGCGGTGGCCCCTGAAGGGGTCTTTCTGCGTTGTTTGCGGCTTGTGATGATTTTGTATAGGGCTCTGGAGAAATTTACCTCTTTACTCGTAAATTTACCATTATACCTACCGCTAGCTATATTTATTACGTCGCATTGTTGCTTTTTTTTTCTACTGTTAGATTACGAGCATACAAAATTACAGGATTTACTCAGCCGATGGGCAATTTGTCGCAAATCAATACATGGCCATGAACGGGCGAGTGAGAAAGGTCGACTCGGCCCAATTAGCGATTACAAACAAAGTTGCCAATACCAAAAAGCGGCCGTTATTGTTCTTAAGCTACCAATGTCATTCTTCTTTCGTTAATACCGAAGCGTTATCTGGAGCGAAAATATATATCGAAAGCGGCAGCGTAGCCTAATTTCGAACGCTTAGGCGAGTATGTAGGTATTGCTCAGGAAAATTTCGACCGTGGGGCGGCCTTTACTATCAATTGTACCTAAAAATTCAGACCTAGTAGCTGGCGGCAAACAGCTGTCTTGGATTAGCTGGCTGGAAAGCTTCCGTTCATGATGGTAAAGTATGAAACAAAACCTTTGACTGTTCTGTTGTTACTCTTTTGTTGTCTAAAGCGCCAACTGGAATTTGTCCCCGAATTATTCGTAGTCAGTACAAAATCACTAGGGCGTAAACTAGATAAAAGATCGCTGGAGTTTGAAAGTAAAGAAGAAAAAAAAAGCCATTCAGCGCATATTAAAAGAAGATCTTACAAAATAGTTTTAAATGCTTTTGGAATCTGCTGTGGAACATTCGTTTGCAGTGTTTTCGTTACATGTTACCCGACCTTTCATCGCTGTTGTTGTTTCTGCTTCATGCGTTTGTCGCTAAAGCTATTTCCGTACACAAGGTGGACTCGATATTACAAAGGCATATATCCACAGATATTAACAAAGAACCATCGATTGAATTCATAATTGTGAGCTGAGATGGGTTCGTCCCCTCGTATCACTAGGAGAGCTCAGATCGGTCGAAAAAGTCACAGCAGCAAGAGATAGAAAGGATAGGAAAAAGCGGGAAAACTTATTCTGTTTTCCCGCTTCAGCTCGTGCGGCAGTCCTGCATACAGTCAGAGATCGTTGTTCAGCTCTGAGGCCCACTAGCTCATGATGATGAAGATTGTTTCAGATTGTATTACTATTACAGTTTCTAGAGCCATTGACAATATAGGTCAAATTTTATTTCATTTGACGTCCGTTTGTCAAACTCTCTTTGACCCTTTTTCTTGAAAGTCTATCGAAAGATGAACCATTGCGTTAGTTCAGCGGTTTCGTCTTTTTCGTTAGTAAATGAGGGAGTGTTTACGAGCGATGATTGGACTGCAAACGACTCGCCTATCTGTTTGCGCCCCACATGAAGGGATGTTGGAGCAAGCAGATACTGTCATCTTTGTTGCTGGTGATGACAATGATATACTTGCGGCTTTTGGCCGGCCTTACGTCCCCTTTACCCCCTGCTGGGATTAGTGCCAGTAGCAGCATTAGTTTCTAATACTGAAGATGGAACAGAAGCGATTAGAAAAAGTCTGACAAGTTGATCTTATGTATATACTCCGCTGTATCAGCGATTTTTATGTTACTAGCCATCACGTATATGGAATAGTTTCAATGCTCCCTTGAATAACTAACTAAAATCACAACGGATTATGTGCTAATAGCTCTGTAATACATAATGGCACTTTTCTAAGTGTGTGAAAATGGTTCTGTTACATTTGTAAGTAGCAGGTTCATTGCATTGGGTATTGTAATTATTGCACACATAGGAAAATTATGTACTATTTTTAACGCGATGGACGGGACATTAAGCTGAAAGAGCCCAGAGTCGCTGGTTTAAGCCCCGCTGTCGACAAAAATTCACAAACTATGCGATTAAGTGAAGATAATTCAAAGTGCCACGTTCGGCGGGCATCGGCGACCGTTCTCATTACCACTGGTTTAATTGTAGTAGTACTTCGCAGGGGGCAGGATTGCGCTCGTGGCGATAATAATAACAATGTTATTACAGTGTTTTTATTGTTACACGGGATCTAGACAATGATGCGAATTTATAAAAATATGTGTGTGTACATGTTTGTCTCTTTCATTTTTCAAAGGGTCTTTCGTTTGGATGAACATAATGTAATTTGTTGAATTCAATAGCACCGTGATCGGATCTGAGTAATGCTCCGAATTACACCTGACCGCATTCTATTACATTTGCTTCATTGCGGAGAAGAAAAGGGTCGGGGTAGGTGGGGTTCGAAGAAAAGCGAAAAAAAAAAATGAGGAAGAAGAAGAGTCTCCTGTTGTTGTAGACGCAAAAGACGAAAAAATAGGGGTAGGTGCTGCTGGGGGTAGCCTCTTATGGGTGCTCACGTGCCCAGTCCCGGCATGACAAGCGTCCGCTGTTGTTTGTATCCGTGGTCTTTCTGTCTGTCAGCACCCATATATTCACTCTATCATCATTATAGTTTTTATGGGTAGCATTATAAGCAATTGTAAGGGTGGAACGGGCTGTCATGCTGTGCTCTGTTGATGACGATACTGGAAGCAGACGAAAAAGAAAACTACAAAAGAGAACGCAACGTCCGGCGGCCATCTTTCTGTCTCATCCAATTTGGATTCGATGTCCGAATGATCGTCTGCAACTGCGGGGCGATCGCTGCTGAGGCGGTTTCTTGTTGTTCTTGTTTCTGCGATATATATATAAAATTTTCAGCATATAAGTCTATGATGACGACCATTATGGTGTCGATGATCGTCCACGAAATGCATTGAGACGCGCTTGTACTTGCTACTGTTACATTTGTTTCTATAATGGGAGCTCCATTTCTTTAATGAAGACAAGAGCTTTACAATGAAAACTGTAGATTTGAGTTTGGTACAAATGACATTGTACTCCGTATAGAACGATACGTGAAGCTATGAACACACACGACGTTTAACAAAGTTTGTAGACCAGGCCAGCCACACGATGGGGGTACGCGTAGCGGCTCGATGTGCGCGTTGCGGTTGACCATCATCATTTGTCTGACATTGACAGGTCGTATGACGTCTTCTGCTTTGCTTGTGTGTGAACCTATCGGCATCGGAGCTATACACAGGACAAGTGAAATCTTGAGTCCATCGTTTAAAAAGCTACGGCTGACATCGTCCAGTGATCAAATGGCAAAAAAGGTTGTCGCTGTAACGCTGTAGCATAGTCGGAAGGAAGCTATCATCAAGCGCACGGTAGCGCCTGTTGAACGGCATTGCTATTGGAGGACCGACTTCTGCTGTTGTCTCTGGTTTGAGCTTGAAACGCTTAAAACGGGGTAGATGAATGGGACTAATGGGTATTCAAGGCGGCTCCGATGAACATCCTGTCGCCGAGCAACTAACGGCACGCCTAAGAGCAGCAGCAGAAGGGCCTGCTGCTGCCTCGCGGTGCTCTACTATATCTTGGCTGTCCGACAGGTTCGCCATATTAGTCAATTGATGTCCGCGTCCAGAATCTACCCTAACGATGTATTGTTTACATCTTTTCTGCTCCTGCTCAAGCGTTGTATTCTTACTTGACTGGCTTCAGTTGCTCGCTGGCGGGTTTTTGTGATTCGGGCGCACGTTCACTTGACCGCCGGGTCCTGACTGGGTCGCTCATCCTTAAGAAAAATGACAAGACAGAAGCAGCTCATGTCACTGTAGTTGACTGACTCACTGACATTATGCGCCAGGTGCTCGCATGGCACGTACAAACGTAAAGACATTGTAGGAATGACTTATAGTCAGAATAACAACGATGGTAAAGACGAGACACAAGCGTCTTCTGCTGCAGCACACAGACACATCCAAGCATACGGAAGCGTTGAGGGACGACAACTAAATAAACAGAAACGAAGTACGGCAGACCAATTAGGGCCAAACTGGGTAAAGAATACGGCTGGACAATTTTACAAGATGAAAAACTTTAATTTGCAGTAAAGAAGTGTAGTATTCATACTAGTGAAGTACTTAGAGATCTTTGGAGGGCACGAACTTGATACTACAAATGTCTTTTTCAACAACAAAAAGTGCATGCCTCGTATTTACCTTTAATGACACTGTTCGTTATGGGGCAGCGGCGTTACGTGGTAGCCTGACTGCCCCTAAACACATTTTCGACAATAAATTCAATCATCGTTGCACAGACGCCTCCGATAAAGACTAGGCAAATGGTCACATGCGCCGTTGTTGTAACACATCACCTATAAACGAATGTAGCAACTATCAAAACGACTTCGTGCGAGGGCACACAAGATGTGTATGTATGGTTACGAAAGCGGGATTACAAAAAGTTTTATTAGCAAACTTTTCATTCGCGTTATACACAGCACAAGGTTTCCCTGCTCGCCATATTGGACGTAGTATATTTCTGAGAAACAAACAACGAGAGGGAAATGACTCTTAACGAAATAATGTTGCTACAGTCACAATCCGTGCATATATTACAACTATTTCCACTTCATGGAAAAGTAACTTGATTAATTCACCACTCCCAGTTAGGCCGTCGACTCAACGTCGTCGCCAACTACGCTACAAAAAATGCCACGGAGGGGCGACCACGGACCGGGTGGAGTATCAGAACCTGTGGCGTGTGGCGGAGAACGGCGTGCACGACAACCCCCTTTTTTTTAGTAACACAGAAGAAGAGAACTACAAAATAAGAAGGACCCGCTCTGCACTATATATGTGCTTAGGGGCTGCTGGACAGACATGTAGTAGCCGATAGTTATAGTTGACTTATAGGCCTGAACGATGCGTTATTCTCAAGACAGATAGAAAAGAAGGGTGAGGAAAAACTAGCTCTAACCGAGCCAATAGCGATGGTTACTGGTAACGCGTCTGCGTTGTCTCACTTCTTGGCCGTAGCCGTAGAACTAGCAGAATCAGCATCACAGCCGCGCCGCCATTAGCATCACTAGTGTTTATTATACGCGTGTGCTGATGCTTGTCGTAGCCACAGTGACTTGCTCATTTCTGGCAGTAGCCTCCATCGGCGTCGCGTTAGACACTATAGACGCCGTTGACTATGAGAAGAATCTCGTCACGGATATGAAAAGGCAGGAGCTAAACACAATGCGGGATCTGAAGGCTGGCTATGTAGGTCGGCTCTGAAGAGTTGTTAGGAGCCGTGAACCATGCGCCTTGTTTGAGCCACTGTTGCTAGGGTTATACTTCTACAAGGGCTTGTGCGTCCCTGAGTAGACCTGTGAATGCGAGGAGGATTTGCATCTGCATGCGTAGATATTCCTATGGGGGTGTGTGTATGTATGTGTGATCTCTTTAGACGGATCTGAAGAAAATGATGTAAACGTTTTGGGCTTGTGTGTCGCTAGAGAATCAACTGAAATGAAGGGAGGATTGGAGCGTCCTGTTCATCTTTACATAGTTGAGTAGTTTCTTCAAATAGCAGATGTGGATAGAAGACGCAATCTGCTGCGTCCGCGCTTAATGTAGTGGCTTTCGTTGTAGTTTTAGTTGGTAACGCTAGTCACTGAACCAGCCGGTCGGTCCCTGAGTGAGCGTGCGGCTGACGAGATAATTCTCAGCTGGTAGAAAGAGAAAAAGGCAAAAACAGAGATCAAAGAGAGGAAATGAACGGGGGCCACCGTCGGAGATCAGAGGGGTTGCGCACTACGAATGACTTCTTCTGCCACCAACAGCGGCAGCAACGCTCGGCAGCAACCCTGACGGCGCTGGAGGTCCATGTATCTAGGTACCTACATATTAGATGTAGTCGGTTCAAGTCAGTGGGAAAGCACTGCCAACTACTGCTGCGTGTCATCAGCTGTTTATTCTACCCTCACTCAGGTCTAGTTGCAGGAAGGCAAAAAGAAAGAGGCGAACCAAAATAGATAGGATCAAGAGGTTGGACATAACGTAGGTGCCTCTTTTGCCTATGAAACAGAACGAAATAAATCGAGCTCCAGGATCGTATTGGTCTGACGTTACCTGCCTCCTTATAGCATTCTTCAAAAACATACAGCCAAAATCAGGGAATAAAGGGCCGTGACGTTAGAAGCAGTAGTACCAATATTACTAGTAACATGCGCGACAGTGACAAAAGTGTCATGAACGGTAATACGGATATGATCTTCATGAACACGCGCAAAAATGTCCAAATTAAAAGCATGAGATCTTTAGCTCGCCATAGAGATACACGCGAGTATTTCGTCGAAGGCAAGTACGGTTCCAGCGTCAACGCTATCGAAGCTGTTAACCGAATTTAGAAAGAAAGTTTCCGATGGTACCGTGGAAGGTCAATGATTTCAGTATCTGTGTATACCGTTCAGAGGGGATTCGTGTAACATAACTAAGTGGAAAGCATTCGTAAAGTTACGCGCCAGTAAATAGAATAGAAGGAAAAGAAATCAGGTTTGTAGAATTCGTTGATTGGGTTCCGTGCCCTCTGAATGAAAGGTCTGAGGCCTCCGTATAGTCTTGAAGTGGTGCTTGACAGTGGCTGAACTAAAACATATATCAGCAGTACAGCATAAATGAATCATGGACAGGGCGCGTACTTTCAAGCATATGACCAAAGGCAAATTGCTCTTCTATCAAGTAGTATTTATTTATTCGACAGGTTATCGGCCAGCCAATGAAGTGCCTACATACACGTGTGTAGAGTACACAGGTACATTTTGAAGCAGTGGTACGTCAGACAAAATTGTCTTATTCTATAGCAAATTATAGAGACGCCCGACTGGTGCGCATCGAAGAGTGGTGAAAAAGAAATTCATCCAATCAATTAAAAAATAAAGTCAATTAAGCAATTTGCAGGCCTCTAGTTGAATTTAGTCACAGGGTTTATAGATGGTATATATAATAAGCACTATATAATAGTTTAATCTCGTAATTAGGTATATATAAAGCTGCGTTCTCAGCTTAGTTAATTATAATGGCAGCTGTCATGAGTCGATTGCGAGCACGAGTCTACGGGTCGTGACTCGTGCAGCAGAGCTTCATTAGAATGGCCGTTGGTACTTCAACGATTACTGGATTTAGGATATTAACAACGTTACGCTTCCATATGGGCCACGTATTTGTTCTCGATAGCCATCCTCTTTCATTCTTTGTGTCTTCACTGTGTGTCAACTCGAAATGCTGATTGTTGTCCTGGCAGATTATAGCTGGAATAGTAAGGGTGTCAGAGTTACAGTATTATATACAACGGCCATAGTAGATGTGATCTGTCTGTTCTAGGTATGAGGCTGTCGTTTCTCCCACCGACCAGTGCATCAAGCACCATGGCGAATCGAAAGAAACACTATTACAGTTATTTATTGTTGTTTGTAGTATGTATTAAAACAATCGCAATTCAACTTCTTGTCGTTTCTAGGTAAGATTGATGACTGAGCCGTCGTACTGCTACGCAGTCTCCGTATGTTATTGTCTACCATTCCAGGTCAAGCCAAGGATTGTTTTCATGAGATTCCTCTGAATCAATGGCCGAATGTGCTATTTCACCAAACCTGGTAATATACATTGAGATTGCTGATATATTTCAGGGCCTGTCGTCTATAATAACTTGAATAGGGTTTCAAGGTCAGATACCTCAAGTGCACTCAGGCTTAGGGTGCTACTAATTTTTTGTATAACTGATGATTCTTATATGGATGGCATTTAGAGGACCCGGTACGCAAAGTCGTGTGCTGATTCAGCGAGCAAACGTGTTTACGCTACTGTATGCTAACTGCAACGTACCACCATGTCTAAAAAAGAAGGGCCCGTGTTTTGCTAATCGGGGACCAAGCATCGAAAGAGGGTACATTTTCCCTTATTCGCATATTTATTGAGTTAGGTAATATTGAGTTAGGTAAGGTTAAGGTAAATAATCAACGGAGAGCTGACACTTGACAGCCGTGATACCAGGATAGTGGCAACTGGCGCTGCTGTCTCTAATGTAATGGAAACGTTCTTCGGCCAACTCTCCCTTTTCCCGCTTATATGATCCTTATTTTTTTTTCATTGTTACTTAACCGTTATGACCTGCTGCTGAAATGGATATCTCATCGTTTTATGCTTTTTGCGTATTCTAAATGCCCAAAATATTGATAAAATAGAGTAGGTAATCATAACGATTATTATTCCTGCTGTTGTTGACGAATAAACGAAACGATCAGGCTCAACAAAAGCGGGCAGTACTTAGAATGTAGAATAGAAAAGGAGTGAAAGAAGCAGAAGCCCTGGAGAAAGCCGACGCACTGTAACAACAGGCCATGATTTCACAGGCAGAAACGTTATGTGAAGGTTGACAATCAACACTAAGGATGATTGCAGCATGGTTGTCGTTCCCTTTTTTTCTATTTGTTATGTTCTACCACTAGTTATTAAGTCGATAGCGGGTGTCGTAGCCGTGAAGACGGTGGAAAAATTTTTTGATTAAGACGAGTGAAGCGGGAAAAGGCTCCTAGACAAAGCTGTAAATACGAATTAATTCCCACGGGAACAGAAACTGATGGCCCCTGTAAAGTATCTGAAGAAAAGCTCGTATTTTTGGCAGAATACACAACAAAGCCTCATTGTCTGAGCACCTCGTTAACAGTGAAGCTACTCATCGCGCTTACGTCGTCATAAACACCGACTGTATTTGAGAATTCCAGAGAATACGGGTAACCGTTAGAAACATTCTCGTTCTGTCTTCTCAGGACTGTTCCTTTCAATGCTAGGAGCCACTAAAAACAAAAGTTAAGCTGCCATTACTGCTGCTGTTGTCGTGCGTTTATGGCTTCTAACACAACCAGTATGTCAGTGGCATTGGTCGAAATGGCGGCAAGAGCCACGGTCGCACCAGAAATGTGCCCTTCCCGTTATTTTGGTCCTGAGGAAAGAAAACGTTTGGCCAGAAGGACAGATCAGAGCCAGTAATAAGGAAAGCGACAACGGGCACTGTCGCTTGCACGTTCGTTTGTTCACCATCTACGATCGAACATATGACTGTGGCTGCGATGCTCAGCTGACTAGGGCCGAGTAGTAAACGGCGGCTATTCCCAGGTTTGCTGCTAATAGTGGCAGTGGCAAAACCTGCTTGAGATTTTCAGATAGGACCGAGAGCGAGGTTCTCGAGTTCCGCCAAATCCTTTCTCACTCTGTGTTGACCGGCGCTTTTTGTTGTTTAGTTGACTGAGTGGTAATGACACTGCGGCTGCTGCTGTTGTTGTTGTACGAGAATCTAGAGCACGGATCGGCCAGGGATTTTGGCCGTAGCTAGCTGTGCCAAAGAAACGACATGCAGAATTTTCCCTGTCGTTGTCTACTCTCACTAGAGGTGGACAACGCACTGCAGAGTCGAGACCTGAGTAGAGCTATCGTAGCTCTACGCTATCGCTCTCTCATTTTGGTCTTTGTCTCTTTTGAAAGACTGCCTGCTATGAGGCTATTTGTTCATATTTTCTTTATCGCTCAGTCAATGTGTTAGCGTGAAAGAGAACCGCCAGTAGGAGCAAGAATTGCGTCAACGGCGATGACGGTGACCGGTTGTGGTACTTCATAAAAACATTTCTGAGTGCTCCAGGTACTCTAGTATCTGTTGGTAAAACTGTTACCACTGGGATAACGTAGCTTTGCCCTGAACTGTTAGGTCTACACCGGCTGGATGCAGTGACCTCTAAAAGTCGATAACGAAAGCTAAGCTATAAAAGTGACGATTAACCAGCGGCAGAGTGTAACCGCCTTTGGCCAGGAAACCTGTCGTAGGCACTACCCGGAGAAGGCCATCCCAGGGGTCCTGGGCCTTGTGGACGCCTTTCAGGTACAGATCGTTTGCGCCTTTGCAAATGAATTGGCTAGCGAATGGGTGCAACAGAAGAAGAGAACAAGGCAGTGGCACAGGAGAACGTTACGCATAAAGGAAGTGAACAACGGCCTGCGCTGTGGATCACCGCTACGACAGACGCGTATAGGCATTTAGTTTGGTGGTGGCAGCAACGGCGTCGGACGGCACTTCCTAGGCTTTTTTTTCTATGAATAAGTTCCGTGTTTGGTTTTTCCTCGACGATAAGCACACCGACCGACAGCCCATCACAGGCAGACTCTCAGTAGAAGCTATCACGCTATATATATATATATAATCTTCTGTCCGGTCTATCTTCCAGCTGTCGGGAGACACGCTGACAAGTAAATTCGCATTTGTGTTTTTACGTAGGGAAAAAAGTATCTCATGGAGAGCCTGTTTTCGGCTTCTAGCAGGCCAAAGAAACTAGACTGCTGTCACTCACGCAGTGCTTCATAATAGTGAGCGATGCGACTAAATCCGATTGTATGTTAAAACAATAAATACGCTTCAACTTGCGCAATCAGTACGCGTTGATATGGGCACCGGTAGATTCTGCAATACGTCATTGGGAGAGGAGGGCAAAGTTGCCTTGTCCAAGTGGCGTAAATCATATGTTGTGGACGTGCAGTTAATATTTATACCCTTATACAACTCTCACTTGTATTGAAAAGGGCCAGAGCCGAGTCTTCTCGAGGTGTATTATTGTGGAAACTGAAACAGTAACTTATACGGTTCTCATCAATAGTTTTAGTGATAATGGTTCTGTAAATTAAAGGTACGATGGAAAGGTATACCTTTAAATAACTTGAAATGTCGATTACAATTTTATCTGTTGCGGAGAGTGCGTTGTCGGTCGAGCGCGCTGCTGCCGCTTGTTCCGGTCTTTGTGATTCCGTCCCAACGGCCGCTGCTGCGCGCCCTTCTGTGCAGATTTATTTTTTGCTGGCGCATGCTCGCGTGCAACGGCAGCGTTATTTCCGTTATTCGCCAAAGCCAGCGGCAGAGTGAAGCTAATATTACGGCATTTTGATCCTTTTCGCTGTCTATAGAGTATTGTACGTATCCGGTCCATTTATTAATATAGCTATCAGCAACACTATAAACCATGTCTTTCTCTTGTCGGTGCGGATGTTGAGAGGTCGCTGACAGTTCTATTTGTGCAGTCAACCCTGGCCGATGGACAATTGTTTCGCCTGTTGATAGGATACACGCAAACTGAACAGAGTAAAAGGTTAATTATTGGCTCGGTCTATACGCATTGTATGTAAATATAATTATATAAACGCTAAATAGAATGTGATGATAGGCCGATACGGCGCTATAAATTAAAAAACAAAAAGGAGCAATAAATTGCTCATTCCTCTTGACATTGTCACGTATTATATTAGTAACGTATAGTCAAGATGCATTTTCCTTGAAACAAGCGTATGAATATGTTGTCAATGTCTCTTACTATTGTTTCTTCCAGTATCCACCTTCAAGCAATTTGTATAACATCGATGAATAAATAATACTAGCCTACATATACAAACACTGATGAAAATTTGTCCATGTAAAAAATATAGATATTCATTTATCTTTCTACATATGCACATATAATGATGGCAATCGATTTGGCCATAGTATCGTTGTGCCGCCACGTTCAGAACGCGCTTCACGTCGCTGCAACGACCCGGCCAAGCTTCCTTCCGTCCCTCTGTTCAACCATCCGTTCATTGTTTACTCTCTCTCCCATTTGGCTACGCTCTATCCTTTCCTGTTCTGTCGTGTCGGTTTTCTGTTTCGTCTTCGTTCGACTGGGGGGAGGGGTGGAGGTCGGGGAGAAAAATGAGGCGAGGAAACGGCTACAATGAACGAAATGGCTGAGGCCCAGCCTCGACCGGGAGTGGGGACGAGCAAAGGGCGACGAGCGGGACGCGACGGAGGTGGGGGGATACTATTTCCACTCGTCGGCGGCGCTTCAACGGAGCTTCGGTAGCGGCTGTTATGACCGTCATTGCGAGCCATTATTCAACAACTACCGGTGCTCGAATCATAACAATAATAAGTACAGCTAAAAGAGAAGCGACGAGACGAAACGCTCACTGCTGCTGCTGTTGGCGTCACCATTGAGTGGAAGCGACGTATCGAGCTACAATGTTCTTATGCAACAAAGACGGCGGCGGCGCCTGCACGACAGACCAGCAGCGTCAATAACAAAGCCAGGTGAGATTTTTCTCCCGATCGATTAATTTTTCATCGAACTACAATATTGTGCCTTTTCGATAGGATCATCATCATCGGTTTTGCTCTGCCGATAGCGGATTTGTCAAAGTACACGGGGTAGGGAAGGAGGGGAGAAAGGAAACAAAAAATGCAAGCCATAAGGCTATAAACTCTGGCCAATTGAAAGAACGACCCTTTGACGATACCTGGACATGACGGGCCAATAATTAGTGTGGGAACAATTGTTATCCAATATTTGCTATGTCATGATTACGACATCGTTCGTAACTACTTGTTAGCTACTTATATGACCGGACTCTAGGCCACCTTTAGAAAAGATATAATGAGATCCAATCATTACTTCTTCGGAGATAAAGGGGTTCGAATATTACCAGTTGCTGAGCACACGTGTTTCACTCTGGAGCTGCTACGATTACGCTGCGCAACTGGAAACCCCGTGAATTCCGTTTGGCTCCTTCTTTCTCTAGACGTCGTACGTACCACCCCTCCTAGCGGTATCGGTAGTGGTACAAATGACTGTAGCATCCGCTGTAGACAGTCGCGCTAAGGAGTATGCGATTTCTTGTCATGGACAAGCAACAGTTACGATGACTACGGGTGCGACGAAGACGACGAACGTGAACATTTTCTTGAACCGTTTCTATGATGGAGCCGCCGCCGACGCTACAGCCGAAACTTGTTTTCAATATGTGTTCTCCCGCGTAGAAAAGGTTACTTACCTCGATAGCAACTATGGCAGCATTTGAGGAACTTGTTCTGCCCCACCCCAGTCGTCTTCGCCTACTGAAATTGACTGCTTCAAGTCCTACGCTCGGAAGCGCTCCTTAACGCCTCCCATTACAGCAAACGATTGCCCTTGCCCTTCCAGGACTATTCAGTCCAAAACCGATAAAACGACGAGGTTCAAGAGCCGCTTGGCGACGCAATCGTTCGTTCACTAGTTTGCTTCTCCATCTCCAGTTGTATTCTAGGATTTTGCTGGATCTCCGAGTGAAGAACTCTCACATTCTGCGCTTGAAGTTTTCGCAATCGTTGAGCAAAGAAATCAAGCGGGGTTCTTGCAAAGCTGTAGGCTCCTTGTCCTTTCTACGCACTCCTGGCAAATGTCGAGATAACGTCAACCCTTTTGCGGCTTCTCACGCTGCTATTGCTCGGTCGAAAGTCGACTGGCTATTTCTGCTAGTCGACAGTCGTCACTGTAGATGGTGAACGTGGCGAAAACATTATGAAGGCGATCATGCCAGGCTACCGCTGTCCGAGTTCTCGTATTCCGTAAGCTTAGCAAAGGTGATTACACTGGGCCTTTGGCCGGCTTGCCGGTGTGTTATTATCACACAATTTGTTCATTGAATTTATTTTGTGCAAACGGCAAGCCTACAAATCTGGCTCGTTTTGCCTACGTGCCCAAAGACAAGACCAACCATCATTCTTTTGCTCATTCATGCTGATGAAAGAAAAAAAAAAAGATCTTTTTGCTTTTATTTTACGTATAATACTCGATAATAATAATGAGACTCAGAAACACTACACTCACGATAAGACAGAGAAAGAGGTCGAACATACGAACGAGGAAGCCCGATGCGTGTATACACATACACTGCAGAGGCTTACTATCGTTTTTTTCTATCAGGCGCCTGCTGCTGTAAATCTCGACGTGTTATTAATACGTTTTTATCAATTACTAACATCAAACGTGTAGATCAGTTTTGGGGTATCAAACTACATATTATTGTCATACGTTTCACTTGAACGGGGTATGCTATTGGAAGGAAAAACGCGTTTCTTTGATTTTAAAAAGCAATGAATAGATATGCTTAACGTAGACACATGCGTATTCTTTTCTTCACAGAAAAATTACAGTAAAATAAGTCATTTACAGGTTATTTTGTGTAGAAGATTCCGTGCAGGGACTTGCAAAGATGCTTCGAGAGTCGTGGAAGCTATGGTGGCGGCCACATTATCACACAACAGTAGTTGTCACGTGTCTTATATAAGTCGCTACCTGCATTCAAATGCAGACGGCGTTAACAGCGTAAAAAGACACTTTTAGTTTTGGATTGTGTTAATTCAAATGACAAAAGGCAGTTACAAAGACGCCAGCCCATAAGCCTGTTGTCCATCTGGGTGTTAAGGTATCGAAACGCCCATCATCGCGGCTATTCGGGACAGCATAAAGGTACACTGTGACAGTTACAAGAGTTGCAATTAGAACGGGAGAAAGTGGACTATTTCGGGGAACGAAGTGGTGAAAATGAGGGAATCGAGGTTTGCCCGGGGATTCGTTTTCCCAATCGCTGCAGCTGTTTCTCACTGGTAAATAACCCGTTGGTTCCTCGTCTTAATGCTGTCTCGTGCGTCGCAAGGCTTCTCCCGATGGTGGTGGGTACCCATTTTCGATGTGTGTTTACTGTTGAAGGCTGTTGTTGTTGCTACAAGCGCGGTAAACAGTAAAATATGAATAGCAACGGCAGCGGCGATCGAGATACGCTTCTAAGCGGTAGCGGTAGCAGCAACGCTGAAAAAAACGACGGAAAGCAGTTGGAAGCTATTAGCTACGAATGGGAGCGGGCGACAGCACTCTCTGTGGTATAATAAAATGTCCCGAATAACAAAATGTCGCCAGTTCCGCCTGCCGCGAAAATTGACAAACCCACCGTCACGGCCAGACAAACCCATGCAGATGAACACATATACACACACACACATAGACACACTCCAATATACTCCAAATATACAGTATTTGGACAGCAAGCTAATTTGTACAGCAAGTATAGATAGATACATGCAGAGATATTTAAGCAATGGACGATAGGGGCGACATAGAAACAGTTCGCTCGTGACTGATAAACGAGTTACGTCAAACGGAACTGCAGCAACCAATACAAAGGTTTCCACAAGACAAATTCCATCTACATTTAACGATGCCTACAGATGCTGCATTCTAAGGCATATTTTTTCAAATCGGAAGTAGAGGATAATAAAACACTTTTTTTCTTTCAATAGGGCAATTCAGAATAGTTGTTAAGTGTGAAAAATTAAAATTTGGTGTCTGTTTTTACTGGAAAACGAGTCGACAGTGGTTTCTCTTGCATAGATTCGTGACGCGGTTTGTCGCTATATAGAATTGAGAGGCAAGTTGACGTTTGGACACTCTTAAATAGTCAGGCCCCAGCAACAAAATATCTGCTAACTTTCCTTCCAAGTGCGGCATTGATATAATTTGATTGACTTAAATAGTTAAAGTTACAACTAAGTGAATCCACCTGACAGAATTTTAATTTTTTTCTCAAGGAACTTATAAGGAAATATAAACTTGTCTGATGTAAAATGCAGTTACGTTTTTTTACGTGTCTAAATATAGAAGCATTCGTAGCCTGGTATCTTGTCTAGCTAGAAATGAAACATCATATGACCGCTAGATCAAATGTTTCTACTGGGGCAATGCATTGCATTACTTTATTAAAAAGGTAACTAATGTGATGTAGGGCCAGAATCAACCCAAAAACATACTACTGCTTTGTCTAGAATCTTGTCGAAAAGTATAATTTCACCAATAAACAGGAAATCTATTCATATAGACCTTGTTTTTGTATGTTGTCATTATATAAACAATAACCATTGGTTTCACCACACCTTCATAGGAAACCCACAAACATCTATAACGTATCCTTACCCGAACTCTTCCTCGATTCTCCGATTTTTATCATTTTATCTCATAGTGTTTCAGTTCTATCAGTTCTTTTCGCCTATCTGTCAGTCTATATGGTGTATTTTGCTACTATTTGATTTTATGTTGGTCTGTGACCATGTGGGGCTGTTTCACCTACATGTTTGCCGTAGCCATAGCGACCTGCACTAATAACAGCATTACTCAGCAACATGATTACGTCAAGCCAAATCACCATCATTACATCTCTATACAAAATATCACACTATATAGATTAGATAGACAAGCGCCAACTCACACGGGCCGCATTGGCAGTCAGAGGTAAATTCTCGCAGTTCTTACAAGATATATATATATATCTGTCTTCCGGCTGAGCCCCATGAGGTTCTGGCTGCTGAACGCCATGGCATATTATTCAAGTCACTCTTCCCAGCCAGTCTTCGATAGTTTGCCTCTCCGCCCTTTGATCTTCGTTCAATACAGAGTTGGCATCAGACTGTGTTTTTCTGCCTTTTGTGATGACTTTGTTCGGTCGACAGGCGGAAAACAGTCGTGGTAACAGCATCTCGACGCTCGTTTGCCACAGACATTGAAGTCAATTAAGTGAGAGTGTCTCGATGTCTATGACTATAAAACATTGGTGGACGGTTAAATAAACTGATGGATGCGCCATTGCACGACATGGATGAAGTTGCTGTCATCGCGTCGCATTTGCTCCAGGATGGAAATTGTGCTCACTTTTTAGTGACTTTCAGCGAGGGCAAGAGGGGGTTGTTCCTTAGATATTTACTATTATTACTTATTGGCTAGAGTTAATATAGTGTTGTTGATTTATGGTATGGCAGTCGTTTAGTCGAATGCCGTTTGTCGGTAGGACACTTGCAAGGTGCTATGAATGTGTGGCGGGAGTGTGGGCAACGAATTCGGATAGATGCGGCAGGGTAATAGCGTGTGTGTATGGCCGTCGGGCCGATATCCTATCCGAATAGTCGTCAGAGAGAAACAGGCATTCCGCTTGGCCGAACAGTTGTTGTTGCCGCTGGCGTCACTGTCATTGACGATCATTTTTGTTAGAACTGTCGCCAAATTTTCATCGTGACATATTCTTCATTGTCGTCATGGCGCTGTCGGCGTTTCATTCTTCTGTCGTTTCTACTGTCCCCGCGTATTGCTTGGTATGTGTGTAGTAAGAAAGTCTTCGTTAGATACACGAGGTGACTAATTCGAGCCAAATACAAAATCGTGCGCCGCTAAGCAGCTGCTATGTCCAGTAGGATCGTATAGCTATTGGTAGAGAAATGAGATGGACACCTCATGCCGACCACGGCTGCCTTTACTCTAACAAGCAGCGTGACTCAATCTAACATAAGCTTCCGTATGACGCACACGCATGCGTAATGTGACTTATTTAGAACAACGCTGAAAGCACAAGACACCGGAAAAAAAAAGAACGTAATGAGCCTAGCTCTGAGAGACACCGTTTTTATACTCTTCACCTGGCTCATAGTATTCTTGTTTGGAATTTTCAAGGTGACAGACTAATAATGGCAGTCCACGTGTCTTCGTGCGTGTCTCTAACGAATGACTAATTGTCGCGCTCCACGTATTTTTTAACGCAAATCATGTTTACGTATTACTTTGTAGTTGGGTGACTCATATCCTGCGCAGACGCTTAAATGAAGTCGTTGTCGCCATAGGCGCGCGAGAGAAGAAAAAAAAAAAAACGAGGAAAAGGTATTCAGCGTATTGTCGTACAACTGGAGATAAAATGATAAACAGAATAGGAACAAGAAGCTTATTTAAGTGTCAATCAACTTATCTGTCATCTAATTTGTATCTACTACAAATTATGTACAGTATATGCAACCGTTTGAATATCTATAATACAGCGCGAAGTTTGGATCTGACAAGAAACAGCTGCCCATAGATTTACTAAACGCTCTAATACCGCCAATTTCACTGCAGTTGTGAGACTCTATCTAGCCTTTTCGACGTAACGCGACGTTCGTGATCGATTCAAGCTAATTGATTTTTTATACCAATTCGCTGTCCGTAAGGTAGGTAAGACTTGAACACAAATCTAACGTCAATTTCAACGTTCCTTAGCTCCGAAGACCAAGCGAATGCTGATGCTGACACTACGCGGCAAGACGACGCGACGCGTTCCAGTAATTTTGGAAAAACGACTGGTGCTCGCGGTCACATGTTCTTCCATCATGAACTGTGTGCTCGGGAGTAACCTTGGTCGCTTGACGCTTCATTCATATTGTCATTGTGGTCGACGCTTTGACGAATTAGGATTCTGTACTACGGATAGTGTCAGGGTCTTATGGCTTTCTGAAAGTACGAATAGAGCGTTTGTCAACAACAGTGAAGTTCGTACAGCACAGAAACAAGCAATGATAGATAAGGGGGGCCGTTGCCACCGTCATCATCTGCATCTATCACCTTCTGGAAATGTTTGTTTCGTCCTCTTAGATAGCCTTTGATGGCATTTCACTATGTATGTAGTTCATATCGAGGCTTTGGGTTCGAGGCGCTGAGAACAAGTAGCCTTAGCTGGGTCTACCGCTGAATTTGGCTGACCCTATAGCGGCAACAACGACAACGGTTGCGTTACGAATATCTGTGTATGACATCTGCTGGATGCTGTGACCGCCGATGTCTTCCGGACGCTGTTTATATTTATGACACTATATCTTTTTCTATCATTGTTAATATGATTACTTTTCGCTGTTGCGGTCGATTGCCGGAGTAATGACATTGCATGTAACACCGAGGGAGACATGCTCACTGGCGGCGTTGTTGGTGTTTCCATTGCGGTAGTTCAACTGTCGCTTCGAAGCAGCCAGACCGATCGTGGTTGATTGCCACGGTCAGCCGCTAGTATTCCCTGTCTAATCGGCCTTTTGCTATTGCCTAAATGGGCCGGCAGATAGATAGGATGGACGAAACGGCATCGCGGCGGCAACGACTGCTACCGTTCTCTAGTCATTGTAGGCGCTATTAAATAGAGAAGCAGAAACTGATTTTTCAGTTCGACGGTTCACTTTGATTGTGAGTGTGGACAGGGTATGAACGTCAATGGATATATACGTACATCTAGTCGGACAAGTGAATGAGCAGATGCCGGACAAAAATTAGTTTTTTTTCTCCACATAGAGTCAATATAAATACGTATTGGGAGATACAGCGCATCATCATCATCAACAATAGCGACAGCGACCAAAATAACACCGTAGAATGAGACTGAAAAGCATAGAAGTATAGATTAAAATCAAGGCTAAGCTCGCGGGACACTGACTTTGCCTTACGTCACTCGACAAACAGTTAGTCTTGTCAGGCTAAAAGGTTCACAGATGATATTGATAATGTTAATCATGAAGCTGCTAATACGTACGTACGATCAGTTTGTGTGAAAGCGGACATACCAGCCTTGTTTGAACCTAACAATCGTATATAGTGACGAGAGAATTCTAGCGTGTTACATTTTCCTATGTTAGCTTTTTCCCGCTCCCATAGATTAGGGTAAATGGAGCATGTGATTATATTCGAGACGGTGTTACAGACGCCCCCGAAGGAAGGTATTGAAGCTAACGTGGACCCGTAGACATCTCTAGTCGTTAGATGAGTGACTTGCATCAAGCTGCCTTCCCGTTCTCCTCCAATTCTATTCCAACCTCGTCTCCTTTCTCTACATATATGTATCTTCGCCTGATCTAAATAATCCTGGAATTCATCTACCTCAGCTGACTTACCTAATTATTAACTAAAAGACGCCGGACAGTGAGGCATAAATAGGGTTCACTGTTATTACTGGTGTAAGTACTTATCTGTGAGTTTACATTTCTTTGCCTTTTATCAGTTTCTCTTTGACCACGGTTACTGTCTCTGCTGAACTCGAATAGCATCATTATTTGGCTTTTTTGTATGTTTGATATTTCGTGTAGAGCCACGCGGATTGATTCCGCTCGCGACTATTTTGGTTCTCGTTCTCGTTTTTTTCTCACTTACTTCGTTTCTCTTGAGCCTTAGACAGGGCGCGTCGATGGTACCTATTACTACCGCCAGGACCACGCTGATTGGCGACGAGAAGCACGCAAAGAGGCAGATAGGCAGCCAATGAACGGAAGATAGTAGGCGAGTGTAGAACAAACGAGCAACAATCTACGTTTATTTCCGCTTGTCTTGTCGCGCCGTTGCTTTCGAGCGACACCGTCCAGACCGTGTCCCCACCGCCCCTGCAGCTGCCTCCATTATGAGGCGTTTACCTCAGCTGGCCTTAACATGGGGGGAAACAGTGCTTCTAACGTGCCTTTTTGCATGCCTTAGATGCCTTATTTTGAATCACCATGATTCTCATTCCGCCTGTGATACCTCTACTCAAATAAGATTTTATGCCGAGGTAAGGACCCGTTGCCACCTTACGTTTCGTATTAACCTCTTGCGGTTTTTCATTTAACTCGTATTCTATTCATTTTTTCGATCAACGCAGTGAAGAAACAAACGGTCGGATTGATCGGCCAACAAAATATTTTTTATGTTGCTTGTCACTGCCCTGATCATGTTCACGCTTAGTGTTGCGCTTTCCTATGCTTTACTTCTTTTCCCTGTTAATAGTTTTGAGCTATCTTCTGTCTATGAACGCCTCGATGGATCATTTGGCACGGTGATTCGATGTGCGGCAGAAAGTAGGGGGCAAAAAGGAGAAAAACTAGACGAAACTTGTATAAACCTACTAAAAGGGTTTTGTTTATCTATATTAGCACATATTTCTGATTCAATGCATGTATGTCGCAGATAAAGCAGAAAGACAGATTCTGACAGGAACAGATGAACGTTGTGTGAAAAACATTGACACTCTTAGATGATTCGAACGATTTTAGGTTTATTGGCTGTACGCGCTGAAAAGTTAATCAGAATCTTGCTCAGATATCCCTTAGCTGGCTGTCAATTGGATAAATACGCAGCTCTATTCGCGCTAGTCGCGATTTGGATCTCGTCCTTTTTTCATGGTGCATAGTTCTGCAGGATATCGTTGATCTCGCCTTCGTTAACTCGAAGGCGGCAAGATAACGTAACTCGATTTCAATCTAGCTTCCGCCACTGCGTCTGTCACGCATGACACGCACACAAAAGCACACTGAGTAGGTCATTCAAGAAGCGTCATTGTCCTGTTTGTTGATTGGCTACAACGATGCGGCACGTCGTAACGTTTTTTTTCTCGTCGAACTTGCGTTCGGCCACAGCGTAACAGCAGCAGTGAGCGGGTTGCCTTCATGTCTACATACATATAGACAAATCGAGAATAAGGTGTGTATGGGGCACCACGAAGCTCCCACGAGATTTCTCCAAGCCTCAGAAAGTGGTTCCGATGAGCATTGGCAACGCCAGAATGTTGTTCGCCCTGCACCTGTGGTTGCGCCTTGCTGGGATTGGGCAACGAGAGTCGCAACGTTGATGGCAGAAAGAAGATTAAGCGATGATATATCGCAATCAGATAGAGTAGCGAGCGGACGAAATACTCCAACGGCAACAACCGGCCTAATGATTATTTGTAGTAAAGTGAAAGATCTTCTTTCTGGAATATGACTTTGCTACGTTGGCAAGACACGTTTTCCTTCTTTTTCTATTATATCACGTACGAATACAAAGATTGCTACAGAGAATCTGTGACCATACGTTGTCATTTGATTGTTGTCATGGCTTGCCGGAACCGGATAAAACTTCGAGGACGATCATTACAAAACACAGTCCCCTAAATGGGCTGTTTAAACAAGCCATAATAAAGCCACGCCTAAATTACCCGTTTAATGAAATGAAACGAAATTATATTGAACAATTCAATGGGTCCTAAATGAGAATACAAAACTAATTCATTCGCTTACCGATGTCGAACCAAAAAAATCGATCAGGTTCGAGATTATGTTAGACGATAATGCGAATTGTTTTCGAAATTGTGCTTGTTTCATTATCAGAGTAACAAGAATATTACCGAATAGTTAGTTAATCGATATGTAACTGAAGCCTCTCGAGCCTCTATTATCTAATCAAATTAGATGTATCATCTCTCGGGGTTATTGAACCGAAACGCAAGTACTAACTATTCGAAATTAATCATGCAAATACGGACCGATGCAGCGCGAATATGACGATAACGTGTTTCGTGTAAGCGATGTTGTAAAATAATATGGCGAGCTGCTTTCTCCGTGAACAGGCAGTACCATCTGAAAGCTAGTTATCGCAGTTCACAGGATATAGAAACTGCCCCGCGCGTGACTAACTAAAGGTATCTATTTAATCAAGCAAAAGCTCATCGAAGCACTATGTGGCATACTTGTGAGATTACGGTAAGGACACGATAGACCTCTGTGACCGCTTGAGCCTTGAACACGATAGCGCTATCCATTATTTGTATATTCAGTCGACCCGTCGAGACAGTCGTGCAAGTCTGCATTAAAGTAAATATAGACATGCGATGGAGCGGCCTCTTTTCAACAAACGGAAATTCGCTTGTTCAGAAAGTGAAAGCAGCTGTTATGGCGTGATAAGCGTTTGGGTACCGATATCTTTTCTATTGGCCAGTTTCTGCTGTTAAGGAAGATGGACTGTGAAATGAACGCAACTGATAATGGCGACCAGGCGGCAGGTAGAGATTCCCGTTACTGTGAGTTGATGCCACTGGTCGTGAATCCCTCACGATCACTACTGTGATAGTATTATCGGACTATAGGATCGCATCATGATAGATAGATTGCTACAAACCATTGCCAAGACGTTTCCGATTCTTTTCTTTATCGTCGTGTGCGGCAAAATGCGTTGAACGCTTTGCCTTTCCAGTTTCAACGAAGATTGGAAACAAACGTGCGGACAGATGAAAATGAATGATGATCGCGCACCGCGTATGGAGTGTGCAAAGGCGGAGTTCAAAGCATGTTTTGCTTTTCGTCGAGCTTCCCTGCCGGTTCTGCTGCCCGTATTGAAAAAAGCACGACATGAGCGAATCGATGAGCTATAATGCGATTCTAGCCAGATATATGCACCTAGACGAATAGTACGGAGTGGTTAACACCTGATATTCAATTAACAGTTAACACTTGGCGACATACACCGGTAACAAATGTATTCATCTATAGCTGATGGGGTAATGTTAGATAGCAACCCTTGCCCGATATGATTGTTCAAGCTGATAAACAGACAAATCAGTTTACATCTAAATGTGCTTAAACGTCACTATGTAGAGTATATCTTTCATGCTGATCTTTGTTTGATAGTAATTGCCTAAATATATAACCGTACTGAAGCATTCATGTACACAGAGTGATTATTGCTTAATAGAGATAGGGGTCTGCGTAGGGATTTATCGTATTTTGATATTCGCAGCGACAGACTCAGCAGTGGTGACACCAAGGCCTTGATGCCCACAGGGGAACTCGAAATTCAATAATCGACGTTCACTCGTATCGGACGATGGGTGTGTGGCGCTGTTATTGCGAGAGAGAAGCAACTGTTAGTTACTAAAAATCTTGATTTCTTTCGACAGTCAGGCGAGAAATGAAGTTTAGTCTTACCTTTTTTGTCCGGTTGAACAAATCGCGTGGTCGAACTGCTGTTCTTCGAGCAGCAGGCAAGGCCATTGCACCTATTATCATCGACAGACGGATCTCTGCTGCTACTGCAAAAAAATATAAGAAATCGAGAGAGAAAGGGAGGGGAAGAAAACACAGAAGAAGAGAGAGACGGTTGGGAGGTGAAGAGCTTAACGCAGATCGTATTAATATTACTCAGCGTCTCGCGTCTGGCCGGATCTCCGGTGGGGTCGAACTAACCCGGAAAAGTTGTTCCAAAGGTCCGATATTGTTGCGTAAGGCAAGCAGATTAAGGGTTGATTACAACAGTGGATTTTTGGTATGCCGCATGTTTTGTTTAGACAATAACATACATTGAATTGAACCTAAGGGGCATTGTGTTATAAAAGATATTTTAACGTTTTTTTTTATATGACAGCGATGGCGCTTGTGCTGTGCATTAGTCGAGTCAGCAGGGCAACGATTAGCTAAGGTTTCAGACATTCAGGTTCGCTGTGTCGTTTTTCTCCTTTAAACGGCGACGGTATATCTTATCTATGTTGATAGTCCAGTAATTTTACCTGCAATCTGTTTGCCTGCCGTGTATATGGCATGCAATATTACATGTTCTATTTTATTCCTGTAGACCAAATTCTGAGAATACGCAGAATCGCCTTTTGCGCAGACACACTGTCCTTGTCTTCGTGGGGTCTGTGTTTTGCCTTCTTGTTTTTCGTCTCATGCATATTGACTAGATGATGGTATGAAGTCATGTACGACATTTACCGTTCGATGGCGATGTCGTATTAATTTAGGCGCAGCTCTTCGTCAACGAATGTCGTTTAAATTTGTCTGGCGTATTCAGCTCCGCGGTTACCTTATGCAATTCCTGCTTATTCTCAAGGTCTTCAAGCATTGTTAGCATGGCTCTGGGCCAACGCTGGTATAGCGTTATATCTGTTCTAATTATGCCCTATGCCATATTGCTAATGCATTTGTTTAAATGTTTTGAATTCAATAGGCAATTCACTAATTGGCCCCGTCTAGTACAGACATATAATTATAACACATTTCGTATGAGATGGATGACCTGAAAAGTTGTCATACACCCTGTGCTGAACTCGTCGTCTATTTCCGGCCATAATCGGTTTTTAAAACCACAGGATTCACCGCAGCATCTGTCCGCAACGGACTAGCTTAAAGAGTCTCAAATGAGATGACAAATGTTCGTACATGCGATCATATGGCACAGGCATTTGCCACCAGACAATTTGATGCACCTCAGATGTCGCTGGCATTTTTGTTTTCCATCTTTTTCGTCTTCACAGCTTTTCCTCTAGCGTCGCGCCACGTTCTGCTCCTTTATCTTCTGGAAGAACAGCAAAGCGTCCACAGTAATAACGGTAATGATCCCGCATGCATACCGGCAAAATTGGCCGAGTCATGCGGCTTCGTTGATCGAAGCAGCAGTATCACGATCGCCACTGATAAGAGCCTTACGGCGGACGTGGCTGCTTCTCCCAGTACATGTGCTGTGATCGCCAGACGGGACAGATCATGTGAAGTAATTCATACACAACGGGCGAAGCTGCATGTGTCTATGTATACGTATACATATGTAGTGTACGTTTTTACACAGCGATTGCTATGGTGGCAGTTGCGCGTTTAGAGCTCTAGATCGAATCAGCGTCCGATATAACACTGTGAGAGGGTATCGGACGCTGAAGGCCGTGGGAACGCGTTTCTTGTACGTAGGCTTTCATTGAATTTGCCGGTCGGCCTGTTTGTTGTAGCTGCGGCGTAGTTGTTGTAGCTGTTCTTCTTGTTGTGTTGTTATTATTTAGTAGTCCCTTGATCTGGCCGTTCGAGCTGAGGACTACTGAGCTGAGTTCGCTCACTGCCGTTAGCTGACCACCCATTGAGAAGCGAGCAACTGTGGATATATCGGGCGACATCGTTCGTGACGGGCACCAATTGATGATGCCATCTACTCCTCCGCTGGTTTTGTTATTGTTATTGTTATCAGTGCTTTACATAGTCTGATGAAGCGACTGGGTCGATAATGTCACTAAACCACGTCATGGCTTCGGCCGATAGACGGCAGAGCTTCAACCAGCACGACATTTTTAGGGAACGCGACGTAGCCATGCATTGTTAAAGCAACAGAAGCAAAAGATGAGGCAGAAAGAAAAGCGGGATATTGATGAATAAATGTCGATGCAAAAAGGCTGGCTGACAAACAAGCAACGCGAGGAACATCACTGAATAAGGCAAATATCAGCACCAAAGTGCCGACGAGAGAAAAAACGTCGAGAAAGCATTACTGAGACAATACGAAATTATTTATGACCCAGGCCGACGCCATAGATTGCGATGGCTTGGCGCCGCCTTTGCTGATGGCAGTAGCAGCGGCTGCAGTAGCATCAATATCAGTGATCCGCGACGGGCGGTATCATCTATAGAGTTCAACGTTACTACTGCTGCCGATGTGCCTGGAGAAGGCAAAAGGCACACCCGCATGGACCACTGCTCGGTACCGTCGCTGCTTCTGGGGTTACCGCCTTGGTGCTGACGGCGATTCACAACAGTCATCCAAAACACTGCTAATCGTTTGCCCTCGTCCATGCTCTCGCTTGTGGCAGATCGCCCCACCGTAATGCGAGTCGCCCCACGAATAAATGCGAGTCACATGGTTGTCATACTTGCGTGTGCCTGTAGCGTCTACTTTTGCACGTCTGCGCTTACACGTCACCAGACGGTATTTCCCATTTTTCTTCTCTTCCTGCAGTTAGAAGAGACCTGGAACTAAGAATGGACAAACGATACGAAGCCACCTGCGATCGCTTCTCTGAGGGAGGTCCGACGCTGACAGCATCTTATTTACGACACTATACAACAGCCAGGAAAAAGGGGGATGAAATGTAAGTGCTAAAGGTCAGCTGGACAGAAAAAAGCTAGAAAAAAAAGCATACCCTCAATGAACAGAGAGTCGAGGACTAACATCGTTCGGAACAAAGAGAGAAACAAGAGATTTTTTAGGGGAGAACTAATTAAGTCCAGAGATTTTACTCTCTTTAACATGCAGTTAATTGACATATTCATGAAAAGCATGTATATGCACGCAAGGAGCAGCAACTTACATAACCGTTCACAGATTTTCAATTTCCTCATACAAACGACATTTTCACACAGAAATTATCAAAAATGAGATGTGTGAGTTTTGCGCGAACATCAGTAATAAATTTTATCACCTCGACGATCGTCTCAGATACCCAGTTGCCGCTGTTTCTCTGTAACCAGAATGGGTGGCGCCGTTCACCCTGATACCCAGTGAAGATATAACCAGAAGCTGTCAAAGTGATTCTACAAGGGAAAAGAGTAACGAATTCAATTTAGCGATTTAACGGTAAAAACAAGGTAACCAACAGGGCCTTTAGTTTTGTTGTGGCGTCTTGGTAAAACCTCAGAACTCCGAGGCTTTTCAGGGGTAGCTGCATGATGACGACGACAACGACTGCTGCAAACATTTCGGATAATGGAATAGGTTCTCGCCCATTTGCGCGCCTACCTGCCCCACTGCAGTATCATCTCTACCATCAAGAGTCTATAACGTTTGCTCAATGGCAGCCGGAATAATTCATTTATGGGATTTAGGGGAATAATAGGATTAGACTGCAGGTAAACTGGCGCCTCGTCAGCGGCGGGAAGGCGTATCGGTTTTTGGTCTTTTCCATTTCAGTATTCAGTCTTACGACAAAAATATAAGATAACGTGGACAAGTAGGACGAACAGCGTGTACGATAAGCGGTCAGTAGTATCGGTACTTACCGCAGTTAAGTATTTGGTTATCTAAGGAGATTTAAGCCAAGTGGGATAGTTGTATCGGGGGCACGTTTATGGACGAGTATGGCAATTGTTCTCTCTTGACCGGTGTGGGTTTAGCAACATTTCTAGTCGTAGTATCAGACATGTAAAGCTGGGGTTTGCTGGAGCTCGTTAATAGCCAGAAGACAAAGACAGCATGCTGCTGCATGTATTTTTTTAAGTCAATGCATAGTGTATGAAGCCACAAACAAACCTATGTTTTTTCGCGATAACAAAACACTAAGGGGTTATTTATTGTTGGGCACAAGCCCTCTGTTTCTCGAACATCATCTCTTTTTGTGTGTAATAGAAAAATTACACTGTGTACTAGTGTAATGCTTTAGATACGACCAGTTGTAAATAAAGCATTCATAGGACTCCTTATTATTCTAACACCGTTTAATATTAATCGCTTGTATTACGATGGAGCGGCGTTCCTATTGCGCCTTCTAAGGGGTCGGCGAGAAATAGATACAGAATGGGAGAAGAAAAACGGTGGCTTAAAGAAAGAAAAACTTGGTTATGGTTCCAACAGTTAACTTCAAGCAATGTTTCCCAGTTGTTGGCTGCATAATGTGGGATTTCCAGTGTTTATGTACTGCTAATGGCTTCTAGCTATTGTCCGATTTTGGCCCTTCCGATGTTTAGGTTAGACAACGAGTAGGGTTGCTGTTTTTACTCACTTTAGACAATTGATGAGCATTAATTCGCGGCTAATCACCGAACATCAATATGATGACAACATCAATGATAGACGCCTTGGCCGAAGCTCCAGCGGGCCAGTGAGTGCCTGCGCGGTTCGGTCCTGCATGGCTCCCATAGTCGCATGATTCGTCCGCTGCTGCTGTCGTCGATCCCGGCACAGCCAGTGTTCCTATACGTGCGTGACTGTTTTGTGGCAAACGTTTCGTGCTTATTCGATGACAGTGGCAGGCGGGCAGTTACAGCGAGTTGCTACCCGACCGTCGTTGGGCATTTTTTTTACGAATTGAACAAAAAAAAAAAACATTCTTATGATTATTGCCCGCTTTTAGCATTGTAGCTTTGCTGATGATGAAAGCGACTGATGCCGGTGAGGTTCAATTATGGACGGGTAGAAATAGTATTGGCAAACACTAGTGAAAGCGCCGGCAGCTATAGTAAGAGTTATGATATGGTCACCTTGACAAATGCGAGGTCGCCTCAGCGACTTAGACAGATGGACACGACTCAGGGGCATGCGAACCGTGAGACAATTACGACAGTCAATTATCAGCTTTAGCGATAGAGTAGAAAAGAGGAAGAGCAATCGACCAGGTTCTTTAAGCATCGATTCTTCTCTTGAATATTTTTTGCCTCTTAAACGAGTCACACGCGTGCCCAAATTCAGGACTAAGCCCACTTCTAGAAATAGCAAAAAAAAAAAAAAGAGAATTCTGGCAGTGTGCTAGGCGAAAAAAAAATGATTTAGAACGATGTAGACACAAAACTGTTCTGCACCCACAAAGCAGAGCTGTCATTCCCTTTTTAAGGGCTAAAAGCCTTAACCTTACCTATCGTAAACTATTGAATTAGTTTAACAAGCATGCCATAACTAACGCACCAAACGTGAAAACGTCGAAGAAGCAGAGTGACGATCACTGAATTTAGTTGATAGTGTCAAGCACGCAGTAACGCAAAAAGACAAATAACCGAGTTAGTATCTCTGTCATACGTGTTACCTGTTTTTTTGCGTTACTTAAAATATCAGCTAAACAAAGATAGACAGATAGAAATTACTATTATTATTCTAGTTACTACTCATAGATGTTATAATCGTTGGCATTTCCTTGAAGGATTCGGGAAGTGAACGACAGAATTGTCTGATTCAATATCTTGCTGTCACTCAAGCTCTATTTCCAGTTTTGTTGTCTTTCAAATATTAAATTTCTACACATGTAACACAACGGCATCAATTTTCCTTTTTTTTTTTTCTTATATTAATGTAGTAGCAAAAACAAAGGACGATAGGCGGTACTATTCTCCATGAAAAAGTTCAACTGAAAATATTGTCTGGATGTCTGTGTACACGTTTATATACGGCTGTCTGTCGGTCTGAATATCTCGCTATGACTGACCCGTTCATCATGTTGAGGATTTCCCTTTATTTGGCTTTAAAGAAGGTAAAAAGCGGTAAACAATCCCCTTGAAGCGAATATAAACCGAAACGTTAAAAACACTTAACGGTGTGGTGATACGAGGAAGTGGTCGAAGGCACAAAAATGAGGCGTTTACAGTTGAGCAAACTGATCATAGACTTACTTGCTATGCCCTCTTTATAACATGAGAATATAAATAATGAACTGTTTTTTGTCGACTTGTTTGACTGATACCTTTCTGACTATTTTAGATACACACTATTTTAATAAGGTCCTATTTGTTATTTGTTGTTGTTAAAGACGTTACCGTTGGCCTCAAAAATTTTCATTATATTGGTCTTACAGACTGTTTGTCAGTTTTTTTTTTGAGGTCAGCGTAGGGCCTCGACATTTCATGGGTTCAACGTCAAAAAAACCAAAGCTACGTCCGAAACCACATGAGATAAAAACAAACTGGTTCTCAAGTATCGTTTTAATCATTTATAAAAACTTAAATAGCTTGGTTATTGTAATTTGCGACAGAAAATACATTTAAACATTAACAAATACACCTATTCTCCAAAATTGCATGTTTTCGTGGCAAGGATTTTAATTACATAGTTGTATGTGCGGTAGTCTTACTATGCATCGGGAAACAGGGCGAAAACCCGGAGAATGAGTTAGGAGAGAAAGGGGGATTATATATATATATAGAAGAGATTTTGCTTTTGTCTCATGTACGTTGCAAGTGCATTTCCTCCTAACGGTTGTTAAGGTTATCGGCCGTTTTCTTTGCAAATAAACCCTGCCCCTTAAAGTTCGCACATAGTAAAAGCCAAGTATTAAATGCCATTGTCAGAGAGCAAATAATCAAACGACTGAAAGCTATTCATACCCACATCGCGTATTGGGGCTTCTTGTGTCTGTTATACGACTAGAACGGCAGTATCATAATCGTCGTACATGTATTTATGTATTTTTATGTGAACTGTACGGAATAACGCACAATGAATAGGGCTGACTCCAGGCCCATTTTCCTATTCGTGCAAGCGATTCGGGCGAACATGGGGGGTCGGAGGGTGATATCGTAAAGATATCATCCATCGTCGGTCCAAAGCACAGACGACATCTTTGTTGTTGATGCTGTTGCGCTCTCAAAGGCATCCCTCAACATGCCGATGATGACAACAACAACGGTAGTAAATGTGCTTAAGGGCTGCCGTTTCTTTTGTTGTAACGGGGATTCGATTGTTGTTGTTGCTGCCCTTGTTCGTGAAGGTGCATTCATGAAGCATTTACTTCAACTGCTGCTTCTCCTATAACGTTTGGTGTTTTTACTTTTCTTCGTCTTCGACGCACGATCATTGCCTGCGCCGGCGTCTGTATGAAAACTATGATGTAGTAAAGAGTAAGGGGCATCTCTACCTTCTTTATTTAGCCCTCAGTGCTGCAGTTACCCTCGCCAGTGCCGTTGGCGTTTCTGCGGTGCGAGGTTTCAATTGTTGTAACATACTCCTTTCAGATATGGAAGAGCAATCTTTTGTGCAAGTTTTGCAATTCAAGTCGTTGTGAGAAAGCCCAGAATTTTGCCCACCATGTCCTATCTATATTGATATTCGCGTACGACATGTTTAAATATAGCATATGGCTGGGTTATTTGAAATGTTCATCCATAACTTTTATTTGTAGTTGCCTGATTTTTCGTTGGAAACTTGGAATAGACCGCACGTAAGCGACGACAACGATCGCAGTTACATTATGGTCATTTTGGTTGTTAATTTCAAAAATCTAGGAAGTAAATTGAAATTAGAAACTTTAAGAAATTCTGCGATAACCGATAGTTCCTTTCCTTTTCCCTCTTGATTTCGCGTTTCAAAGCTAGGAAACTTCTTTGTTTGTCGCTCTCCCTACTCCAGACCCCAGGCTCTCTGTCTTTAACCTTGACTTTCAAATGCCACGCGTCGTCTTCCGCCAGACTTTAACTTCCAGTAGAAACTGACGAATCGTAAAGTCAAATAGTGGGACACCCAAAAAGTGAACCAACAAAAGGGAGTGTAAAGGAGTCAGACGCTTACAGGGCGACGTTAGGATGTCGAGTTGCGTATTATTATTCTATTTTAATTTCCCACTTTTGCTGTTTTTCATTGCTTGTTGTCTGTTGCTGCCGTTGTTAATAATAAACCTTTTTTTTTGCCCCACTGCGGAAACAGGTAGCTGGGCATAGATGGGCATGACTGAGCTGGTTCCCTTACTCGAGACGTTACCCGTCATCGCTGTCGGGATATTTCTAAAAATATCAACATTAACAGCAACAACAGCACTAGCAGCTGTGCCTCCAGCTGCAGAGTAAGTGTTATCAAGAGTCCAGTTGCTGGTGACGTTGCCCACAAAAGAAGACGGAATCCCTGGGTATTCAGAAAAGTTCCTTCAGAATCTGGCGAGGTATTCTCAGCAACGAGCCTCAGCGACACACGGCAACTTTATCATTTTGCTATTCCGTCGCTGCGCTTGGTACTGCGTCAAAAACTTCCTGAAGTTCTAGCTTCGTTCCCTGTTTCTTTGTCAGTTTCTTCCTTTTCTCTTAGCGTCCCTCCTCATCACCCCTTCTTGCAGTAGCCAATGCCGCTCGGCGCTGCTTCCTTCGACAAATTTATAGATAGTACAAGTACATTTGTAGAGAAGTGCTCGTAGACACGAATGCAAAGACACTCAAGCACAAAATATGGCGTCTCAGCAGACGACAGACAAAACGGCACGCTGCTAGGATCATATAGACAGGACTAAACCAAAGGAGTCGAGCCTCAGTATCGAACTGGGAATCGCAACGAAATCGAAGGGGAATCAGGACCAGAAACGTAGAATTAATCCGACCGCTAAACACAACGTAATGCTGCAACAATAGCATGGAACAATGGACCTGAGGCAAGCCTTGCGCCCGTACTAAATCGCTGATCGGATATAAACGATTTCAATAACAGGTCCGATGCTTGATATGCTGTGTTTATCCCTGGCCTGCTGGGTTAGGGTCGTTTCAAACTGAATTGTGCAGACCCACGTTATTTGACATCAGCTTGAGCTTGGCAAATTTGTAAGATGTCTCAATTTTAAAATTACAATAGGTAACCGTGTCATTCACTAAGAAGCACGCTAATATGATACAAATAATGAAAGTGTTTTACATGATTACGCATTATTTCTAGCAGAACTTTCTAAATTTTCGATGAAACTGTTATTGACTTGCTCAAATCTTCGAAATTTAATTAATATAAGCGTCTATTGTTGATTTAATTATTTATAGATGATAGAAAGGGAATCGTTAGACAATGTATGAAGCATGGCGGGTGGAGATCTCTCTTCCTATGGAAATGCAATCAAGTCTTCTTTAATCAAGGGTCGAATGCACGTCCCTTATCAGTGATGGTACAACAGCTTCGTCTTGATAATAGTATAAGAAGCCTTCTTCTTCCAGAAAAATTGCCATTGTGCTGGGTAATCATTACACACCGTTCTGATAGTTTTCGGCTCGACTGTACCAGCCATGCAATGCATTTATCATTAAGAACGGTTAGACGATTTACAAGACACAGGACGGAAAGACAGTATGTTTTTGTGGCTTGCTTCTTTCGACCACTGGTCTACACAGAATTTTTATTAATAACATCAACAAAAACAATCGTTTAATGGTGAAAAAGTGAAGAACCGTTAACACGCCAACATTTAACAGTTCTATTAACCATAAGCGGATAATATAATCAAATAGTAAATCTCCATCGTTGTTACGTGTCCGCCGTAATTAATATCGCGTATGCGCACACAAAACGGCTACAGTTATGTGGTAACGCGTATTAAGCGTGTACACTTATATCTTTCTATGTAGACATGAATGGTTTGGTAAAGAGGCGCGCAGGGGATGATGTGAAGCGGAGTTCAGTGGCGGCAGCGGCCATGCCGTTAGATCACATCACAGACGACAACGACGACGACGACAACAAAAACAACACCAATGGCGGGAAATCGCTCCTGTCTACAAAATGGAACCACGTGGAAAAAATCAAAATTGCCTAAGCTCCGTCAAGAAGCGGTACAACTTGTTTCGCGTGCCCAAAGAAAAAACTGCAAAAATAATCATGATAATAATAACTCACTTCTCATAATGGTCGACAATACATAGATCGGCCCGCTGCCACAATTAATTTTCCTAGCTATTATTCTTTTATTATTATCCTAGTCAAATTATCCTAACTTTGCTTCTTCAAATGTGTTTGAGGGGTAATGTAACATTGACTGGATAGCAGTGTATCGGAAAACACAATGTGCCTATGTGTGGTAAGCTGCTGTGATCGTCGGCAGCGCCTTTTACATCTCTAGCTGCAGATGCCCTTTTAAGTTATTGGCATCCGGTATTTTTTTTAGTTGACTTCCAGTGCCAACTAGCGTTGCCAACACGTCGCCGCGATCAGCATCACAGTAGCTTTCCTTATCCATAGTCAGAGTGTTTCGTTGGGCAGGTGCAGCGACAATGAGCGAGTGAGATCTGCCAGGCAATGCCTGGGCTAATTAGAGACGACAGGACCACTGGCACTTTTTTCTAATACTACTGTATGGACACAAATGGCTTGTGATTTACGGCCTGGTTAGAGTGGGGTTACAAATAGCAGCTCGGTCGCCTCGAACGACGACCTCTGTCCACAAGTCGCTTTCGGCTGCAATCGAATAAGAACGCAGAAAAATTTAGGCAGCGAAAACAGCGAAGGAGATTAAACGACTAAACGAGATCGACGAACGTAGCGACTGGCAATAACGGAAATAGCGTGAAAATAGCGTTGTTTGTTGTCGCTGCTGTCGGTTTTTCTGCTGGTGTCAGCTCCTACGGAACACGACGACGACGAGCACGGCTGGAGTGAGGTCGACGAAGAGATACCACTAGTAGATTGATGAATGCCGTTGCAGAAACCGCACTATTTACCTTACCCGTCTTTCTTTAATACAACTTGTACCTTTTGATCTTTATTCTGTGAAATATATTTATCTCAGCATCTATATATCATGCAATATAAGTAGAAGTATAGCGAACGTTTTGGCGCTTGTACTTTTGCTATTAGTAGTAAAAGAATAAAAAGGTAGAGATGTTGCGCACGTGCGCACATATATACACAAATCATTAAATAAATGATAATAAAAAAAAAAAAACTCTTGTGTTGATGCTCTATAAACGGACGATAAGCGCCTTTACGTACCATTAAAGTTCCATGGGCTAATAAAATTTTGGGTTTACTTTTATCAAGTAGAGAATAAAAAAATAATAAAAGAAATGCTAGTTATTCCTAAGGGAGTGCTGTTCATTCGGCGACACTATGCGTCATCGACTTATTCGTATGATAGTTAGCAAGGAGATGACTGCGTTGGTCTTACCGAATGGTGATGATACGGATAGATGGCTGAAGAGCTGTTGATTAGCTAGGCACCTATGACGCGTGTTAGTAAATGAATCACGAGGGAAGAACTCGCTGAGTATTAGCGGACGTCATAACATGATCGTGGGAACAGTAACACTACCAGCTTGCGGATGGCGTAAGCGCGCAGTATTTTGTTTCGAACTGACGACGCCAAAGTTACTCACAAAACTAGTTAGTATAATATTTAATACGTTTTAGATTAAGGAATAGTATTTGTTTCCTAAAATGTATCATTTTTTAGGTCCTGCAACTAAATCTACATCGTCGTCATAATGTGCTTTTCAGGGAGGATTCGCTCGGGTGCATGAACTAACTGATTTAACATCAAATCGGACCTTTGCTGGAAAAATTATACCCAGATCCCGTCTAACTACAAGCGATCAACGTAAGAAGGTCAGTAATATAGAATAGTAGGATGATTTGCCTATTGCGTATGGATCTTTCTTCCTCCAATGGTTATCGATGCATCTCATCCTGTAATACTCAGTGTGCGCTCTAGTGTACCTGCTTTGACCATAATTGCAAAAATGGTCATTTTGTACTATCGGAATTGAACGTTTGCATTTGACGCTGTCATCTGCTTCGAAGTTACCTAGCAATAATTATCAATGTGTTCATAAGCGGCGACTTAGAGCGTGTTAGAGCTACGGTATGCCAGAATTTCAACAAGGTTCTTACATCTAACATCCGTAGAAGCTGTTGATATTTTTTCCGATCAATTAATAAAAGCAGATTGTCATGTTTAGCTAGAGGAAATCGGTGTCATGATGACTACGGCCGTCCTCCATTGCTATTCTAGTGTATGATAGTTATTCTAACAGTTTCTTTCGCCTCCTGTTCCGCAGTTATACCGTGAAATTGAGATCCACGAGCCGTTGGCACACAAACATGTCGTCCGCTTCCAGCATTTCTTCAAAGATGAACACAATGTCTACATAGTCCTCGAGTACTGCCCCCGCAAGGTCCGTCAATCAACAATTATCAACTTAGTGAAACCCATATACGAGCACGTTTGCTTCGGGTTTGACTATGCAGATTTGACACTAGAGTCGATCTCAAGGAAATTAGTTATAGAGTCACAGGGCATAGAAGTAGACAGAAGATTCTGAAAATGCGCAAGGCACATTAATCTTGTTGACGAGAGACATTTTTTCCTTTTTGGCCTACGAGATTAAATTAATGATTATAGTTATTGCATTTATTCAAAAAAAGTATAAATTACAAAAGCTGTTGGCTCCCGTTGTTGATATGCTTAGTCGCTGGTCCACGTCCTCAAGAACCGAAAAGTTCTCACTGAGCCTGAGGTGCGATACTTTCTGGCACAACTCGTCGATGGCGTCAAGTATATACACTCTCAGGGCGTGATGCATCGTGACCTCAAACTCGGCAATATGTTCCTATCCGATCAGATGCATGTGAAAATTGGCGACTTCGGTCTGGCTGCGAAGGCTTACCTTCATTTGAATAATCACGACGGATCTAAAAAGATGTAAGTTTTAAAACAGATTATTCAAACGTCACGTATAAACCTGCATATTACGTAGATTCATTCGTACGATCTTTTCTCTAATACCAAGACTGCAATAGATCGAACGCCAACACATCGCCTCAGAGATCGTCACCGAAAGAACCCGTACTGAGTTGGTGTGCCGCACAAGGCCCGCCAACCGTCGACCATTTAGTCAATAGCAACAACTTATAAATACGAATGTTGTCGGATGCCTACCTCATTAAACAGCTTCCATGCAACCTTTAAGCCAACGTTGGACAATGTCAAGAGAGCTTTTATATGTAGTTGTTTTTATGCGTCATGAACAGTGTTCATTGTCGAACAGTCACTCTTGGCTGAAGCTTTTCAGAAGCTTTCTCTGAAGAGCTTTTCAGAACAAGAAGGTAACGCACAGCGTTTTAGTTTCTTTCATGAAAAAACCCGCTAGAGGAGCTTTCGCGATTGGTCTCAGCCCGATCTGCCTTGGCAACGCCTAGACGCGTAGAGGTCAGGCCCGTTTAAGTTCCTCTCTTTAATCAGGCCGCTAATTTTACCCTCGATCGCGTTCTGCCTTTTTTGAATATGTAACCTTTGCTCACACGTCCATCGGCTAGTTAAGCTGCTTGAAAGCCCCGCGGTCTCGCTTTTTATCTTTGCAATATTCGGTTAATGAACTTGAATGTAGGATCACCTGTCTTCGTAGTGGAATAAGAATACTTTCAAGCGGTCACTCCGCAGCCTAAACGCAGTATCCACTATTTTGGATATCATGCGGAAGCAAACGTAATTCTAAGGCTGCCAAAATATCGGATAGTATTATGAGGTAGCATCGAACGACCGTTTGACGTGCGAGACAGAAGGTACATTGCGTTTTACGCAAAAGCATTTCTCTGATCGCCGCCAGTCTAGGCTATACCGACCGGCTTACTTGTTGGCCTTCTAGCGCATGCATATATTTCTATTTCGGCTTCTAGTATGTGTGTACTTATAGTAGAAGAATCCGCATAAACGAAACTGCAAGACATGTAAGATCCTAGCTAAAATATAGCTTTTCTCTCTATCCTAACTAGACAGCGAGCGAACTGCGCGACTATGAGGTTGTATTGGGGCTATGTGCTCCAAGATAAGGAAGTCTGAGTAATAAGTGAAGTAAATAAATCCATGATTCGGTTCATTGAATCCATATTCATTGAAATTAATATGCCATTATTCCTCGCTTTTCCCAGCAAATACACGTAGCAAGCCGACCTTAGAAAGGTTTCTGGTATGTAAATTAACTAATGAAAGGTATTGGCTTTTCAACATTATCTTGCATATATTGTCCCTGGCACATAACAAGACACAAGTATTATGGAGTACGAAGAGATAAAAAAAAAGCTGCGACAGAAAAGTACCATTTTCACTAAATGCCAGTGGGTTTTGGGGCTAAACGAATAAATCATATGCCCTGCGTATGCATGTAAAACCTAGGCAAACACGAGTCAAGCTTTGTAATCTCTACGACAGTTATGCGTGCCACAGCACTACAAAGTTTATTTCATGACTGTCGTTTTTCAATTATATGAACTTGACAGAACGGTTTGCGGAACCCCGAATTATATAGCCCCTGAGGTCCTTAACATGAAAGGACACGGTTTTGAAGCAGATGTGTGGGCTATTGGCTGCATCATGTACGCGATGTTAGCTGGATGTCCGCCTTTTGAGACATCTTCATTAAGCGACACGTATCACAGGTAGGAATAAATGAAAAACAGATTAAAGAAGATTTCTTTTTTTCGGCCTTACTTGAAACAGCTGATAGAAATACGGTTGCATTTGTAGTTCACGAATAGTCTGCTTATCGGAAACAAGAGTTCTCCAGAATTCTCCAATATGTAGTTGTATCTAATTATTGTTGAGAATAATTATGTTAACCAAGTTATTATGTTACCGGTGTTGATGCTTTTTCTGTATTCAACTAGACATTTAAGGCTGAAATTTCTTTTTTACCAGTTAGCGCCTTAATAGTTATCGGCGATGATTTGAACACCAAAAAAAAGCTGTTCCAATGTCCCATTTCGATCATTTATGAATTATTTTAAATAACTGCATCATTCTCTGGCTTCTGTAATAGAATTACAAATAATATCTACACAATTCCGGAAGGAGTTTCGGAGCCTGCTCAGAAGCTAATCCAGTGGCTACTTCGTCCGCGACCTCAAGATAGGCCCACCCTGGAGCAGATTCTGACACATGAATTTTTCACATCTGGTAAGTCCATATTATATTACATAGAATATTCCGTTTGATACAAGAAGCTTTTTATGTTTGTTTGCGCAGAACGTTTCTTAACTCGTCTTGCCTTCGGTTTAGTCTATCGCGTAGTTCAAATTAATGTAATTGAGTAAACTATGGGCAGATATTATAATAGCGCTATAATCAGTGAATCATTCATTTAGAGATGTAAACTAATTATTTCTCTTTCTTCAGGATACTATCCCAGACAACTCAGTCCGACTTGCTGCTACTCCGCCCCCCGCTTCTACAGCAAAAGTCCGGATCGGGAAAGCGATGCAACAAATAAATTGACGGCTATGGTCGCTAACATCAACATTGATCCCCCTCCTCAGAGAACAAAAGTAAGATATCTGATGAATCTTTATTTGTGAGTAACATTAACAACGATTTCGATTTCTTTAGTTCAGTGTAAATTATCTATATACTCAGTGATTTTCGAAAATGCTTTTTCCACAAAGGACAGCGGTTTTTGGCACTTACTGTTTTTTAGTGATCAAGTCCTAGCTTTTTCGAGAAAATACACTATTACTACAAATTACTCAAAAATGACCTACTAATAATAAATGGGCCCTATTTCAGACCCCACGAAGCCCTGCAGGGTCGCCTTTGCATAAACCTCAGCCAGCAAGTAGCCTTGGCAAGAGTTCGTTCCCGCAAGCCTTCCGTCAAAGGATTCACTCTGTTCTTTGTCCAGATACAGCCGGTAAGTTTAACGTAAGAACACAATATTTAGAATATCTCTATCATCAAAAATTACTGCTTTATTCTAACTAAAAACTTCGCCGTTATTATATATTGGACTAGTATCTATTCAGCCATCCCTTAATTAAATGCAAGGTGCGTTGCGTGCCTACAATCTCCTACTGTTTTTTTACTTGCAGGTCTGAAAAAAGGCAAGATGGGCACAACGATGCTATTACACCGGACGTTGGCAAGGGCTGTCGAGGAGATCTCCGATGGTATGTTGAGTGAGAAAGCGTAGACATGTTTTAGACACGTTGCTCGTAACGAGAAACGGAAAAATATGGACAAAAAGAAAAAAATGCGTTTTGAATAGTTAGATGAGGCTGATCACAGGCTAACGGGGTTTTAGGCGACGCTTCCCTACAGGAGCTCCCCTAGGAGAAATTTAATATGGCGTTTTTCCTGTATCGTAAGGTCAACCTTCGCCTCGTTCTTAATGTATCTTATTCCGGTTGGTGTAACTTCTCTACGGAGATCACCACATCATATTCATATCGACGCTAGCTTCAAGAGAGAGGGAGGCGGGGTGATGGTAGTGATTCTAAAAATTCTACTGCGAATCAGCGAGGCTGTCGCATATATTGTCAGTTGTGGAAACACCTATGAGTGGTGGTCATAGACGATCGTAAAGAGGCATCGCTGTGGGCCATGTTTGTACTTGACTGGCTTCGGCCTTTTCCTTGTCGATTATAGTGGCCTCGGAAGTTAACCCTCCTCCGGTAAATGGACTCTGCGTGCCGTTCGTCACCAAGTGGATCGACTACTCGAACAAATACGGCTTTGGCTTCCAGCTATCGGACCATTCAGTCGGTGTCCTTTTCAACGACACTACCCGAATTAGCTATTCAGCCAATAGACAGTAAGTCCTGTAATTACGCCGATCCTACTACCAAACGGATTATCTGTTATATATAGATACACACATGGTCAAAGCATTTTCAACTTACAGCTAAGTAGAGTCTACCTATATTTTTTTTTTGTTTTATGGATTACAACGAAATTCGGGTTTTTAAATGTCTTGGGATCTGGTAATGAAATCGGTTGCATATTGTATTTTTTTTTCTAAATGATGACGTATTTTTTTCAGGAGAGTTGAATACCATGACATTAATGGCAAAGTAAGTGTTTTTACTCCGGCGTCGATACCTCCAACCCTTGAGGATCGCTTCTATGTCCTAAAATACTTTGCCAATTATATGGAGGAGAACCTGAATGAGGTGAGAAAGATCTGTTTCTGCTGTAAACATCTTTAACTAGGTAATATGTTAGGATCATTATTATGACCAGGAAAAACCCCGTGTATCAAACCATTAGTTAAACCTATCCATTGGGCATTAATTTTTTCTCTAATAACCTTGTCAGCGCTCCTAATGTGGACGTGTATTCGTTTAATGATAGAAACGTTTTACCCTTGTTATATATTTCGTTACGTTGAGTGTATAGTCTTTCTCGCATGATATCAACGTGTTTCCCGTTAGCGCGATGACGTCCGTGTCTCCTTGCGTCCTTACGCCTATTTCGAAAGGTGCACGTTTATGTGTTTAGAGAAACAGTGTTCATGATTGTTATCAATTGCAGGGCGGTGACCTGGAGATGCAACAAGAAGCAATGCGGCGGAAACAGTGTATTCCGACGATGAAACGCTGGGTCAGGACTAACCAAGCAATTGTCATGCAATTGTCCTGCTCGACGTTACAGGTAATCAGCAAGTTGCACGGATTTCGTTACACTCAACCCCGTTCCCTATGACAATAAACCATCGACCAAGAAGCTACCTAATCTAGGCGGTCAATGCGGATATATTTGAGTGCGATGCAATGGTAACCATAAGAAATACGCATGTTGGCAAATCTTAGCATTGACAAAAATTATAACTCGATAGTAATAAAGTATTAAGGGGCATACGGATTTATTATTAGAACTAATAGATGCTTGCTTTGTCGTTTCATAGATCTGTTGAAGAAACCACTACAAGGCCTATTTCGGGCAGACTTTCAGCGGAGGGAAGTCCGAATTAGCTAGAACAAACTATAAAAATGAAAAAAAAAATACTCTTGATTACTTTAACTCGCTTCTAGCCTGTGTTTTGTCGGAGTCCTTTCAATCAGAAATGATCGATGCACCCATTACTTTACAATTGCTTACATCAGGCACTCACTCAAGCTAGCATGTGCTCCAATATTATAACCTGAATGCATTCTGCGGGGTAACGCGTTACTGTTGTTTACATAATGAGACAGACTTTTCCTTAATTTTGTTTCACTAATATATTTATTCTTATGTTTTTGCTTACGCTTAAAGAGAGATTTATCGTGACTGTGGCCTTTGCTTTTTAGGTGAATTTTCTCTCAGACCATACGAAAATGGTGGTAAATTGTGAGAGGCCTTCGGAACCCCTGCTTATGTACATCAACGAAGAGCGTAAAGGCATGACGTACTCTCTCAATGAGCTGGCCCGTGTCGGTTGCTCACCTGCCATACGATCGCGTATCCAGTACGCCTTAAACACACTGCAGGACCTAATAAAAATTCAACAACAACAACAGGTCTGAATGAGGAAGCGTCCCAGATATTGTCGGATCGTGGAATACGTATTAGTGATTTGTAAGAGCAACAAACAAACTGTGCCATTCTGGCATGCAAGCAGGTTTTCCCGTCGTTAAGTGACGATTATGCTGCTGCTGTTAATTCTGATTATGATTACTCTGCTGACATCACCGCGCTAAGCTGCCCCATATTGTGTGGATCTGCCCGTGCCCCTGAGCCATGTGCCTGCCTAGAAGTATTTGAAGTACCTTGAAACGCGGGGTCCAGTTAAATCCGGGCCGACAATGCTCGACAGCGGTGCCTACGTAATGACTGCCAGACAGCGCGGGCGAACCCCGCAGACCTTGCTGATGAAGAAAGACGACTTAATCGATTAGGATAAGCCTTGCAATAAGCACAGAGCCTCCGATCTCAACGTACCGTAGCCGATAGTCCTGTCGATTATGATGAGGCGTGTAGGCAACTATGAACTGGGCAGACTCAATATGTTCATTCTAGACAAAGGCGTTTAGACTAAACATATTGTTGGTATAGAAATATCAGCCTATCAAATAACAAAACGTACGCAACTATGCCTGCCATACTTGCCGTGGTGAGACGTTAAGATTATGTCAAGATTACGCCGATGCTATGGAATGAAATTTTGCCGTACAGCTGCGATTGACTGTAAACTATAGTGATTGATACCAAGGAAGAGAGAGGATGCCGATAGGTCAATGGAAATCGTTTTGTTAGAGCAGACGCCGCTGAACGTTTCCCCCTTCCCCACCGTACTCTTACGCCCTCAATCAAGTTCATAGCCTTATCCTGAAGTAATTACATTTTTGTCTTGGTTGCAGTACTAATCGAGAATTACCCAACTCTACATTAGCCGAGTGAACTGTTTTTACCTCTTGTTTGAGACGACTTAATTTATAATGTCGTTATCTTTAAGTAATTCGTCTTATCTAACCGGTTAGCCTTATAGAAAATTGATGAACTGGTTGTTAGCAAATGACTGAAGGCATCGACGTTCGATTGTAGAAGAATACAGCGACATAGGCCTGATTGATTGAACGCTATTGAGAACGGTGTCTTAGTGATGGAAAACGTGGAGACATTTCGGTTGGATGCCCGTAGTCCTCCTCTGGGGACCTCGGAAGCACTTCTTCTCGGTGAACTCCTTTTTAGCCCTCTGCTTGCAAAAACTAAACGATTGTCAAGGCAAGAACCCTTGAAGGCAAAGGTGACACGTAACATTTTTTTTTTATCTCTTATAATTGTTTCTACAGAATGGTTCTATTAGCGGACCGGTTACTAGTAGAATTAATCAATCGCCATATATTTACTAAAGACTAGGGGCGTCATCCTGTTCTACTTGATGCCTTGTCCCAAACACGACTAAGACAAGTCAAACACTTATATAAGCGTGTTTACAAGCGGCGATCGTATACCCTTACGTATAAATATAGATATGTTCGTTTTATATAATAAGTACTACTATATTAATTACTATTATATTATATCCAGTTACTGTACAAGCAGTATATGATAGGAATGTATATGATGTGTTTTGTTTTTTAACAGCACACTGCGTGGAGGGGTAACATTTTCAACACAAGTTTGGGGCGCGCTTGTGAATTGAAGACGGTCACCGCACCGCTGTTGTCGTCGTTACCATTCGCCGCCGCTGTTCAATCTTTTAGATATTCGAGTCATTTATGATCTTGGCTCGGTTTCCCCGAGTAACCGATGCCACAGACTCAGTAAAACGGCCCTGCGAATTACCGTGAAAGGCGCCTGATCGAATTAGACGACAACGGACTAAGTGCCGTCAGACAGCATCAAAATTTTCCCGTCACCATCATTTTTCACGTTGGTGTCCTTTTTTTTTGAGACAGGGACACTGTCACATACATGTCCATGAGGTCAGGGCACCCGTCCGAGCAGAAGACATTTGCAATTTTTTGAGGCACCTTGTCGTGTTTCGTGCTCGCCCGGGGTGTTGCCACAAACAAACTGGCCACTGAGAGGGAAATAACGCGTACGATGACATGGACACGCGCAACAATGCACGGATATAATAAGGCTTTGGGTGAAGACAGCGGCTATTGGCTGTGGCAGTCGTGCGCAAGGTATCCTTATCTAGAGCTTTTTCACACAGCCAGACAAGGAGAACAAGACATTTCGGAACTGCGTTAAGTAGCATCGGCCGCGCTGAAATGGCCAATCACTTTTTTGCGGGTGTATTACGTTGACACAACCATTTTAAGGCTCGAAAAGTATGACTGTTCTAGTAGCTTCAATAATCGGTGCTGGTGCCGGTCTGGAAGGCAGGTACTTTTTGTTGAAAAGTATAGAATTGGGTCAGTTATAAAGCTACAAACAAGTCAGGCTTGTAGTGTACCTGTTAGTTAAAATTAATGCAGACCATGATTGTTAGTGACTCGCGTCCGTTGTCCGAATAATAGAGTACACAAATAAACTCCTTATAAACAGTAGATTAAAGCGAAGAAAAAAGGGTGAGAATATCCGGGCTATCAATTCGTTTCATGTTTAATACGCAGATGAATTTCGTACAACTGCTTTACTCAGAAGGTGTTGCATGATAAAAATTACGGTTACATAGGGGGAGTTTTCTCTGGTGCCCGCGGACCCAAAATAATTAGATTTGGGGTTCGACTGCCAACTTTAACGTGGCGACTTTTTTGACGATTTGAATCCATGAACTTTAGATACGTTTTGAGTAAAGTGAATAAGGTTACACTTCTTACCGAAATATATAAAGTTACAAATTCGCCCCCTTTGGTGCTACGGGCATTATTGCTTGATGCCGGGTTACTAGAGCTAAGCGGTACCACCTTCCACGAAAAAAACTCAGGAAAGTCAATAGGACAATAATTTCTTTTCAACCCACCTTCTAACAAATAACGTCACAATGTTCGAGGTTACTAGAGAACCTCCGATCAGGCATATTTGTCAGATTATGACGTTTCAGTGTCCTTAGAGCTGTGTATAGTAAACGACTGGAGAAAAGACGCGACATGCTGTGGTCGTTTGCTGCAAGCAGCACAGCTGGAAAGAGGGAAAATTTAGTACGGGAGCAAGCGTAGGGTCCTGAAGAGGGTGAAACGTGCCATGTGCCACCATAGCCGTCTCATTAGTACAGTGGACGGACGCCATTTACGAAGCGGAAAATGCAGCGAACCCCCAGCTGCAGCAGGAGGACGACTGACGCGATGAGCTCTAGACGCAATCATAACCTAAGACTCCCCAAATATTATAGAGAGGAAAGGGAATAGAACCCAGGCTCGTGCAAAGAGAGAAATTGGGTGGGTGACAGTTTCGAGGTCGATGTCTACCTTCACTCGTTGCGCGCATTACATACATAATCGCTATCGAGCATCACAGCAGCTGATATCATTCTCGATCACTGATCATGGCGGACATTATTAAGGCATATATAAATAAGTATATAAGTATAACGTATATATAAATAAGTATTATATATAATATGTTCGTAATGGCTATATATATATATATATATATATATAGCCATTACGGATATAACGCGTAACTGAAGGCTGACTGGCTGATTGATTAATCGGTTGATTGACTGTAATCATGATATGTTAACTGCTATAAAAGCAGGATGACAGAACGTTGGGAGTGTAATTTTCTACAAAGGTGCCAACGAAATATTGTAGACATAATTATATAACGGAGAATAAGAAATGGCAAATTTCGTATTGATACAAGACGTTGGACGACGTTGAACGTTCGTCGCGACTGTTCCAATTCGGGTTACTGCGATAATTTGACGAGATGAGGTACGTCGTCTATTCGAAATTAAGGAATTAGAATACAACAGTGAAGGTGTACGAATAAGATGAGCGGAAATGAAAACAGAGACAAAATGTGCGGAACGTTCGCGTATAACAGATGCACCGCAGGTAAACGTGTATTGTGTACATAGCAGGCAATAGGCATACCCTTAGCAGCTATATCGTACTGTTGGCCCTCATCGGCGACAGTCCGGCCTTCTCAACGACTTTAGTCATTAAGAAATTCAGAGTGGTTACTGTAAATAAACTTTTGTACTCAACACAGAACCGAGTGATTTTGTGTATTTCGTTTAGAAGATTAGATAGTGCTACGTATAGTGCCGCTATTGTAAGCTAGCTAACAGAGAGTGCGTTGATGCATAGTGCTCAATTGTCTCTTCTCCGTCATCTTATTACAGCCATTTCATTTCACTTCTAATAGATTTCGCCACTTGGACACTTACACTTAACGGTCCATGTTTCACATAGTTCGCATATAAATCTGGGCTTGTAACATGCCAACACGTGATGAAGGTCAGATGTTTCGATATCATCTTTGCCCCACATCAGTTTTTACCCTTCAGTCTTGGTTTTTTGTCGATCCTTAGCGGATCCGAGACCTGTCATAGAAAACATTCTTGAAAGCGCGGTTGTCAGTAGTCGATTCTCGTGAACAGGCCAATCGCCGTAACGGCAAGGAAATATTATAACGAGTACCAAAATGTCAATGGGTAGAAAGGCTTGGGTATTTATTTACTGCTCTTTACAAGCGTTTTACATAAATACATATATGTAACACAGTCGTCTCTAGATCACCTAAACTTAAATACTTGCGATTTTAGATTTAAATAGTGAACCGCGCAGTAATATACGGTAGCCGAGTGAAAATAAAGTCGTGTGAAGCGTATTACAGTTATTCTTTGTTTTTGCACGATGTGAGAAAGCTCGATGGATGTTTAAAAAGCCGCTAAATTTGAACTTTGGTCGTGTATATTTCATACAACAAAGCAAATAAATGTAGACGCGTCAATTGCTTGAAACGGTAGGTAGTGGAGGGGAGAAAAAGAGGCAGGTAGTAATGTTGAAGTTGACTTGATCGTAAAGGCGTTGACTCAGCCTGCAATTCTGCTTTTCTGCGTAAATAAAACGCCGCATGGCTGAGAAGCTTTCTGCAGAATCGGCTACTTGGGCAACTCGAGGGGACCTAGGCATCGGCGTAGGATTGTTTCCGGTTGAGTGGCCGAGGGCTCTATGTTACGCTGTGAACTAAAAACGTGAACGTACTTCCGCAACAGGCCACCGCGATAAACTAAGTTGGTTGTTCAGCCTTTTCGACGGAGCTTTGACTCTTCCCAGTCCGCTTTAATGTTCCATAATTATGCCGTCATTGCTTCGCCGGCACCCATAAAGCTCTTACAATATAATACTACGCTAATAAATTTCATAGCATACTGTGATAGAATCACTACAGTAAGGTTAATACGCAATTTATTATTTAATACTTTTAGTAGGCGATGAGAAACCCCTCTCTTACATTACTTTCGAAACTAAAAACACCTTTTTTTTTTTTAAGTAACGTCAAATATGTCCTAGTGTACAACCATATGAAAAGTTGATCTCTGTTCTTTTCCACATGGAGCTTTTTAGTGCACGTCTCGCATGCTAACAGTCTAAATCTATACATGTATATATATATATATATATACATGTTCGTAATGCCCAGAAAAATAGTAACTCGCTGTTAGGGTATACGTGCCTACTAATCGAGATATGTTTATCAACATAGGCGCGCGTTATCGACGATAAGACGGATATATTTTTTCTACAATGTTCTATGTTACAATTCATACTCAGCTGTATCGGCTGCCCATTTCGCCTGTTTCCATTTCTCTCAGCATTTCAATGGTGTTTACGGAAGCATCGGGTCTTCATTTTGCGAATACCTAGTACCAGACGCAACACTTACATCTAATCAATGGTCTTTATCATCAGCGTTACAGCGTGACGCAATTTTCTTTATAACATCCCAGTCTTTAACAACTTAGTCCTACAATTAGCGAATATTAATTTCCATCTTTTATTTGTGCAGCTTCTTCTATGGGCTTCCTCTTCAAGTTTACCAGCTTACTTTTCCATAGCTGCCCTGTCAATTGCTCCTGTAGAGTTTTCCCCATATTGCTTAAAGTGTATCTCGAAAGGATGTTTTCTCTTGGTTGTTGGTAACTGTTGAACGCAGTAGTAGCAGAAGCTTTTCATTCTGATAGCCCTTAGCCCCATGCTACCGACTGCCTCCGTCACTACTATAGCTAGTACGGTTCCTTCGCTTGGCACCTTCTCAGGTAGAATCCGCAGACGCCAAATTTTCCCTTCACAAGTTGCATCAGCACTGGGGCGCGTTTAGCAGGCAACCGTTGTCCTAGACTAATCGAAGTGGGTGGGCCCGGGGTCGCCACTGCAACGGAAAATGTTCAAGCAGACACAAATACATTCCTCTGTACATACTGGAGAGGTTTACATATCGATAGCTTTTTCGCCCAATGTGGCGTATGCGTAGTTTGACGAGTACAAACTTTAGCCAGCTTTAATTAGATCGACTCTAATTCGATCGAAAGAACAACACCATTCTAAATAGGTACTGTGAACATAATGTGTACATGAGGCCCAATGTACAACCTGTTATAGATTCGGACAAATGTTATGTGCATACGTTTGGCAAAATTTCATTGAAGCTGTTCTTCATGTTAAAAGCACATAACTATTGTCAATAGACTGATGCAAATGTGTAAAACATTAACACTAGTATGTTTTTCATTAGAATGAATACTTTCACATTTATGGTGGTCGATTTGTGTGTTTTCGGATTCAATCCGGAAAATTGTCTTGGCCACAAGTAGTTGAACCTCTTGTCGAAATCAAGCTAGGCAGACGTATTCGGTCAGTGCTTCGATTCGTGTAACATTTCCACAGAACAAACAGCCATCCAATTAGAAACGGTCAGATCGCACCTATGACATGATGCCTGATAACAGGAATGTTCAGCGGTTAGAAATCATTGCTTAATAACAGCAGATTAGTTCAATAAAAACATCCTATAGAAGGTGTACACGAAGCAGATGTGCGGAGTCCCCTACCGTGTTTCTGTTCAAATCTGCCAGTGGTCTATGTTACAACGTAGCGCGACGAATTGGTTTTGGAAAAATATGAATAAAATACGCCTATTTGCTTGGGCCTAACGGCAATAGGGTTATCGCAGTTTTTTTGCTCTGCTGATGATCGCAAGCAGCGTTCGATCACTAGCTTAACGGATTGAGTCTGGAGCCTCAGATTTTCTTTATTAAGCTAGCGTTGGATAGCTTCCTGTTTTACATACGACTAAAATTCAGGAGCCGTCGTTCAATGCGTTCATGCGATATTACTCAGTGTAATAATCCAAGTTACTCATGTAATTGACTTTCAGCTTGTTCGAAATATTTGGTACTGAAGCAGAAGAAGAGAAAGTCATTTCTTTATAGTTCAACGAATGTTAAAAAAAATAGCCCATATAAGCTCACCTCCAATAGTCTGAAAAGCAAATTTTGCTTGCCAAATCAACCGACGAATTAATATGGCGCTTTGCAGGGTGTATATATTCATATAACTTTAGATGACACATATGTACCTTAGAAATGCGGCCCGTAAAGTTCCATCGCTATATAACTTCGTATCTCCTACTTGACCTATAAATATCAAGTGATGACAACGATAAGGCCCACACATTTAAGGCAATACTTATATTGAAACTTAAAATAATCAACGTACATTTCGTGTGCAAAAATATGATTACTTCCCATAATTCACTTACATCTATAAGTTCCTTTAGCCCTTGGGTCAGAAACCAAATGATTCTCCCTACTGTCACAGGATGTGCGGGACTGGTAGGATTCATTTTGATTAGTACTTGTTTAGATGTACGGCCCTGCCAGCGTTTTGGTTTCCTCATGACCCCCCTTTTTCAAGATCGTTCAACCGCAGGAGGCGGAAGCGCGAAGGTGGTTTTACGAAAACAAGGCCCAGCCTGTGTTTTTTCTAGAACGCACATGCTGACCTAGAACAGCATGCGAGGGGACACAAATATACTTATTTTTCTCTGCGCGGAAAAACAATCAGGAAACAGAATACGGCCTTGCAGCATCTGTACCTATCTTTTTTATTGCTCACCAACAACCCTGTTGTGTAGCGGAGTAGAGGTTCTGTTTAGTCTGTCGGTGGTATCTTGTTCAATATCGGTGTCCGACACCAGCTGATAAGCATCCTTTTCTTGTTAAGAAGTGCCAAATCTGCAGGTCTATGCGATAATGTGCAAGGATATGCCAGTAGTTTCTCGTATCGTTCAGCTGAAGAAAAATAGAAAGTGAGAATTTGCAGTAGTAACTTAAAAACATTTCGGCAAGAATCCTTTGCGTGGAATTTAGTCGTGTGGTTTGCCTAGCGGAATTGGGAAACGTCGTGTACGGACCCCTCTTTGAGCGTGCCATAGGCAAAAACGTAATGATCCCTGATTATCTTTTAAGTAACTAGGGTACTACGAAGTAGGATTTGACATACGGCAATAAGACGGAGAGCAGGTTCTGCAGTTTCTTGCATGGTTTATATTTATCTTTGAAAGCTTCTTATTGGTAGACCCGCTTGCCTGACTGTGGTCGGTTTACGGCCGAAATATTTTGGTTCCTATCAACCGTTTATTGCTATACTTTTGTTTGTAATCGGCACAATAAGAGATTGGGAAATTTAATATCCGGTTTGTATCGTAAGGATCCATCCTCTGGGATGTTCTCACCTTGCCGGTGATATGCTGTCCACCTAGGTAATTAAATGATCTCAAGTGAGCTTGCTAAGGAAAACTTCCAGTTACTCTATAATGTTTCAACAGTATATTTCTCCCTATTACATAGGTAATAATAGCCACTGGGCTGCATGACTTCTTTGCTCTGTTAATTACCCGATTCATTTTTGAAAGCAATATTAAAAACAGGCAGAATATCGCAACTTCTCATTTTTCGCGTATCGCTTAAACTGCAAATTCTAATAGAACTTAGATCATTATCAGCATTAGGCAAACTTTCTGAGCGTGTTATTTAGCTTCAACACCTGAGATCGTCGCCATCTTACGAAACAGCTTTGCTCTCTCTCTTGTTCTTTGGTTCGCGAATTTTGTTTACCTTACATACCTCGTAGTTCGCTTCATATCACTCAGCGGATCCGTCTAAGCCTACGATGGCCTAGCGCATTGCAGGCAAGGGTTGACTCGCAAAATAGCAGTTGTTGTGTTGCGCAATAAGTTGCGTCACTATTAAGTTTTTTTTATAAAAAAAAAATATCGTATTGTATTAACCAACTCCGAGGAAGCATGAACACGGAGTAAAAATAAAGCTATCAACATAGTCGGGTAAAGTATCTAATGAGCGTAAGAACATAGAAGGCATCGTTTATCACAACCACTCTACAAAAAACCAGTTCGTTATTAGAAAAAAAAAATTGTTTTTCCGGAGAGATCGTTTACTGTATGACGTTCGCTGCTACAGAACTGAGAGTGCCATACGATTGATCATTATTTTTATTATTATTATTCATCAAACGTAGAAATCTTGTATTCTTTTCCTGTTCTTTAGTAATAAGGAGCATCCAGATAGAATCAGACTTTCTGACTGATACTAGAATAATGAATATTGCGGAGTTGTGTCTGCGTGCTTTATAGCAATTCCATTGCAGCTCTACTGCTCGATGTTGCCATTATGTCGAAGTTTGACCTCTTGCCAATGGTAGATACTCAGAGAGTGCTGCGCGTTTGCCCATACTGTGTTACTGTCGCGTTGTTTACGTCTAGCATTGTGACACCTATTTGAATAGTCTTACTTAAGTAAATATGTGTATAGGCGTTTTAGTATCCATGGCGGGACATGCGCAGGCAATAACGATGCCTTAGCTAGGGTTTTTAGCCTTTAACGTAGCTAGAAATACATTTCTCAATTCTTGAGTAGTACTTTATTAAAAAGTTTTATACATGTTAAGTTTGCTAATTTTTAGATATCTGTACGCGTCGTTATTTGTACGACCTTACCTTCGAATAGTTTGAATAACCAACACTATGTTATCGCATGCTTACAACATCATGCTTCTTCATCATAACTTCATGCAAACCAGAACTCACTCTATAATTGAAGCAGCTGAAGCGGAGCTCTACAGCGGCGACTACCGGGACAGACCAATGAACAGGCGGAAAGAAAAGAAAAAATGGTGGAGATTCATACATATAAATGGGCAAGTATGTAATTGCGCTCAGGATTTATCTATAAGGGCAAACTAAAGAATACACTGTACCGTTAAAGCTTGATAGCATATAGCTGCCATTTATTAAATCCTATGCAAACTGGAAGAAACTTTTAACTTGAACGCCGTTAGCCTATTTCGGCTGCTATTCAAATTCAACAGTATGCCTACATCTAATCGCCTCTTGGCTCAGACGCTGTAAAGGAGGTGTCAATTTGTGTACCTAGCCTTGCCGGTCTTAAAATGCAATGATCCTTACATGTTTTAGATAGGTTTGCCTTTAATGCAAACTACAGTATTGATGTGTTTTCGTCGGGTGCTTAGGTCAATTATGGTTTTTCGACTAATGCCTATAAGTTAAAAGTCGTTCCTTGATATGTGTAAAAGCGGGAGAAAGCCAGCGCCTTCTACTTTCACTAATGCTTTGTATATTCTTGGCTGACCTTCAGCTGAATTTGCTCATTTGCTCAAAATAATCGTTTACGCATATTAAGGAAAAACAGAGAGTTCACTTTCTGTCCAACTTTTTTAAAGTTCTTTCTTTGTCTTCGACCCCTTTTCGAGGCTCGAAATTTTCCTCGTGGCTTTAAAAAAATCATCTGTATTTTATTATTTTGACGACCGCAGCAAGCAGAAAAACGGCAAAACAGTATAAGGTTGGTGGGTTTTTCTTTGTCTCGACGGTATTCTTTGATATCAGATCGAGCAAAATGGACGTTTGCTGGTATCATTTGGATGGGCGTTTAGGGCAGGTTATCCGGAACAACTCATTTCCCCCTCACCTCAACACTGAAGTAGCTGTCTCTTGTCAGAATCCGGAATTAGGTAAATTGCCCCGCCGGTCCAGAGAACTGGACCGGCGGGGCAATTTACCAAATACTTTGCCCGTCGGCTCGTTTACTTACGGAGCTACAGCAGCAATCGCAGGTCTCACTTGCGTATGTTTAGCTGCTCCTGCGACGTAACGTGGTATGCAGGTCCCAACCCCCGCTCCTGTTCTTCGACGATGCTAATCCTGGCCAGCTGACACGTCGTACGTGGTCGCCCCATAGGTCCGAACCTTTTACGGTAATATGCCACGCCACCTAAATGAAAAAACCGCTAACGACAAACACAACAGTTGGTATCGCTGTGTATCTTTCATTTTGGTTATGCACTATGCGACACGCTTCGAGGCAAAGGAGAGATGAGTTTCATGTGTTACTGATTGTTTTTGTCTGCAATTTTTTGAATATGACTAACACTAAATCGAACAGCTTTGGCGGTTTGGAAATACATGTATGTTATATATATATGCAGCTAAGCTTATATACACACTATAAATCGTGGTAGCAACAAATCTATCTTTAAGTGCACTGGTCGGTACGCATATGTTCTGTCGCTATTTAGACTGGATCGATATTTGAAGTAATTTGAAGGATACTAGCCGGACGCCCAATGCCCCCTAATTCCGGCTGTGTTTCGCTGGATTCGCAAGGATATTACCCTGTGGCAGGAATTGTTGTGTCGAGTATTTCCCAAATGTTTGTAGATCGGCATCACACATTCTAAGTAATCCGATTGTTAAAGTTATCTAGCATTCATATAACATGATTATTCCGTCCAACCGCATGCAACAAATCTTAGATTCTAATCAATTCCTGACACTGTACGTTTAAGATGAGACAAGTTCCAATAAAAATGCGTACCAAAGTTCTTTAGGTTAATCGACATAAGGCGACTTGCAACGAAGCACTTCACACGCCATCGTAGTCTGAACCTAGGCGCAAGTTGAAGAAGACGGAGAGTTCGCGGACTGTCGTCTACTTATAATTCGATTTTCAACAGTTAGCTGAGAACTTGCGAGAAAATGCCATGCACGTTAGGCTGCCAAAACTATAGGTACAATAACTTCAAGTCAATGGGGTCGGAGCTTGATTCAGAACCGACCCGGCGCATCGAGGTCCACTGTTGGTAAACGGCAACTTACCTCATTCTGCTTACCACACGTCCAGTTCGAAAATCCATTTTTGATTGTATAGGTCGATTCGAAATATTGCCAACCTATACTAGCATTTGTCAGGCAAGATTATTATAGTTCGTTCACGTTAACACTCAGTTTTTTAAATCTGTCTTTACGAATAATTGCATGAAGAAAGCAATGAAAAACACTAGTAGATTTTTGATACGAACTCTTGCTTGAATGTGATTTTTTGACATATTTTTTATATTTGAATTTTTGTTCCTCAACTCTGATTATTCATACATTATCCCGAAGTAAAAACAACAATCGTTTATATAGACTTTAAATGTTCTATTAGCGATGGCTTCAAAATATACCATACAGAGAAAGCGGTGTACTTCTGATTACTGAATGTGAGTTCATCTGAGAGGTATAGGTTATCTTCGGGGAAGACAAGCAATGGTGATCGATAATTAGTTACGAACATGCGCAAGTGTTACGCACATATTATACGTTTCGTATGAGATACTTTATGAGCTTCAGCGCTCTTAGTTGCATACCAGATACGTAACACACTAGGTGTTACGTTTCGCTGACAGCTGTTCAATATAAGACTGCAAATGTTTAATGTCTTTGGAAATCGGGTTGGAAAACAGCTATCATGACAATATGATCGAACGGGCAATTATAATACACAATAGACTTTGCCCTAGAACTTATTCTCTGATCATAATGTAGGTTGCGTCTACCTGCACCAATGGGGCATGAAGGAAGCTCCTGAAGACTTTGTCCTGATTTTGATAGCTCGCAAGTCTGCGTAGGTTTTCCTATTTGTTCTAGCGTGAAAGGGCATCCGTAGCGGAATGAAAAACCGTTTACCTAGCCGACAAGAAAGCTACATTCAACCTGATACGTTGCGAAGCTCACGGACTCCCCATATAAATATAAATTCGGTTGGGTCACGATCATCTCGTCACTACGAACTTGGGTATTCTTAAAGATTGACAAAAGTCTATGGCACACTTGATCCAAATCTAAATTGTGGTCTCAATTTAGATACAGGGTGAGAATATAAAAAAATTCTATCTACACCACATTGCAATGCAACATTTGTAACAAATCGGTAGCAATACATGTTTCCTAATCTAATCTAATCTATGTTAACTCCTGCGACGTTTAGAAGCCTATCTGTGATCCTTCATGTAACTAACTATAGGAACATTTTTTAACTTGTAGTTCGTATCAGACTGACTTTGAGAACACAAAATCATATAATTTTAAATAGAACTGACCATACTATTGGTGCCGCATGAAAACCACCATCTTCTTTGCCCATTGAAGCAAAAAGCGTTCGCCGACACACCGCTGGGATACCACACAGCCCCAAGGCTCATGTTGCGCTAAGAAAATAAGAATTTAGAAATGATTGAAAAGATTGAAGCACAATAAAATTCTTCTTTATTTTAATTTAAATTGTTTTAAATTGATTTAAATAGTTACCCTGTTCGAAGTAAAAGCTGGTCACTTGATTTGCCCTTCGGATGCACTATTGACCTTAATCGGTGATTTAGTTCAATTGAATAACTTAGATATACCACCAATTCTCGCTCATATGTATAGAAATGTTTGCCTTATAATCAGCGGGCTAAGTCAGGGACTGGGGTTGCCTTATGGTCTGAGCAATGAGGCAAACTAGTCAAAAATCGATTATCAATAAGAGAAGGCCCTGTTATTAGTCAAGGATAGTTTTATCCAGGTGCTTCTGTTCACGTTTTTCTGAGTCAACCATGGTAAACAAGTTACTTCATGAACACCCTGAAAAATCTATTGTGTTATAGTTGAGTTCACAAAAATGGCCTCTCTGGAAGGGTCGCCGCTGGCTGTTGTCAATGGCTGACCAATATGAAGCGGGTTGCAGTTTGCAAATACTAATGTTTGTTTTACTGAGTCCAGTAGCTTCTTATAATAATATAAATATATTATAATAAATATAAATAATTGAAATATAAATAATGAATTTGTTATAGGTACAATTGAAAGACCGAGAGATTAAAAAGCCAAACCTCCGATTACAGCAGCCACTATCTCAGGCATGGTTATGAATATGAATATTTTATTTTCTCGCAGAAGATTTCAATCTCTTTCAAGAAGAAATCTTTTTGAAGAATGAAAAGAAACGTTTCCAAATATCTGTTTACATTTGATACAAATCACTGCAAATAACCTAGGCGCGAGCTAGTATATACTGCTCGAATAAAACAGATACTTGAGTGAGCACCAGACGGAAGCGAAATGTTCCATGTGCTGCAGATACAGTTGAAAGTAGGTAAGTTTTTACTGATTAGTTCTTAATGTCGTAGGAGAACAGCAAATAATTTCAATATTGAGTAGATTTAACAGATTATGCAAAGCATTTGTAACTATGGCACCTAAATACCCTCTTGGTTACCTCTACAGTTTTATATTATAGAAATAATACTGGCATGATGCACGCCGAGAGGGCAATGGACTAGCCGTTAACCACCGTGTCCAACAATTTTTTTATTATAGTTTCTTAGTGGGTCACTTGTGTGACCCTTCAGATTCGATGCTAGCAATTTGCAAAAAAAGAGGGTTCAAAACACCGACTTCCTAGCTGTTCGAATCGAAATAGGTAAACTAGCTTGTATTTACAAGCTACAGTATACGTTACATAAAAACTAAGAAGGCCCAGCAGCATCTTGTACGACGAGCGTTAGGTGTCGCCCTCCGATCTGCCTTTCCATGTATCCCGTTCGATGTATACTCTAAGGGAAATGTCCTTAGGACTAGAAGAACGATTTACGAGAAGCGGAAACCACCATCCTAAACCTGACAGACTTTCGTACCTCACGGTTTGATTCTGTACTAAGGATTAGCGTTTGTGGCCATTCCGGCGTTTCAACCAATGAGAAACGAAAGTCGATCATCAACGTAATTGAATTTTTGGAATAATCTCGTTGCCGAGGCAAACAATTCATGCAACACGCGCCAACCGGTTAGAGCTTTATCAGTCGATATCGCTTAACGGTTTTTCTAGGGTGCAAATCGATACGCAACGGACCACCTTCACCTATTGCTAGAAAAGCAGCTAAATCTGCCTGGAGTTAACATTTGAGCAATTATTTCGGATCAAGCATGCTCTCCTTTCTATAACTCTCACGAAAGGCCTGGGTATGCTACGAAACATCGTTCTGCCACAGCTGAAACAACAATACGATAGAGTTTGTTTCGTTTTTCAAGACGACGGAATGCCACCACGTTAATCGTGGATTCTTCTGTGAAAAGTTGTGAAGCAGATGGATAGGTTGGCGACGTCCAATATAGTAATCTCCACAACTGCTGGATCTCACGCTAATGGATTCTTCTTCGGAAGTATTGCTCGAAATAGAGTCTTCGGACGAAAATCTTTGACCGTATACGAAAAGCTCTACTGCGTAGAATGGATATTAATAACGACAATGAATTTTACGCAAACGTTGGCCTATATATGTAAGGCGAAATAATGAAGATTACCTATTAATATAATCATGATACAAAACTCGATCTGTGTTACTTTGTTGTTGTTGTTATTCTTGCAGTAACAGTTTAAACATATACACATTAACGTCACGGCGAATTATAAAAATATAAGGAGGTTCTTATGTTGCACAGTTAAATTCATTCGTTTGGATATCGTCTGCTACTCGTGCTGCCAGATACAAGATGGAGACTGTTCAACGGTCAAACGACTTTTTCTCACAATACTATCAAAAACTTTGGCCTATCAAGCATACGATGCTTTTAGCAAATCGTAGAACTTTGTCTCGTACAAAAGCAAAAAAGCTTCAAGACTATTTAGTAAGCTTACAAACGTTAAATATTTTTTTTTAGCTATCGATACGCGAATTTTTTACCTTGATTTTCAACCTATTGTTTCTGTAATATGGCATTAAGATTTATTTTTTTTTTTTTAGAAGACGACTGCATTAAATAAAATCGCCATTACGTACCAATCGCACAGTAGTTTCCTCATAAATCTATGTAAATACCTGGTAAGGAGGTAAAAGGAGAACAAAATATCTGGGAGAAGTTTTCCGTTTACGATTCATCTCCTTACAGACATCTCACCCACACCCCAAGCATACCAAGTAAACCCATAGACTGTACGCGTTCCTACCTCTCATTGAGCATTTTCGTCAAAAGTAATCCTCTTTTTTTGTTAGACCTTCTCCATCCTACTTGTTGGACCTTGTCCAGAAGCAGGGTTTCCGAAATGTTACAATAATAATAAAAAAAAAAAGCCTACCTATTAACAAAAACCTAGCCAAGATATTTCTATCACATACGGCGGTTTCCCATAGACGTAGGCCAGCCGCGATAAGTATTTTATTTGAAATTTTCTTTTTTCATCATTAGCCATACCATCAGTAAAGGCCGGTTTGCTAATAGAACAAAGGCTATTTATTGCCCGCTTAGAGCAGTGCGAAACAAGCTGCAGCCGACGTTTCGCAAACAAAGGCTCAAGCGGGCCGGCAGTGCAGTGAATTGGGTAATGTTTAGATTTAGCATCTCAGCAGGGTATGTATTAGTCTTCATTCAGCCTACTTCAAAAGGTTGCAGAAAATAGCAAACAGTCTCAGAGAGTTTTCACTCGATAATAATAAGATGCTTTGAATTGCAGGTAACTGCTGTACCCGTCACTTTAATAAGGGTATCTTAATATTAAGGATATAGGGTCTAATATTTTTTTATATAGCTATTCATCGAGACGACCTAATCAATATTTGTTATTATTGATATTGAAATCGAATGAAGTTATTAGCTACGTAATGTTTTTAACGAACATATAGACGGCTTTCGAGTGAGAATTGGTGAAAAGAAATCCATGGTGGTAGATAGAGTCGTGTTTCCAGTGTGGGTTACCGAAAATTTTTTCTATCGAAAAATAGATGCGCAAAGAACTTTCCTTCAGCGCTTTACAAGCATAGAAGTTTCCTTCAAAGAAAAGCTCATAATTGAAAAATTTTCTAATTATTAGTAATATCACTGTGTAAAGGGGCAATACTGCGCCGCGCCATATGCGCCTGTGGGCGAAACTCGTATGCGTTCTCGTGTTGGCCATAGAGAATATCAGTTTCTAACGGCAGGGGTCATGTTTGTTCGCAGCCAACATTAATTTCATGTGAGAGAGTCGTAGAGCTTCATAGAGTCCTGCTAAACACAACCAGTTTTTTAGGTGGAACAAGGCGTACGTTCTAATGGAAATAGACCAATAAATGAAATAAAACCAATCACATTATTATGTTTCGTTATCGTAGGACCGTAAAAAATAATAAATTGGGAAATATACCTATGCAGCAGGCCGAGCATTTCCTTTGAGTAAATAATCCATTCTGCTCCTTCGTCTGCTAGCTAACACCTTTAACAGTGCGATTGCTCCGATTGTGATTTCTATCTGAGTACCTCTGAAAATAACACCGCGTACTTTTCAATGAACTTATAGGTATCCACTAATCAGCTTACTCGTAGTGGTATTTTTATTATCAAATGCAACTTTTCTATTTGGAGCTGGCACTCGAACCGCTATCGTTGTTGATATGCTGCATGACTGGCCATGACATCTGGAAGCTCATTGATTTTTCCTAAAATAGTTGGAACAGTACCTTAAAGGTGGAGTTCTAAATAGCAGAGTCTTTGTGGAGACACATAGTCTTGCCTATGAATAAGAAACGAATAGACTGAGAGAAAATAAGACGTTCCATAGAAAATAAGTGAATTCGTAGATCGGCTTATTGCTGCGGTGAGATGCGGCTACCTCAACCGCTTGACTGGGTTTTTCTCATAAAGCTGTGTGATCTTTCACACAGCTGAGACCTTTTTTTTGGCCCTGTGCGTTATTCCTTTAGGGGAAATAAATGCCGGATGCTTAATTCAAGGCGAGCCCTTCATTGTTGCGAACGCAGAATTCATTGTTTATGTAGCTATTCATTTATATTTACAGTTTTTTTATAGAGTTATATTCATCCTAGATCAGGGCTGTTTTGTGTTCGAAGGTGGTTCTGTTCTCTGAAATTGACTCTGAGGTGTGTTCGCCAATGCGCGACATACGAAAGCACCAATCTCCAATGGATTCTTAACCATTAATGAATTGCGGTCAAAAGTTTGCTTAAACATTACTTTTGTCGTATTGCGGAGCTCTTAATTTGTATTTACTTAAATTTCGATCGTACATTTTGCTTCAAATGTGTTAGCCAAAAAAAAATTATTGCTAATGGTTCGTATTTTTTTCACTATGAAAAAATCGCTCGCTTTGTGGCACTTGACGGACATTTCTCTGATTGATCTACTTGGACATTTACGGCTTATAACCCTGTGGCGCCGCTCGAGTGGTTACTGGGTGGTCGCTCGAAACCCAATGCCAATACGATCTCAGCAATACAATGATTCACCCTTTCCAACCCCGAGAAAAAGCGAGGCAAAGCACCAGAGGGGATAACTTTACGCCGGATCAGTCAGGCGTATTTGTACCGAGACGTCTATGGCTTTTGCTATGTTTTTGATTTAATTCGAATCGAAGCTTCATGAAGGACGGCCACTATTTACTCGCTGAAAGTTGCAAAGCTGTAGATGTTGAAAATAGCGATTGCATATAACTCTTATGCGATGCCGTCATTAAGGAATCGTGCCAAGAGACAATCTTAAACGCAAATACATATACGCTGTTGGGAAAAAAATGGCATTTCTATAAACAACTAGCTGAAAACTAACAAAGATTAACTGAACCCTACCTCAACATGGCCTAGGGACAGCGGATATATATATAAATTTTCGGAAAAACCGTTACACATAAGATAAGCAAGAAGATACGAATAGCCAAAGAGATCTTAGACTGGCATTAGAAAGCGACAGCAGTTTTTACAAGCGATTAATAAATACAAGGCTCAAATTTACCTTAGTATTTGATTATTCGGGTGAGAAAAAGTTGTCGACGTAGAACGCGGGCGCTCAATGGGTAATGGTCCCGATTATCGTTGAGCCATCAGTTTCTTCCTTTGTGTTTAAAAGATCAGGAAAGAATTTAAACTATTACGAGCGCAAGAATTACACGTAAATCTCGTAAATCCTTTGCCAACACTGTCGTTCGTGAGCCGCTAGGTCTCCTTCTAGAGGTTCGAAAACTTTCATACGATCAAATGCTTCATTCGGTTAAACCGTGAAGAATACGGGTTCACCGTCTCAGGCGGAAAAATTTTTTTACTCAGCCGTTTTCTAACGGGTAAATTTCGCACGTGAGGTTAATGACTTGCGAAGCGTCATGACGAAACTATAGTGTTAGGTAGTAACTTGCGTAGAACTTATATAGATGCGACCCAAATCCATGCTACGACCTAATGCGGTCACGTTAAACAACCACTTGGTCAAAATGTACTGTATCTAGCTCAAAGTAAATATGCTAAAATCTATCGTCAACCAAATGCCAAGCATACGGATGAATAAGGATCCCACAGAACCAAACAAATACCGTAGCAGTAAAGCCCGGTTTGTAATTGATATTGGTCTTCAAAAACAACGTCTTCTGACAATGCTGTTGCGGGAGCGTATGTGTTCACGGCTTGTACCACACAAAACCGTGCATCGGTACTAGCGTGCTTGGACGTCTAAGCTTTAGCTAGACATAATTCAGAGGCTGTACTCTAGAGTCTAACGCCGATGACGTCATCACGTCAAGTAGCGATATCGATTCAATGCCGGTACTATACATAAAATAACTCCTCTTATTCGTGTGGATATGTATCATTCGTTTAGACTAGAGGTTTAATCGTTAACATCATATATATATATATATATAAATAGAACTCTCTCACTATAATAACTTCTCTCTCGGAGTTAGATTTGTCTTGTTAGACCTTTTTTTTATATATCGAGCTTTTAAACCATTGCCACAAGTGGCTGGCTCTTAAACCTCGCATATATCTTCGCATGTAGCTAAAATCGACGTGTAGAGCAACTTATATGTTGTCCGGACGTAGGCTATTTCATTGTCTACGCTAAAGGCCGGTAAGTAAGATATATAGTTACGTTGTCTACGACTCTGGTGGAGAGGACAAAATAGAACGCACCGTTCTGCGTTGTGAGACGCTAAACGACGTCATGGAAGAAGCTTAGCCGGTAAAAACTAAAAAACAAAAACTAGTGAAAAAACGAGAAGACCGAGATGAGGTGCCAAAACAAGTTAAATTCGATTGAGCTTATTTGCCTTTGTCCGGTAAATCACAAAGACTACTACATAACATGTTGTGCAAATCTATCCTTCCCAAAGATCAGAAACAATGTATGTTTGAGATGGTTAGGTCCCGGCGAAGTTGCATGAGAATATTAAGAGGTTTTGTATTTATTATATCACACTGTTCCCCCTATTTGGTTGCTATGTAACCAAGGGGGGAAAATAAGCGACTAGACCCTAAAACTTTCGAAATATCCTTTCATTATGCTAGGATACAGCTGATCAGTCCTGTCTGAGTGAAGATCTGAAAAAAGCTTGCGAAGACAGGCCAAGAGAAAGTGCGCGAAAAAAGATAGACTAGACATAATGTTAAGCAAATAGAGAGACGACTTTTCCTCCAGTGTATCGGAGCAGTTCTAGTATAGCTCCGATACGTGGGTCAATGGGCGGTAACGCGGGTTTAGTGGATTTGCGGGTTTCAGACTAGGCGGGGCCGCTGGCTGCGAAAGACGCATACATTCCCGAACCTCGCCAGACGATGATTTTCATTTTCTGAGATATTACATACGAAGAATAACAATGCGTGAAACCTAACATCGTAGAAGGAAAAGGAATGGGGAAATCACGTTAACTGAACATAATAGTCGACAGATCCCCTTGAGTAGGCTACAGTTAAAACATTTGTTTTGTCTTATTGTCAGTTCTCCGCCTTGAAGTTTCGATTTTCGCGAAATGTAAAAGGTTTAGCACATGGTATATTAATACCGAGAGAAAACATGGTGCGTTTTAAAAAAATCGTAAATTTTTTTTAACGATTTTTCAACTCTACTTAGCGTTTTTATTTCTTAGACACTTTTGCCGATATATATTTTATTGATGAACTACTTTGCTGTACCTTTGTTTTGATTTTTCCTGTCTGCTTTGCTTTGCCAACTAGTGAACGCATAAAGCTATGAAGATATTGTAGTTGTCATTTTCGTTTGATTACCTAGACATATGAAAGAAGGAAGAGATCACAAGCAGACACCGTTGGTGTACAAAATACCTTGTAGGGTTAGATACATTGCCGTAAGTTCTTTGAGGGACATGTACGTAAGTCATTCGGGCAGAAACGCTACGTAGACAAAGCTAACAGATCTTTTGGTAGAAACGGCTCGAGTGAGAAATAGGAATTAAGATGATCTTATTTTAGTAAAATTTGTTTGTCAATGTTGCCCTTAGGGATATTTTCAAAATATATGTATGTATATTTTATTCAATTTTCGCTATTAATAAATGTGTACTAAAGAATCATAGCGCGTTGAACCAGTTTACAAGTATAAGAACATGCCAAAAGTGCGAAGATAAAAAAATATTTATCTATTTTCTATAATATTTTTGAGAAATTTTCTTCTATTCGATTAGTAAAACTTTTCTTCGTCAAGCACGCAGAGAGCTCGCTGTGTTATAGGACAGCCTATTTGTCACTCCATCCCTCCTTCCCTGTCCGCTTGTTAGAGATATGAATTTACTTGTGACTAGACGACCTGCAGGCGTCGGAACACCCGCGCTTACCTCAGTTAACTTTGTGCAACATCACATATTCAGGTTTCGTTGAAAAATACGCTTGGTTAATAGCATACGCTTGTGGCTTACAGGATCCCTATTCTCATACAGATTATGGAGGATAAAAGGAACCTGGTGGGGGTGAAGCTTGCGGTTTCATTAGTACCAGCGAATGATAAGTCTGATTATCGGGGACAGTTCCTTGACTTCGGCCAGCTTACCTCAGCTTCTCGTGCTGAGTGCGCATATTTTTAAGTTGGTACTAGAAAATCAAGACAAGGGACTCGACGGGACGGCCTTGACCCCGTAAAGCTTGTGAAGGTGACCTTTCGATATGACTCAGACTTACTTGGGCAATCTTCCTTTAGCACAGAAAGGATCAGTAGGATAGTTCAAAAGAGATTCTTCGTAGAGGAATTAAGATTTGTCTTAAAGGCAACCCAGTAGATTATATTAGTAGATACGAAGAGAGCGATAAGGATAGACAAATCCCTTGTGACTTAGTACGTGCTCCAGGTGATGCAACAGAACATGACGATATTGAATACTCACAGCAAAGGCTTGCAGACTAAAGTCAATCCATTTATTTCGTTAGAATTAAGGGCAGAACACTTCCGCCAATAAGGGAAAATCACATATAGATATTGTTGCGGTCTTAAAAATTAGAAATGTTACTCAAAGCTGTATGCATACAACAATATTTAGCTAGTTTCGGTCCGATAAAGGTACTTTTAGGACCTTGGCTTCTAGAAGGGATCCTGTAAATGCAACTGGTTTTGATTTCCCAAACTGACTAGCCTGTATAACAGCTGTGTTCTATGCACGTACAGCGTGCATCACGTGCCGGTAACTTTTTCTTCTATTCTAAAAACTTCCTTCTTTGATGGACCGATCCACTGATCAACCGCAATCAATGTTCTGCATTTTTTCTTGCGTCTCCACATTTTTGTCCCAGCTTCGCCCTCATATCAGTCACCTTTATTGCAGGACATGTGACTCTCTTGTTGCTTCCTGCTGGTCTCATACGTGTCGAAAGATCGCATTCGTACCGTAGCGCTGCATAGACCGGCTATGTATGTAGATGGCTGACGAAACTTCCCAAAGGTTTTTTTATTTCAAAAATAAAAATAGTAATTGCCGCTGTGGGATCTGCTACTAAATGTTTGTTATATCGTATATACGGATCGATGTCTATCGAGTTTAGATGTTCGTAGTTTATGGAGCCTTGTATCGATGAAGAAGAGTGTGTAGCTCGTTCTAGGAACGCGCGACTTTGAGAACTGGAATACAGCCGCTGAATTGTAAATCCATAGTAACTAGCTTTTTAGTCGATCGAGACGTGTAGTAGGAGTGATTCCATTACATCGAGGAAATCAGTATATGAATTGATTGGGTGTGTACTTTTGTGATACCTGTGGGCGCGACCATTACTAGAAAAAGGTATTAAAGGCGTCGCGTGTTACTAAAATAGGATATCTAAATGGATAGCAATATGACATCTTTATAGGGTTAGGTAGGAAAAAATCAGGTGAAATAAGTCTCTTGAAAAAAACGCCCTATATAAAAACACCTACACACTATTCACCGGTAAATGGGCAGTTGCTGTGTTATTTAAAATGGTACCGAATACTGCACTGCAAAGGTAGGCATTATATAGAAAAAATAATGTATAATAATATTATATGATTGATCCCGAACTTGTTTTTTTCGACACGTTTGCTCATTTCTCCTGCATGAAGAAATACTCGAAATCATTTCGTCTGTATCGCATCAAAAGGCTGTATTTACTAAGAGGTTTAACTTCCAATTTAGTTCGGAAGGGTTACAATGTATAAGTATGTGTGTAAGTGTCATATCCAGTGCGTATTTTTACTAGAAGTTTGTTAATTTAATAGAGAAACATTAAAAAAAAACACTTCAGAAAGGCGTATAACGAATCGTAATTGCCTTTATGCAAAATAAAATTTTCGATCTGAAAAAAGAAGAGAAATAAAAGAGGTTGAAAACAAGTGTAAAATTTTGCCATTTTGCCAATAGTAAATTAACACTTAGAAATTTTCAGTTAATTTCTATTTGAATTTCGATTCGATCACCGTATTAGGTTTGTCATAAGGATACGAGGCAATCAATGCAAGAGAACTTAGGAACCTCTAGATTGAAACAGGATGCTTTCAAGGGTGGTTTGGAAAGTCAAGAGAACTTATATAACGTCGACTATATAAGATTTGCAAAGCTGCCTTGCTCCTAGACCAGTGCCAAGGAGAAACGTCTAAGGGAAATTGTTTAGCCTTCGAAGGCAATGTTTTAGCAGAAAGCTTATTTGGAACCACTTCTCCACTCGATATCGATAGTCTCCATTGTCGTCGACAGCGTGGCTTTTCAACACGAACTCTGTGCCAACGGGAAACGATACCGTTAGGAAAAAGGCCTAGGATCCTTCCTTGCAGATAAGCAGAGCAACGAACACGTCGACACAAATATACCTGTACACTAAAATCACGTACTTTCTTCTTAAAGCTACCGATTAAAGTACATCTGTGCGTTTGCTATCCAGACCCTTTTTCCGCACGTCGTTCCCTCGATATATACCAAGTATTTAAGATGCTAGCTAAAGAAACGCTCGCTTAGCCCGCCTCCCTTTAGCCGCTTCCATGTCTAGACAGACGTGACACTGATACCAACAGCTTCGAAGTAAGTGCTAAGTTCCACTTCGGTTCGTCCACTTCAACACGAGTGACCTTCGGCTAATTTGTAGCGAGTTTTTTTACTAAGAGGCACGCATATGCAGGAGAGAATGCAGCGATAGCGGGCAATATTAGAGAAGAACTGTTATCTAATAACTAACCGTTAATCTTTCTCCTATTTGCTCGAAGCGCTGAATACGTGACTCGGCACAACCGTAAGAGGTGGACGGAATCATGCATGAAATAAAGTCATAGAAAAAAAAACGGAAGATTGTTATTATCGTCATTTTTTACATGTAATTACGTAAACTTTAACCAACGGCTATTATCTGATCTGAGTACAGTGAATAACTCAATACATGCCAAGTAGCATCTTAGCGAGATATACCTCTCCTCTCTATTCGTACGAACCAATATCGCTACCTTAGATATAAAATATAGCGCACGGCATCTAAAAAAGACATTCTGCTTTGCAATCAACTGTCTATTTAGCTCTCTCTAACAACTTCACTCTGCGATATGGCCAGATTTAAGTCAATACATTATTTGCCGGTGACAATTGATCCCTTTAGAAATTGGGCCCATTTTTTCTACTATTGCGTATCCTTAAATTCACCGCAGTACCGCATTGATGTAGATAATGCTTTACGATTTTAGTGTTCAATTCGAATTATTGCGTTGTTTTTAATAAAAAATTCTGCAAGGCGGGGCGAAGGGCAATTACAAATCGACAACTGTGAATGACTACCACACGGTAACTACACAAGTACACGATATTGTGTTAGATCCACAATAGATAACAAAGCAACTTGAACCAGCTAAAGTCTTGTGATTTTAGTGATAAAAAAATCGATTATACCAGGCAGACGGTGCCTCGCTAGAGACATAATCATAGAGCATTACCAGAAATGACCATGAGGATACGGATCACTGCATAGATTACGTCACTGTGGAAACACTCTGAAGACCAACATGGCCTTCAGAGCACAGAGATTCTTATTATATCAATATGAACCTGGACAAGGCAAAGTGTTATTTTTTGGCGTTGAGTGACCTGTCAGTCAGTCAGTCAGTCATAGGGACTCCAGCAACCTTGAGATAATGATGTTAAACTACAAAAAAAGAGAAAATACAACTGAAAATCACCACTGTGCAATAGATTCAACTTACTGTGCAAGATGATGCACAAAGTTTACGAGTGTAACTAACTTACTGCAAGAATAAGAAGAAGGTTTAATGGAAGAAGACCGTGAAAGCCCAGTTTCGCAAAACCGAAAAGCTGTTCCAAAATGGGTTTAATCACACAATGCTATACAACCTTTTCTACAACATACTTAATGCAAAACATACTTCGAATTGAAAATTGTATTTATTTAAAGAGAAATATTATCTGCTCACTTTCCTTAGGTAAACAAACGGTCCTATTAATTTTAGGTAGGCGATTCTTAAGTTTGTTTCTTTTTTTGAGGAAGTTGTCAGCTAAGAAACCTAATCAAGCATTGCACCTAGAGTTTAAGCAAATATATGAATAAAATGTATAGTAAAGCTAAAAATATTTACTGCACGAATCATAGTATATTATGAATGTAAGACTTCCGGTAGACCAGGCTACAATAGAAAGGTCTTTAGTTAAGGATCGCTTCAAATAATTTTCCAGCTTCTTTAAGTTGTTGCGCCCTTGATTAACTTCGCCTACCGAGGACATGGAAATATGCTAGAGTCTACGCTGCTACAAGACGTCATTATTGGGTTAGGCCCATCTACACAAAGGCCTTCTGAAAAATGAGCTTCTTCATTTGCTCTTACAGAACCCGAAATACTTACCTTTTTCTAATGATACCTAGCAACTGCTCCGTCCGGCTCAGATAAATGACTAATGTTAAAGTTAGTTTCTTCTAACATCTTAATAAACCAACCGTAAGGCGCAAAAACTAGTGCCTTCGCCAGAACTTTCAGATGTTGAATGTTTGTTAATTGGTGACTAGGCCGCCCTCATTCTTTCCCATTTAGAGGTTACTAGTGACGACTGTGCTTCAAAGTTCATTATGGTGTCAGCAAACTAATTTGGCAATAACGACGTAAATGACTTTTACCCCAGAGGCCATTGTTCTCAACCACACCTAAGTACGCAAGGCAACATTGACTAACTTCGCCTTTAAACAACATCTAGTTTTATAATGAACTTCATTCGGCAAACTCTTGTGGCTGCGCAATACAAATCCATTAAGGTCCAACAAAATTGCATATCGTTTGAAATCCAAGTTAAGCCGTCAACCCTAAAGCCAATTCTGATAATATCTTTGATGCAAACAACATTTTCCGCATTCTCTTGATGCATACAGCTCTATATGTAATTTTTCACCTTCGCTCGAAGCCCTGTATAAAATGCTTGGAAATATTAGCTATATATATGTATACATACATATATATATATGACGATTGAAGTTACCGACTACCTAAACCTGAAGCGGATCATAAAATGGAGAAAACGTGTACCTACATGGGTTAATCTTTTTTTTTACCTATATATTTCAATTTTTACTTTTGATCTATCATTGCTTCGAATATTTGTCTCCTAACGTAAAATGACGCGTATCTACGCCCACTCACAAACCTAGATTATTTCACGTTATGCTCTAAGTAGGCAACCACGTTGACACTACATCATCACGTAAAAAATTTCATCAACCTGTTCAATAGCAACTTTCCTCTACGCTTCTGAAGTCAATACTTTCTCTGTTTAAAGAGCTTCAAAACTATGCCATTAGGCTTATGAAATCAAGCCATACGCGTATATTGGCTTACCCAAATGGATCTTCTTGTAATCTCAACGTGTGTACTGCTATGTTGCAGCTAGCTTGTTTTTATAGTAATAATGAAGGGAACAAACTGAACGTTTTAACATAGCTTATGTATTAACCTGCTAGACCTTCATGACGTTCCCACTTCCACTGGCATTCGCATCATTACCATTTCCCATATGCGTTCACCGCTATGTAGAGAGGGTTGTCACGAAACCTTTCGCAGGACGAAAACGTAGAGGATATCGGTAGGTTTCCTACGGTTAAGAGTAGTGTTTGGGCTTAGCCGGAGGCAGTAGTAAAGTGTTGCTGGAGGCCCATAGTAAAAACGAACTTCCGAGGTGTCGAAGATTTCAGATCAGGGAGACGCCAATTGACGTAGTAAAGGGGGTGAATTCACTTGCGACTTCCAGACAAGGAACTAAAAAAAATTAAATCATCGGTGTCGGAAGTGCTGTTCCTAAGCTACGGTTAGACGACGTTTCTTGCTAATAAAAACATTTTCTTCTGCATGTGTTGTTTCTTTCCGATGTTACCTGCCTGCAATAAACGCATTTATTAATAATATAAGCAAAATTATATCTCTTGTTGCGATGTACCTTGATTCAGGTTATCTTATTTTGCTATATATGCCAACATGGCACAAGCGCGTTAATATAAGCTCATTCCGATTACCACCCCTCAACAGCCATGAGGCATGAAAATCAGGACAGGGTGGTAATGACTGTAGTTCTCCTTGGACTACACAGGACGATGGAACTGCTTATTACTGATACCTACACTGACAAATTGTGATAGAGTGCTTTTTATAGCTTAATTATTGCCCTTTACAACGCACATACGTTGCGGCATAGTTTCACACATTTATTGACGATTACACTACTAAAATATCTTCTGAAATAATAGTTACGTTTTTTTTTTTTGTAAAATTTGCACTATCAGGATCTTAGCGCAACTTCCTCTAGAAACGTTTCAATGATAAACGGCCGTATCCCTCTTACGCCATACTTCATATAAATTCATTTTTACGAATGTTATGCCACTGTAACGTTCATCTGACGTGTTCTAGTGTTATAAATCTTCTTGCCTATTTGCACCATAGCCTACTTATACCTAAGATTAAGCCTTTACAAGGTCAGCTTATATGTAGAGTATAGTTAACCAAAACAGTTTTTTTTTTGTAAAACTGGTTTAACATTTAAGGATACTATTTACTTATCTCAACCAAACAACTTACTTTAGCATCGATCTCGTATGCGCGAGTAGGAATCAAATAGCAAGTAGTGAACCCTCAAATAGGCTGTTTTTTTTCCACATATATCTACAAGATATAATAAGTAAAGTGTCTTTCAGGTAGAAAATGAACCGTATCTGAAGAGGATGCCTAAATAGTAATTTATTATTCGCTATCAAATAACTTGTACCTTCGAAAGTTCTATTGTTCGGTATTAACCAGTTTCTCAGACGGTGTATAGTCACTTAGCAAGATCGACAATACTTTTGCAAACTATGTCAGCAAACGGTGGTCACCTCTAGGCGGCTTTAGGTGTTGCTTTAACGATTACAAAAAGCAAACGGAGAAGAAGAAGTAGAGACCAGGTGTTACAAAGCAGTAATCGATTTATTAGTACGCGTTAGTCTGAAGCGCAGATACGCTGAACCGGACTAAACCTTCCTGTGTAGACACAGATGAAAATTATAAGAGTCACTCGTATATCTGCACATCTACAGCTTCATATATGATTTTTAGAATGTAAAGTAAAATCTACACGAGAAGCATTTTTCAAATTATTTTTTACAAACCTGTCGTTACATAACAAATCTACGAGAAAAATGCTTTCCCAGGTTCACATCCGGCATTATTGTGACGCATTCCATCAGACGGCTAGCTTGCTCCCACCACGAAACCAACCGCGTGCCTACGCCCGGTTGGGGTTCTAGCCTACAGCACAACATGTCCCCACGACCTGCAACCTATCACGGGAGCTTCATGATATAACCTGGTCGTAACTGTTTCTGACTCTTCGTTATGTCCATTGTATAGATAAAAGCATTTTCTTGTCCCTTACACCCAATCATTGCTTGCTGTTAGTAGTTTGTCGCTTACGAAGATTTACTTGAGACGAGTCCTCGAAATTCTGTTTCCATGATTTCCCTTGAAAGCATTCTATATTGACTATTAGAGAGCTTAGTTGTTAATATCATATCTGAACAAATAAAATCTCGAGCGTTTGAGGGCGCGCAATTCAAATACGTAGTTCGAGCCATACTCTGCTTCAGCACCATGAACATGTGAAGCTGAAGTAGCGAATCATACTACATGTTGAAAACCAGGAATCTATGAGCGGTTACAGCGCTTATATGCAAAATATTATCGATAGCTGTCATCATTTTTTTAAGCTGAAAACCTAATGTAGAGTTCGCAGTTTTTGCTCAGCATTGGACTGATGTATTGATGGCAGCCCACTTACCATTTGACTTCTTCTGACCGATCTTCAAGTTTGTAAAAATGTAAAAGAGTTTTCCCAAACATGAACATTACAAATGATCTGGCTTTCGCGTCGAGCCACACCATCCACCAAATATACCATAAGCGTTCAATTTGTTTTTACGGTTTTCAGCACTAAAACATGTACGTTCAAACAAAATCTATCAGTTCTAAAACACTAAGCGGAACAAGGAGTAACCTTCAAAAAGGGATTAATACGAATGGTCTTTGGATTGCTAAACTTGGGTTGCCTCTGTTGGGCATCATCGAAATTTGCTTGTATTAGAACTATTAACAGGTCGGAACCGATCACATTCATTTTGCCATCGTTCTTATAATCCACGCTCGTTGCCGATGTCGAACAAGGTACTTTTAGGGAGGTGCTCTTCCAGAAACGGTAGCTCGCCCTGCATCTTCTCATTTCGACCCAAATGACGACAACATAATTCATTCATATCAGTACCAAAGTATTATTCACGCCTATCACCTGATATCCATTAAATTTGTGTCGTATGTTGTTTGCATTGGCACGTTCTCGATCGCTTCGGAATCTTCTCGACTCAACTGAGTCAGTCAGCTGAGAAGATTTATAAAACGTCTCCATCGTTATCACGCGGTGAATACCGTACAGCTTGTCTACGAGCCTGCGCGCTCGTCGAATCGGTTGACAGATTTATATACAATATCTGGGAGATTTCCTGGCCCATCGCGTACACTCAGAGTTCGTATACAATAAAAAAAACACGTTCACGTTGGAAGGTAACGTGTTATATACCGTCGACAGTTCAACTTCGGTCCTATGCTAGGGGTTTTAAGTCGAGACCGCGTTTCCGATAATTTCAGTTTTTCCTCAGTCTGATCTGCGTTAGCTAATAGTCTTTACTCAATTACGTGTCACGTACATAATATATGCTGAACACGCGTGAATTTTCCGAAAAGGCGATCCGTGCCGATGGGCCTGCCATGGCTGTATAGCAAATCGATTTAATAATAACTTCGTAATGTTTCATTGAACAGTTTGCCTGGTCTGGACGCCGACTGAGTGTAGCTCACGAACGATAAAAGGTCATCGCGCGTTTCAGTATCCTGTTATTGATAAAACTCCGACGCCGAGTTCGAAGAGTCTTCATGAAGAGCGCTTTCATATGATCTACGTATTGCGCCTATGTTATAAGTTTTTGACCCAAGTAGAATGATTTGAAGCTTTTATGTTAAAAATAAAGTCTGTAACCAAACTTATCAATAGGCTGCCAACCAGGACAGACCACAACTGAGAATATATTGGCGCTTTTTCCAAGCTTATGGAATACAAACAATATGTGTAGCATTGGACAAATCCAGTCTCGTACGTGACACACACAAATCGAGACTTAATAGTTATTATCAATTACAGGCACACGTGCACATTCACGTCCACGCAATAGGTCAGGTGACCCTGCATAGCCCTTTTGTACATTACTGGCGTAGGCCTACATTTCTTTACTAAGCAGAAAAAGTTCTTTTTTTAACAACACCTACTAGATGTAAAGTTCATATATATATATATAGATTTGGGAGTTTCGCTGTAGGGCTGGCGGTTCTGTTACATCGTTTGGTGTGGTAAGAAGCAAAAAATTGCGCATACTAGATTGTCAATTAAGGTACGACGATAGACTATTTCAACATGGCTCGAAGCTTAATAATGTTGGAATATCTGCAGCTAGCTTAAAGTGTTTGTTGACGAAGCTCGCTAGAACCTGACAAATATAAGAAGAACGTAAAAACGAAGCGAGATCATCGTCATGGCCACATCGTTATGCAAAGGTTGTTTGAAACGCGGATTATTTGTACGCGGGCGCAAACGTTGCGGCTCAGGCCGAGGTAAACTAGAACGAAATGCGGAAAAGGACTTGTTATGATGCTCTTCAAGCAATGAAGTGCAGCGTTGAAGCTCGCAAAGTATCACCTGTTTTACAACTGCTTATGTGGGGAGATGAGAAGATTCTAGGATAGATTTAGGAATAGTGTTAGTTTTATATGTTAGTCTGTAAGGTGTGTTTGTACGTTGACAAAGCGGGCTGATGATTCTCCTTCTTACTCGTTCAACGAGAGCAGCTCGTTCATAAATAACTGTGCCTTTGTTCGTTTAGAACTGTATAGCATTTTCAATGATGTGGTTCTTTTGTATCAGGTAGATTCGTGTTCAGGCGTGTCCTTCATCGTGATCATGGGTGTGGGCCACCATTGAGGTCGCGTTGCTTTATGCTGTCCGGGTTTTAAATTGTACTTCATGGAAATTATCGAAAAACTCGAATACGATGGGACAGTGCTAAAATTATTGTACGAAACAACTCCTTGATTTCCGGCTAGGGAAGGCGATTTAAAGTATCTATAAATGTACATAATTCAAATATAAGTTCGGGTAAGTATTTTACTATTAAAAGTACAGTCCTTAATTTCAGCCTTCATGTACATTTGCTTGCGCTTATTGGGTGTGCTTCAGTGGCAATTGTTTTACTGCCGCGCGCGAGGAGCTACAGATACAAAATTGAAATATATCGTGACTGCTCGTATAACGTTTACTCTGATGATAGCTTTATTCCATTCGAGCATAAAGTTTATTTCATCTTCAAGCAATTCTATGTCTCCTAGGAACCGGATTAGTATGATAAAAGTACATTCTCCTTTTTAGTTGTGAGGGGTCATAGCCTGTGAACTTATACCATTGAGGATAGTCAATATTGCTTATTATAGAAATTTATTTTGATCCCTCTTTATACTGCACACTATAAAGATATCTGTCGTAGATTTTAAGAAGCTCATCACATTTTATCCAATCATAAAAATCATCAATAACAATACTATTTTCTTGACGGTAATTCTCCCATGAAGGGCCCAGATTTTTACAATTTACCGGTCCCAGTTGAACCCCACAACCCAATTTTGTCCCGTGATCCTTCAGTTGAATAGGATTTGTCAGCCCCTACAATATCCGACGTATACAGTAGGATGATGTTGAGCAATGTGTTTGTACCCGTCAGTGGGTCGCATTTAAAACAGCTAATACCAGTGATTATTGATAGGTAGTGAAGTTTCAAGGGCTTCATGAGGGAATAAAACAGTAGAGTAAAAAGAAATAGCAATAACCGTAATAAGGATAAATTAAGACTGTTTAATTGAATCGATTGAGCTGTTTTGGGTTAGAGAGCGTAGTTACATGTACAAAGAGATTTTCAAGGAAAAGCGTAAAGAAAACTGCTGCGAATATAGCTTTTAAATACGTGGAGAGATGACATTTTTTCAATACAATCGGGTAGACGAGTTTCAGGTTGTAGGGTGCTGATAATTTGGGCTCCAATGTAGCAATTGGTAAATAAGTTCAAGCGATGCACGAGAATGTAAAGGGTACATTGATTGGCCACAACGTGAGCCCTAACGCAATAAGGGCCTTAGATTGACTGACTGACTGGTACGCTACGAGGCAAGGCCGTATATTATGGGCGGGCGACAGGGAGGACGCACGGAAAATTCTAGAATGGCATCGTTTGGCAAAACTTAAGCTGTTGCTTTATTTCGCAGCCATGGCCTGTCCCCGATGCGACCACCAGTGGGAAATTATTGTATGGTATAGGATAAAACTTAATTTCCGAAACAACAAAGAATTTTGTTACATTTAGAATTCGACCACGCTCTCGACGAACATTAACCCAGAATGAAATTTAGAATTATGTTTTCCTCGGAAAAAAAACAGTTACCCATCTACAACTTATTATTCGCTAGTCTTTGGCTGTGTTTTCACAAGGTTTCCATATTATAGGCTACACATCGCTATAGTTTTCCAGTAGACTCCGCATGCCTTATATCCGCCACCAGTCCACAGCGCTTGAGCGCAAAATTAAGTTTAAGTGCCTCGATTGACTTTTTGACCCATCATCGATACGAAGTTGCGGTTCTAGTTTAGCTTCATTGTCAGATATATGAATTTCTTTTCCTCTAATATCTTGCCATCTATTGATGGGGTCCTCTTTGGCCCTGATCTTTTTGCTGACAAACGACCCTTTCAGATAAACCAAGCGTAAATAACCTTTAATCTTTAGTTGGGATTCACCGCTAGACCATCTGTGAAGAATAAGGCCTATCCGGTTATCGTGACATTTATACCCCCTGTGTTATAAGATCAGATGGGTATTCTAGTGTAGTAACTTGATCTGCGCAATTACTTATATTTGTCTAGCATCTTTCTGAGCTTACCCTTGTTGACTTTATTATACGTTTTTGGTAGCGTCACGAAAGGCATATATCGGTATTTTAGCGTGATCCTTACCTCAGTCTGAAAGACATTCTTGTTTTGTTTTTTGCTTCGGTGTGTTTTTTTCTAAATTTCAAGGAATTTTAGTTACCCCATTCGTATTGGGGTGGGTTGATAGATTAGATAAAAATTTCTATTCTGGACGAACGTTCCTCTGCTAAGGTGACTCCAGTCCACCGAAAAATCATCCATTTGAACTGGATTGGCATTAAAAGATTTTGCGACATATACGCTAATCAAGCATTTTCATTTATGACTGTTGCAAATACCATATTAAATCCTGTGAGCCATTTGAAATCGTTACTGACATGCCACATTGGCAACGTATATATACATATAGTATGTTTCATATCTGTAGCACGCTATATTTTTCTTACGGTCACTGTTTTTGCCTTATAAAAATTTAGCTCGCGGACCACAATAAACGTTTTACTCATTTCAGTAATGTACCAACGGTGATTTTGTGCATTTGTTGGTCTCTACACTTAAAAGGCCCATATAATAGAGCAGAATGTAATGTGTCGCATTTAGAAGAACGATGAATTAAATAAACACGATTGAGAATCTTCTTTGTTGTCTTCAAGAAAATCTTAAACGAACACAAAGTCAAGGCGTATAACACGGGTTCGTTTACATTGCGGCCGTGATAGAGTACCAGATTTACAGCACCCAACACAATCTAAGTAGACTAATGTCCGTCACCGTAAATATTAAGGAGGTAACTTAAAACCGTTATAGACGTTCCATCGCAGCGGAAATAGGCTTTCGCCCATGATGGCCCGAGTTTGGTTTATACAAATTTATTTATACACAAAATTCTTTATACAATTTGGCAAACAAATAAATTATTTCTATTATAATTATACCCATTGTTCTCCCAAGGGAAGCAAATGATGCAATTCCATAACTTCCACAAACGTCTGCAGCTTAAAAGCAAAAAATAACAGCGAACGTCCGCACGTCCTTCAGTCAGATAGCGAACTAATAAATTTTGCAAGATATCACCGCTGCTATCATAGCTTTGACTAAGATGACCCACTTTTACCGAAAAATTTATTTATTTATTCAAGCCAGTTGTGTAAGATTTATAAAACTCAATAGATTTCAGCCTCAGAATACTCAGTAGAATATATATACATATATATATATATATGTTCCAAAACGTTTCGCCATTTGAGCTTACATGATTTAACATGAACTTACATTACACCATCCGTCAGTTTTATGGTATTATCTTGCCAATTGCTCTACATTATTACTATTATATGATCACTAAATGTTGGCACATGTCCTGGATAATTTTCCAGGACAAAGACCTTTCTCTTGCATGTTTCACTTGAATCATTTACATGTATTTATAAATATTAGGAATTAGAGGTGTATTCGGCGTTTCACTGCAAATATCAAACAAAAAACTGACCCAAATAAATACACCGTATAAAAATTTATAAGAAGTTTATTAGATACATAAACGTATCGGGAATTAAGACATGTATTTCCATTGAACGTCTCAACGCCCGCTAGATTTGTGTCAAATGAAAAGGAACAAAATTGTAGATTATATCTATTTTGTATTGTACGGCTTATTTTATAAAAACGGTAGCAATTGACTAGGGTCAAATGTATTTATCTGTCGTGGCAAACCCTCACGAACGCTTGGAATAGAGACGTTTCAGAGTTTATTAGTACGCGCGTCTAATCAAAGGTCACCCTTGGTCCAAATTCGTTATAAGGAATAGATTAAATTGAGAGAGGCATTTTAATATGAGACCGTCATAAATATATTTATCACACGGACCAAAATGTGCCGCCAAAGTAACAATGAGACCGGCTTATCTTTCAGCGGAATTTTGTGAAGTCCGAATTTTACGAAGAAGAAAAAAAACATCCGTTGCCTCTATTATGAACACAACTACTAACATATAGTATAGACAAATTTAAACTTCAATTGATGATTAGCTAAGTAAACCTGTAAAGGTAACTTCCCTCTAGCAGTACTTAAATGTTGTCGCTAGAAGAAAATCTGTCCTGCAATAGAGATTACTCCGAAGGTTGACCTCTTTCACATACTTTGTAGCGTAAGTCCTATATGAGGCGTTCGTACTTAAGTTCCCTATGCAAGACGAGTGCGATCAAATATAGGTCTGCACTAGTGTAATAAATTTACACAATTCGTCAGATACGAGTCCATTGAATTTCTAAGCGCATATGCCGTCTGAAGCCTGCTCGAGGGTCTGATATTCGATTCATCTCAAAACATCTTATATTATACAAAGCTTCATCTTTGTACCGCCCTGAGTATCACGTCAGGGACGCTATATGTATTCGTTTTATCGGTCTCTTTACGTATGTTTAGTAATTAGTTATGCAACATTGTTTTTACGAAAGGAAGTACACTTAAGTGCTTCCGAAAAAATTAAAAAGCCGGGTTGATATATCAATTCTTCAAACATACATGCTTTGCAAGCATATAGATAGACTCTAACATATATGTAAAACGAATGCATATAATAGGGAATTGCCCCACTCGTTCACCATGCATACCATGGTTCACCTAGAACGGGTGAACCATGGTATGCAGAGCGGGACACGAGACGTGGCGTCTCACACAAATCGAGTATGTTTTGCGAATGCATCCGCCTGTAGTGCATTTATGTAAGCAAACGGGAACATTGATTTGCGAGGAAATGAAGTGCTCCAAGAAGTTAATGTAAAAAAAAACAAAAGGCTCAGGCTAGGGCACTTCGAAGAGGGCGTTTCAAACGACACTGTTCTGACTTTTGTGGCTTTAACTGCAGTCTCGATTGAGTCCAATACGGTCATCTGGGGTGACGTCGAGTGTTTGCCACCTCTCTGGGTAAAAAAATATTTACGCCTATGGTGGTGATGGCGTTCTTTCTTTGGGTTGGACAGGGGTAGTTAGTTCCTTTGCGGAACTAATTTTAACCCCTCATCGTGGTAACACGTTACGTTACCTCTACATAAATTATCTTTAATATTATTATTAATATATATCTTTAATAAAATAGTAAAACAGTTCTGGACTTAAAGCTTAAAAACTTAGTATTTAGATTACATATTAAAATCACTTGATTAACATCTGATACCTTAGGCTTTGACGAAAGGCGTCCATAAAAGTTACGTTCGGTCCCTAACTTGCTCTGTATCATTTACAGTGTCATTTTATTATGAATGTTCATGTTACGTCTTCGTTGCATGCTGAAAGGGGCCAGCCGTCTGAAGCTTGACGCTAGAACCACATGCACAACTCGGAATTTTTTAACTTGTGTCTATACGACAAATCAGTGGTAAAAAAACTTACTCATTAAGTTTCGTATCTGGTTTTTCTAGGGCGCTTGACATGTGTTCTACTTTATCCACTTGAACGTCGAATATAACTACCAGTGAAGGACAACGAATTTTACATTGAGCTAGGCTTATAGAACATCACCCTAAGCCCTACAGATAGCGCACTCGTATGCATTCCACTTGGTCCTGAGCTGATATAACAACAGGATAAGGGAAATACACGGTAACGAAAACTGATCGATTTAGCCGTTTCGACTTTAAAAACAAATACGCATACACATAGAAACATAGAAATAGAACGAGATTTTACCTCCCCTAAACGCTGAATGGTTGCACTACATAGGAGAAAATAAGCCTCTATTCGCGTGACTGGACGTCCTGGTCTCTTTATGGGCTTATGTAGTTGCTGCCGGCTACATGACTACATAAATCGAGTGGGAGATACATTTGTTTACCTGTCTGCTGTGAAGAACGGACTTCACCAAATGACACATTGATGGTCTGCCCTCCTAGCGGATAACATTCAAGTGACGAGGACGGTAGACAAAAGAAAAAGTGACTCGCAAGAGCTGACCCCTGTTTACTTTCTGGAAAGTATGCGCTCAGACATTCTACAGATGTCTTTTTATGCACACAGTCTATACCCACTGCGCGATCAAACCAAGCTGCGGTGACATCAACTAGCTATAATTGGCATTATTCATTATCATAATACATACATACATACATACATACACTTCTTTCGGGCGAATATTAGAAAATTTCAGAGTGCGAAATATGAAAACAATTTTTTTTAAAGCTAGAATTTTTTGATTTTTGCGATCGGCGACGATGTTTAATGCACCATGGGGACCATGGTTGAATGGGCTGAATATGTTGGGTGGGATCATATTCACTCAGGTTTTACATAACTGGATATTTAGTTAATCTGGGAAGGTCTCGGCCTTGCCACGGCAATAGTCGAATGCCTGCAAACATGTTGGCGGGAACGTTTTCTGCTTGTCCCGAAAGATCTTGGAAAAAGTCTTGCTTTACAATAATATAAAATTCACATTTCGCCAGCACCTCTTAACAGAATAATTTAGTCTTGATATATTAGAAATCACGATACCAGATTCTAGCACGTAGCTAAGTACCGCGTACACAATGTATATATATATAATTTAGCACCAATGTATGCAGAGGTTAGAACAGGTATTCTACAAAGGCTGTGCTGTAGTGCAATTCGGCGGGGTACACGGTGCTGAATATCTTCTACCGGCAGAAATAGTAGCACTTTGTATGCGTCGAATTGAACTCCATAATTTCTATTCCGCGATGAGTTATTAAGTTATACTTAGTCACTTTTGCCGGTAATAGTCAAAAACTTCATAAATACGGGTCAACTAGACAAGAAGCAACAGGCTGAATGTTAGTGTCGCTAACTAGAGCCAAAAACAATAGTCTACTAATGCGTTCGTTATATTCACGTTTGCTTTATCCTGCCAACAGAATTAGAAATCCATGACGTTGGCCGTACTTCAAAATAGGGAACCACCCTAATCGCGGAAGATACTAGCCGCATAGAACACAGTTAACATGGCTTCGACGGAGAAGCAACACTGGCAGTTGCCGAAGAGGCGGGTATTGGCATTTGCTTTTCACCGAATTATGGGAAAAACACAACGGTCTTGGAAGGCTTTGTCGGCTGTAATTGAAGAAGTGCATAATGGTAGGGGAGATATCGGCAAACATTTTCCAATTTGTATAGAAATCCTAGACAGCCTTGAATAGAAATAAAAGTCCAAGTGCGTCAGTTTGAATTTTACTGAAAATATCATTTTTTAACATAAATGAACATTGTGTACCACATTTCATATAGAATCACTTAAAAACGAGGGCTTTTTGCCAAGGTATGGAAATTCATGTGCAATGGGGCATTAGGCTGTAAAACAAGAAACTGTCTTAAACTGGAACAATCTTAGACCATGTATTACTCTTGATTCTTTTTTGAAGGCAGTACGACTATGTATGTAAGCGGAGCATTCCATACGACAGGCATGTTGTTCTTTCGAGTACAACAGAAGCTCTTTCAAGCTATTGTACCGTATGGTACGCATATACTTTCGTCCGTTGCTTGCCTCAAATGCAATCAAAAGCTGCATCGTTCTCGTTCGGAGCCGGGGCATGCTGGGGAAACCCTAATGTGACGAATTACATACAGTTAGTTAGTCACTCCATACAGACGGCAGCCATTGGATATTTCAAGGGAAAGCCTCTATGGGACGTCTACGCATGGCTGCTATACATCGAGTCAAGACGCAGCAGTGTTTTGGCTTTTAAATTTCGTTATTTGTTTCTATCAATATGGTTTTTGAAATTAGCGCTGACTAAAACAGTTTCGAGAGTAAGCAAACTATTAAAGCTTAACATGTTCTAGATCCGAAACTCCGAAATAAGCGGGCACACAGGAAGGTATCAATAAAGGGTAGCGTAAAAGGAATGGTAAAAATTATGACGAACGACAGGGAAAACTGGAAGAAGGTTACGGTTTTCTTTGACGATAGTTTGAAAAAACAAGAGAATAACGGAAGGACAAGCTCGAGACGAGCAAGGACTTAATGTTCTACAGTCGGCTCTGATGGGAGGGCAGGGCACGGCCGGGAGCTAGCATACCTGGGGAGGAGGGGAGCCCGAACGGAGGATGGACCGGAGAGTGACAAAGGGGATAGTAGCCCAACGCCTGTTCCTGCAAGCTATGGTTTTGAGGTAATATGAAACAATATCCCGAACCAAAGCCCAAGTCTTCGAGGGGTCCAGGGTTTAGTGGGTGAGAGTCCCACAGTGTAAGACAAACAACACGGCTGTGAAGCCTGGTCTGTAAAATGTCTTCCAATAAAAAAATATCCGAAACTCCTATGTTACTATCTCAACTTCATGGTTCTCATTTTTGCTCATCAACTTGTTATTAATGTTGATTAGAGATTGTCGTGATCTGAGGTTCATAAAAAGGTAGCAAGTGTCAGCGCGAAACACACGGCTGGTTAGAGTAACCGCCATCAATTCACCAGACTTTTCATTCTCCACCGCATATGCCTGACGAGAGTACTTATGTTTATGGCGCAACATTGTAAACATTGTCAACGTGTTTTAGAGTTAGTTATTGCAATATACTTAATTATTACCGTGTAAACGTCATAGTTTAAGTTGAATTTCAATCAGTTCTTCAATGAAACAGTTCTTTTGCTTGCTGAAAGGATGATTTGTGCTGTGAATCCAATGAGTAGCTGGTAAGTATTAAATGTCTATGAAGGGTTTTATCCCCGTGACAGTGCAATGGTAACGCGCTTGCTTATCAAATTTAAAACACAGTAATCTGTGCTAGCGTAGGGGAGCCGATCGTCTGGCGTAGCTCTTAACGACAACACTAGACCTGAAATTCGAAGTATTTATGAAAAATTATGATATACTATTGATTGAAAAGGACGTATGTTTTATTATGAATTATACTATAATTAATGCCTACAGCGAAGGTCTTCCTAAGGTAGCATACGAGTACGTCTGTTCATTTAATACAAATTGATTTCAGTTAGGCGATAACCTATGATATCTATGTATAATAGATCTCACACTACGAGTTCCTATCCCGAGCCGGAAAACCGATGTAAGGACGCTACCTTTTTTATCGAGCTTGACAAACTCAAAGGTCCTTTGAATCAGATATTAATTTTGAGAGACTACACAAAGAATGACTATTTTATTCTTGGGGTGAATAGATCGTTTTGTATGGATAAGTGGTAGACGTCGTAATATAACGTTTTGTCATTCAAAAAGAACGTAAGCGTATCTAAAGGACTACGATACAGTTGTAGAAAACTGTTGCCTTTCAGGTGCGCACTCACTGTTGTAATCTAACGATGAATCAGATTCTTTATCAGGCAGCATGTCAAACACATGGGATATGTCATATCTCCGAGCTTACAGATCTTGTCCGGAAGATCCTTAAGTAAGGCTAAGAATATGTACGAAGAATACATATAAGTATGAGTTGCGTGTCTGGCTACCAACGACATAATATAGATCACAAGATTGCCTACACCTAATACAGCATCCATCAGGTTCATGAGGCACTCTGCGTGTGCGATGGTGTTAATTATGCTCTGCATGCAGAGTCATTTTATGGTGTTGTCTGTCAAGGTCCCCATTTGACAGAATTCGGGATCGATTCCCGTAAACGGCAACTGGCACAGTTTTTGACGTCAAAAGTCGCAAAGCGGTTGAAACGGATAATCGGTGGGGCTAAACATTGAGCCGAAGCTATCAAGGACTGTTGCATATTTCTGCAAAAATCTTTGGCCGTTATGCGATATTAGAAACCCTAGATAAGTTAATGGATTAATCAAGTCAGTCGTTGGCCCTAGGGACACACCGTACCACGAACCACAGCTCTGCCACTCTTCCTGAATTCGGTTGCTTCGATCTTGGTCACTGCGACGGTCAGACCCGACTCTAACACGGCGAAAGGTAACCTGGCTAGGGCCTGCTGCGCACGGAAATGACTGCCGTTGTAAATGTCTAAGTCATTTGCATAAACGATAATCTTTATAATTTTTCCGGGCTTATGTATCTTGTCCGGAAAACCCTTAAGCAAGACTAAGAATTGGAGAGGGCTTAAATTATTACCATGGGTAGTTTGAGCAAGTACTTGCGACTCTGATATCCCATCATAGATTCTATTTCTGTTCTTCCAAAGTATCGCTGCTGATAAGTTAAACATATTCGTAGGGGTTCGATTGATTAGATTAGATCACCAAATTTGTTGGAGTCGAGTCGAGGGTACCTTTGGAACTGACAAATACTATCTAGCCATATTGACGCAGGCTACTAGCGATTCGCTTGGAATCGGAAAGTAGAATCTTGCATGCTGGTTCGGTCGAAAGCCCTTGCTTAAATCCGTGTTGTAGTACTTAGGTATCGCGCTCACAGTTTCAAGGAACACATGCAGTTCTATTGCTAGAAGATGCGAAAGAAGTTTATAGCAGACGCTTGCCTTTACAATCCTGCGACACGATGTTGGCTGGCTTGAATCGTCTTTGATTTTTGGTATAACGAGAAGTATTGCTTACAACCAACAAGAACAAGGAACCAGTTCGAAACGAAGACAACTGTTGAACAAAATGGTACAGCACGGCGCCAACATTATGGTAATCCTGATGTGTGCAGTCTGAATTCTCTCCGGCCCCGCTGCCTTTCCTAACCGTAGGTTCCTGAGCGCCTGGACTACTCCTAAAACAAACTCCTGGCCCAGCTTTTCGCGTCCGTCCCCTGACGGTTCGTCCCACGTTGCGCTGAACGGCGAATTTCACTGAAGTAAAGTGTCAGTAGATTAGAGTTCTTTAGCGAAACGGTCGATGAACACTAACGAGGTAGTGGGACATGATATAGGTCTATGGGAATCAAGCCGTTTATATGGTTGATGCTCGGCCACTCTTAAAAGTATATCTTCCTGTAGTTTCAGGTATTTGTCTCGTTGGGTGGCATACATTTTCCGGAAGATCGCTTTGAACTCTGCGTTTAGTGACCCCACTGCCGCCTGCAGTGCTACTAGTAGTCTAAGCACATGTTGGGCACGGCAGCCAAGGTGGCAGTCATAATTAAACCGCAACTGATGCCTCCTGGAGAGGGCTGGACGAGTCGAAGGTTGTAGACCATCGACAAAATTGCGCAGATAACCTCAACATCAATCGAATTTGGCGCTAGAAGGACATCATTGACCCTATAATCCGCTACGATCCGTAAGCAACTAACAACCTCCTCCACAAAGGTCAGAGTGCGCTCTTTATTACTTAATTGCACGTAGGGCACCACAAGCCGTATCCCGAGATCATACAAGGCTACGACATGGTCCTCTGCATGATGCGCGACTCCAACTCTATGATTGTAAAACATTGAAATTCCACGATTGGAACGACTCTGGTTCGTTTCCTGCTGCGCAGGATAATGGACGGAAAAAACTCGGCAAGTCGGGCGAGGGCCAATTGCTTAGGTGTCCGTGACCACAAGGAAGTCCCTACAGTTTCACTGAATGATCTTTGGCATTTCCGACAATTTTGGCGCCGATTAGCTCCGAAAGCGTGGCCGCAACTGACTGGTAGATCTGAAACGGTTTTTCTTCGACATGGCCTGTATTTTTAGCGCAATCAGTGATGCCGAGAACTGCGACAATTTCATGGTAGACGCCGAACGCTGTTATACCTATCTGACCAAGAAGAAGTCCTCTTCGAAGGTCTAGAGCGGTGACGATTTTCCTATGCGTTCCTTACGACACTAACAAACGTTCTGAGCTGTTGCATTCAGGTTGCATCAGGACGGATCGCCTGTGCTACAAGGGTGTCCCTGCAACTCGTATGCATACCTCGACTCGGAGTCCTTTTGATCTTCACCTTTAAAAAGATATTCGATTCGCCTTGCGACCTTATACGCAGTTTTTTTTTCGCTACAACATCCTTATAGCTGTACCGGCCACCTTCAGCGACTTGACGCTCTCATTGAGAGGGAAAGCATAGAGAAAGGCGCATTACCCGTCTTGTCCTTTCGGCGTTTTATTAGTGGAATTACAGTCCTGAAAAATGGAGTTCAGATTTTGAGAGCATTAGTCTTGTAGTAACCGAGTCAACTGCAACTGGTAGTTCTTCCGTTTGGAAATCAATGTGCTCCTTACAGCATGCCTCTAGGAAGATGACTTCTGGAACATTTTAAATCTCAAACTTCTTATCGATTACACTATTTATTTATGTCGATTTTTGTGACTATACGTGCTGCGCCGAGGGCTTTTCAAAAGCTCCCACATGGACCGCCTAAAGGGCACGACAATAGCAAAGGCTCAGCTCACACTGCCTTTGCCGAGGAAGTCACAACATGAACGGTCTCTTGCTGCTCGAACATGCTCGTTTTTTTGATAGATGTGGCTGTCGGGCGCGTCAGCTTATTTTCAAGGGTTTCTATTATCCTTTCTAAATTTTTAACTTCGTACAGCAGGAATGTTCTTAACGTACATTATGATCTCTCCGTTTTAATGCGATCTAATGCGCTTGATTCATTGTTTTGTTTCATGGCCTAGCTGCGTTCTTTCTATAAAGCCAAAACTAAAAGTAATAACCCAATAAAGCCGCTTATTTAAAAAACTCAAATCTTATACACGCTTGAGAGCTATTTAACTCAGATTATCTGTCTTAGAGTCCGACATACAACGCTTGTGAGAGATGTAGGAACTTTTGTCTCTCCTAAACCTGCAAGACACAATAATAAATAAAAAAAAAAAAAAAAGTCGATAGCGTTTGCATCCAGAACAACAAGGGCCCGGTTCAGCTACCCTCTTGGTTCGCCACGAAGAAGAATAGAAGACTGATGGGAATGTTACAACGATCGTGGTCGCTTGTATTTCCTCTTTATGAAGCTCGGTCGACTTAAGAGCTTCATTGTGAAGATGGGATTAGACGCGCCAAGTATGGAAACCTTGAACCTTACAAGCGTGAAAGTGGATAAGAAAGAAAATATTGTGGCCCCCGAAAGCTAACAAATAGAAAAAGCGCGGCAGCCCTTGTAATCGCCACGCAACATTCTGTCGCCACAACGGTTCAGAGTGGAAACAAGTTAGTTTTTATTCATATTACCTTAGACCTTTAAGAACCTACAGCGAATTACTGGTTGTCGGTTATATATATATATATTCATTCAGCTCATATGAGATATATACAGAATTACTATATGCTTAAAACAAATAAGGCACTCTAGAATGATTTGATTCGAAAGCATTCTGAGCTGACCTAATTACAAAATTAGGAAGGGGACACCAGTGTGTGACATATCAGTGTTATACGGCATCAGAGGCATATAGCAGTATGCTCCAATTTTTACAATGCCGTATTTGTACCATATTGTACACGATCAATTCCTCTTTGTTTAATATATAGAAGTCTACTTAATTCGAGTTACATACAGCAGAGAAACTATACCGGCTGAAGCGTACCCTATCGTTGAGGCTAGTCCGTTTCTACATACTTTAAACAGTCTATTGTTATTCCTTTACGAGGCATTCTTTATAACCATGAAAGAAAGTTTCAACCTTAGCCTAAGCAAACCTTTCGGGGATGTTGCCGATAGTAGGATTCGAGGAGTGCAAGGAACGAAAATAGGCGATGCTAAACTGGGACGACTTCAGAAAATCTTGAGCGAAGAAGGAGATCAATAAACTGGCTTGCGCATACAAAATCATACTTGTTGGACGCATTTGGAGGCAGGGCTATGTGGAGTTTACGCGAGATACAGTATAAAAAGGATCTTATTAAGTAAGACATATGCAGCTTAGATCGGTGTTACAGCTTCACGATCGTTCGAACAATGGGAATACATTCGTGAAGCTTTCGTACGTTGATTAAATGTATAGTAAATTTGTAAACCACTACACACAGCCCAATAAAAAAGTTAAGCTAGGTTGCATGGATTTGCGTAAATTATCTAGCATGATATAACACTCATAGTTCATTCGGGGACTGCTTAGCGTATATAAAGCTATGAAAAACATGAAATAGTTCGTCTGTACTGCTTGTCTAGTATGCATAGTTTAGCAAATACTGATTTTACTCCGCCCCTACGAGAAATGGCCAAAAGCAGTATTTATGCTTTTATTGATATTGCCATGCGAATATTTGCACAGGGATAACAATGTCGTATAAAAATGCTGAAATGGACAGAATAACTGTAAATCAACGGATCATCACGTTAAACACCTGCGTTGCGTCTACGCGCCCTACAGGCAGGCAGGCAGGCAGACAGGCCATGTTACCGCCTGTTGTTTCGAGTTTTACGTACAGGTCGCCATTTCATCAGACGGTTGGCTCCTAACAATCAACTAAGTGCATCTACACCCGGATTCGATCCAAGACCACAACCTATTTCTAAGATTGGTAGGAAAATTCGTTTCACACTCAGCACACCGTCATTTCCATCGGAACTTCCCGTCGACTTATCATATGCACCGTAGATTATCCAACCTATTTGTCGTTTAATTCGCAATCCGATATTGGGGGGGGACAAAAAAAAATCGATGTTGTTTTTAGTTAAATTTCCCAAGGCCTTACAAAACGGAGAGTGTGTGGTTCTCTCAAAAGGCAGTTGTTCAATGATTCGTCCGAATATCCCTGATTATGTAACCCTTGGCAAATATCAAAAGAGTCGGAAAGACATGATTATTGCGTCATGGAAATCCAATAAATCTACTTATCTTCTTGATCATACAGTACACCAACCATCATCAGCGAAATTTAGAAAATTCCCGAAGGTGCTTCTTTCTATTTTTCGGCTGAATTATCGCCATTGATAAATGCCGCGTCGAAATGTTTCGACACTGTCAGTGAAAAATTGCCCCTATTTTCCAGTGAAAGAAGAATGAATTCAAAAGTAGATTCAACATGACGACAATATGTGCTGATAATACCAATACATTAAATTTTACTTAACTATAAAAGTAACCACTAGGTAAACCACTTAACAGATGAGGAAAAACCGCAGGGAGAACTCGATATCCAGTAATCGTATAAACGAATTAGAATTTTTATCAACTAGATTACGTATTAGAGGCTATTAAGATGTTTTTTTTTTGTGAAGAGTATGCAAACAGATCTTTTGAGCCATCTGAATTTCAGCCCATAAACGTTGTGTCTGTATTACTTCGCTGTTATAACTAAACTGATTTAAATGCAAAATAAGTAGATCTTCTAGAGTAAAAAAAGGCCTAGATAAATCGTCTAAACAGCGTAGTCAATGAAATTAGGCTTCAGAGTGATTCGAAGGAGCAGAAAAGCCAGCTGGAAGTCCTAATTTTTCCGAATACCTCTTAGGCACCTTTCGATAACGGTCTTAGTGGGCTGATTTTTGGTAACAGACTGTAACAGCTGGCAACGGTTGCCGTTGTACTTCCGAAAAGCTATATAGAAAAACAAGCCACTTGCATATCACCATCATAAAGTGAGGATGCTGAAGACCTGACTCTAGTTCTTTTACTTGCTTTCTGCGTTTGTCGTATAAGAATCGTAATGGGCAGCCATGGCTGATGTTAACTATAGTTCAACTTGTTTTAAGAATTGTGTATTTTGTTCCACCTCTATACAATAATGACATTGCCTTGTCTCGTAATAACGATGGAGACGCGATAGTGGACGGCCTTATTCCCTAACACCGAAGCGTCGTATGTGTCTTAGACATCGTAGCTCTTGAAAAGGCAAGACGGTCGGCAAGTGTCGGTAGCAGTGGTGCATCGACGCAGCTTGCATCAATTTTGAAAGCCTTTTTTCAACTAAGCTACACTAAAAGATGTCCAAGCTGCTATAAAACAATTGCGGGTGGGCGCAACTTGGTTCTCTTGCCATATTACTTCAAGTGGACTTCGAGTCTTCATACAAGCCAAGCTGACGTGCTTCGCATCGCAAAATACTAGGAAGGACTATAATGCATTCATTATAGAAAATGCAATACGCCCAAGTGGTGAATAGGTTTATTAAACAACTGCGCTGGTACGCCCATGGAGCTTCGACATCTCAGTTCAGAGTACCAATAACTCGCATATTCGCAGTGGTTCCGCCTTTGAATACGAAACATCCTAAATGTAATAACTTATCTGTAGCTACTATGTTAAGTTGACTGCCCTGAACACGTACAGCCGTTTGGATTATAGCCTACTAACATATCTAACTTCTAAACGCAGAGAATTTCATATGAAGGAAGAGTAAAAACAATTTCGTAATAAAATTAATTTAATAAAATAATTGAAAATAAAGTTTTCTCATATTAGGAAAGGGACAAGGATGCTCATTCCTATTAAAACTATATCGATTCTACAAGAAAAAGTTCGACAGTTCAGCGACTCGTACCTTGAAAGCAAACAATTGCTACAAGTTAGTTCATTTCCGCTTTAAATGTAGTACAACGTGTTCTCTTTGGCGTACGCATAAGCCCTCAGCCTAAGTTACCACTATTTGAATCTGTAACGTATCTCATTTCTTACCCTGGGAAGGCTTCTGCTGTTTACGTCTAGTGTCAAACTGATCAACACCGTAATGGGGTTTAGAAGCTTAAGACATTCAATACTGTGTACTTTTAAATGTAAATGAACATTGTCCAAACAATGTAATGCGTTAATTGGAGTAATAGATTTCGTCTTATAAGGGATTTTTTTTCTGAGTCGTTCCAGGATGAAGAGGCTCAGCCACTGCCGAAAGGAAGTTCTGCTCAGACTGAGCAAGAACTCGTTGATTACTTAAAAGTGACCTAAGAGATTGTGTTGAATCGTCTGCGCTGTACGCTAAAGATACGGAAGAGGGAAACGTGATTTCCCAGAACGAAACAGCGCTTCCCTTATAAAGCCGGTTAAAAAACATAAAATAATCGTCTTTCACAATGAGATGTGGGCCTTGCACTCCAGTCTAGAGACCAAATTATTTGGGCTTATTTTTTTGCATACGAAATATTCGTGAAGAGAGGGGCTTTTTTTTCGTGTGTTTGGCGGAACACGAGAACAGTACCTTATTATAAGCTTCCACATTCTCGTGAAACGATTGCTGCATCACAATGTTTCCATTCTTTCGGTTTCGCGATTTTTCTATATAAGCGCGCCTGATCCCTTTGAAGAAGCTAAGCAACAATCTTGTTGAAGGGGTTGTTTCGCGAAATTTGATTTGTTTGGGCCGCCACCAATAGGTGGCGGCCTAAACAAATCAAATTTCAAACAAATCAAAAAGATCAATGTCATATATATTGGCCAAATTACGGCCTCCAAAAGTTATAAAAGAAACATTTTCACTTAATGGGCCGGGAATTTTATCACAAGGAAATCTAGATAAACAGCACACATCATAGATGCCGGTCTCATTAACTATAAACCTAATACTTTTTTACGCAGTTGACATTCAATAGATATACTGACAGTCTACTTACACATTTGATATATCAAAGCAGAACTCTACATTATTTGCTCATTTTATATGATAACATTTATATGATAATAACGGGGAACAATTCAAATGTACATCTAGCCAACATATCATAGAACAATTATAGTGATATAGATATATCTATCGATCCACCCTAGCGGAATGAATTTGAACAGGATATATATGGGCAAAGGACGGAACGGGGCAGCGAACTCATGGAACAAATCGAAGGTGGGACGTCACAACAGCTGCTGGTGGGCAGTGGCGTGGCGTGGCGTGTCGTGCGTGACTCAGTCGGACCAGATGTCCGACTTGCATGGCGACGTCTGAGTGAAGCTAGCACAAACGACAACCGTATCGCATAGCTATTTGAAGCGAAAACCTATTTTTAGTTTCCTTGTGTGGTACCGATTTTCACTGTCGATTTGGTTTTGTACTGGTCAGGACTTTTCCTGATAGATTAGTTGGTAGAATGAGTATTGATCCCTCGGCTAATACTAATAGGTCATCGTATCGTATCGTAGCGCATCCCAAATCTAAAAAGAGGGTTGCTCGCAGTAAATAAAGTTAGTAAGAATGATGATAGAAGCGTGTCCATCTCAGAACCTCTTACGGCATCCAGGCTTAACTCAGTTACCGTGCTGTTGTTACCACAGACATTGCCTCAGGTTACTTTAGGGTAGCCTCGTTGTTTCTTCTTATCTTCGCTATACAAAGCCAAAGAGCCTTTTTTGTTAGAGGGAGGATCGACTAGATTAGAGGAAACCGATACAACCATAGCGTGTTCTTCTTTCTGGTTTGCGTGAACCAGGCGACTTGCGTATATGCTTTCTTTTCTTTACGGAGTCCATCGACTCCGGATATTACACGACCCACAGTTACACTACGAGTAAACACCAATTAGTACATTAATGTATAAGAGTTATATTATCAGCATTAACTAATCATTTACCATATAAAACAACTACCATTTTATTCAAGCTCTCATGAGCTATCTAGAGAGTGTTCAATTCTATATGAAACAGCCGACGTTGAAAGATAAACATGATAACGTTCTGTGGACATTTTTTTTTGTAAATACAGCACTTTTCGATATGTAGCGCTGATGTTGTGAGAACATTACGCAAAACAATAAAAAAAACCGAACTTACAGATGTGTAAATGATCGTGTTTTCATTGTAGAGAAGGGTAACGGCAAAGCTGATGTATAGGAAAGCGAAAATTAGACTTTAAACTATAAACAACGTACCACCGAAAGAGGACGCGTTAGACCGACTTAGTAAATCTTCTATGATATATTAGAAAGCGCCTTACCATGTCAATTTCTTTCATCATTCTTTGAGAGCAACGATCCTCATCGGCAAGATCGTTTTCATCTACAGAAGGAATGACAACGACGAAAAAGTTGCCTTTGTCTGATAAAAAAATTGTTTACTAAAACAATAAATATTATTTCGATTTGTCTATATTTGTTGCTTTCTGTTTGACTCTGTGTCTTTGTAAAATGTCACCCACGGTTTTTTTTTGTCTTTTCTTCAGCCGTATCCCTGAATTGCAAGAGAAAAGGTGGGTCATATATACTACCATTGCTGGCTTTTCTATCTAAGCTCACTTATGAAGCCGTTTGGAAACATATCAGTTGATGTAAATTAGAATCCATTGCACTAACTGATTAGGCAACTGGTTTTTATGTGTATGTCTTTATTTCTATATCATAGTGGCTGTGGTTGACTTTAAACTGAAAAATTCTGCTACTTCCTATCCAATCGTGATAGAAATATGCACCGCAAACATCTAAGACCGTGCATTCGGAAGCGAAACCTTTCTAACCTATCCGGGTTGGCGATCCGAAGGAGTTTATATAATTTGCGAACAGAGATAACCAATAAATCAAGTTGTTCTGTGTTTTCAATGGACCCGCGTGAGAGGGATCAAGCTCATTATACAAACTCGATAGATACTATTAGAAGGCATATTAAAAGGACCAACAGTAGTGTATTAATTAATAAATCAAATCGTATATTTACCATCACCTAAGTAATGCTTGTTCCCCAGATGTCGATGAAAGAAATAGCCAGCATCCGCTTCATTGGCGGACGCTTCACGGCCAATACGTTCCTACGGCAAAACTACATAAATAACGATGGCATAGCTATATGAAATCAGCATTTATAATAATGGAATGCTATTGTGGTAAGCTCTATTCGGAAGGCGAGCTTTGTTATGGTTAACATAGGTAGAACCCTTTTCTTTTCCAGAGTTGGCCGCTATGTTTTTTATTGCTTGCGGGTTGAAGAACAACGTAGGCCTCGTTCTAGACGCAGATCAAAATAATCTACACATTGCCATTGAGGCGGTGGGTCAACGTTTTATCCGGATACTAACAGAATACGTCCAGTTGTACTTCTGAGGATTATTTTTAGGAAAAAAATACAGGACTATGACGCATAAAGGCATCATAATTTCCCTTATCGCCGCTGACTATGTGCACATGATATAGACAAGCAAAGAATAATCTGGTATTGTGAATGCGAGAACATTTTTACATTGAAGTCATTTTTCTATGAAACGATTATTTATATTTTTGTGGCTACTGCCTGTTTGGCTCTGTTTGCCGAGGGGCGGAATTCAGATCGTATCATACTGTTCTCTTCTATCGACAAAATACGAACTGCGCCGTCAAATTTCCTGTGTACATATATACATGTATAATGCCCCTCGTGATAGCCAAGTCGGCAAAGTAGCTGCCGATTAATATTGGGAACAGGTTGGGGTTTAGGTCCAACAGAAAAAACTAATACGAGGTTCTTTTCAGTTGTTTCGTTTTCGTCTTTCTAATAGTAATTATACAAGGATATGTTACTAATAACCTTCCTCTAAGCTGTTATTCCACTATTTTTTTAACGAAAAAAAAAAACTCTCTTTAAACAACTGGGGGCATGAGCACATGGTGCCTGGCCAACTCTAATTCCTTTGCTCCTGATAGAAGGCATCCGAGAGAAGCAAAGCGTAACCGTAAATGATATGTGCTCTTTGTTGTGTTCTTCCATAATTCTATTCCACTAACTTCCACTAACGGGACCCTTCAACGCTGCGGATTGTTCTAGGACTAAAGCAAGGGTTAAGTAGCGTTGGTTTCTATGATTCAAGCTACGATACAATTGTTTCACTAGGCGAAGCGGTAACGAACAAAATGACCGGAATTGCATCGAAAGTATTTCATTTCATGAAGACATAGAAGTTACCCTCTTTTTCACACAGGTTTAGAGGAAGGTTACTAAGACCACGATATTTTTTGTGGTCACAAAGAATTTCTCAATAATTCTATTATTATTAAATGTCATATTATGAAGGCACACGTAGCATTTGACAATGAAGGTTTTGGTTCCTCTTCGATCAGAATAGTGTTTTTTTGACGGTGAAAAAAGAATAGCAATAGCCCTGAACACCGGTTTACTACCTCACTAACACCCACCGGTGAGCCCTCACTAACACTCTGAAAAGCTAATTGTTGTTATACAAGAAGAACGACTTCAGAACATTTTTGTCGCATTATGATTGTGGTACCTCGATCGATATTTCGTGATACGACGGTGAATATTTTCCAATGGCCACTGTCTAGTTTTAATGAAACAGCAATCTCTATATGTTTAGTAACGTTCTCAACAATCTCGTTGCTACGGTGTATCTTAATGTTTAGACTAATCTGTTTCCTCTTTTCGCTCTTACAAATATCTACACGAATGAAAAATATCAGTTGATTAAATTAAAGAGAGTATCTTACTCTAAAGTATATAGCTAGCTAACGTAGATTAAAGTGTTTCGATCTTTATTTGGAACCTTTTTTGGCGAGCCCGGAAAATAGCCAGTTTTTCGTTTGCTTGCAAAATCGTTTAGAGATACAAGGGCTTTTCTGCCTTATTCGAATACCCATATAATGCGCGTGTTAAAGTCAAAAGCAATCATGGTATCGACGGCGAAGCGTATTGGTGTTGCTGCCGTTTCACAAAGAGTTTAAGCCTTCGTTCGGCCGAATTTGTCTCCCTGGGCAAATCACGACAATCTTTTCTTGCGTCCCGTTCCTTTAAGCGGCTGGGTAAATGATAGGAGGTCGTGTGTGTTTACGGAAGGCATCAAGCGTCTGCTACTTTTCCGCCACAGATACTAGTAAATACCAACAGTCTGTGCCTTGGTTAAATCGATAGGGATCTTGCTGTAGCTATTTAGCTTTACAGCTGGTACGGGAACCTCTACGACAGCACGCACATGATAATATGACGTTCTGGGCAGCACAGGTTCACTAATGCATTGGGCAGGTGTTGGTAAAAAGTACCCAGGTCGAAATAGCTTCGCCTCTCTAGGCAACTCCTATAACTGTCGGCTGTGTGGTTCTCGACAAGCGGTGATTCAAAACGGACGAGGAACTCCGTGACATAGATCCGGCTTGAGAGTCTACTATTGAAAGGGTCAATCTGATAAGAACATACCTGAATTTGATAATATTTTATTTAGTCATCGCGTCGCGTAATTGACTACGTTGTACCACAGTGACACGAGAATAATAATGGCCGTTAGTTACGGAATGTGTCACAATAACAAGCACAGCATTTGACCAATCTGAACGTGCCGCGCAATTTCGAATATGCTTTGCCGCTTCGTACGCGGGCTGTTTCCCATCGAAATGACTAGTACAACCATCGAACACATAATACCATCTGAGGAGAAATATACCTCTGTGAGTTTTCGTTTAGAGAATTTCTACCTTTTTTATTAATTATATTATTATTATTAATTATATATACATTCATTATAGGGACTTAACTGGCACATTCGTGGTTTGCTGTCTTAGCACTGGCATAAAAAGGAGCTGTACTAGCACCCAACTGAAGGTTACGTTTTTCTATAATAAATGTGTCTTAAGCTGGCAAGGCAACGGGAGGTATTGGTTGTACGTTCACTGAACTTCCAATACCTCCTAAAGACACAATATGAGCTCCATGAAAGACATAGGCATCCAATTTTGAGGATATTAGGTCGAAATTTTCCATTGTTGCCTTTTTCCTTATTTTATACGAGTCTTGACTCGTTCTATTATCTCTCTACCAAACCATCCGAAACTGCTTTAGTCATAATATGCTTTTGTAAGGGGTTATGTGCTTTGTGTTCATAGTGTATGTCTCGGTAAGGCTATACTGAAATGATTCTCCGGGGAAATACATTTTTTATAATCAGATTCCTCAGGTAAAAAGAAAAAACTGTTCAACGTACCTGATCAAAACCTAAATGTCTTAAGTAGGCGCAATGTTAATAGTGTATGGCGCTTTTACTTCAAGCGCATAATAGCGTTTTAGTGGTGCCTTGCTGATTCCCAATAAATATATTTGCCCTCTCATTATCTTATAATTAAATATAGCAGTACTAATTTAAATGCGTTTTCATGCGATTTTTCTACTGGCTATGGATACTGGATCCTGACTCTCGGGAGCCATGAAAGAAAGCAGCAGCAGCAGCAGCACTTCTACTACGTCTAAAGGAACGACCATTAGCAACAGGGCAAATAAAAACACAATTCTTTGGGATTGAAGAGCTGATGTCAACTGTACGATGCCCTATGAAACGAACAGTTTGTTAGTAAGCATTCAGTAGTCATATGGCTGGTATAAGGGACGCCTTAACCTAAGTTAAATACGCACTTATATAATAACGCAACTATAACTGCTTTTTAACTTAGCGTTGTTGAGATAGTTGTGTATCTTAACAAATAACGATCATCTGTATATATAGATCCAAGTAAAGCAAAAACGGTGTCTACTCTCTGCCTAGATATTGTTTTTGTTATTATGTTCATGTCATTATTATGTTATGCTATTATTACATATCAGCTTATATAACAACTATATTATTCACATATAGCATCGATTAATTCTATACTGGATGACAAAAGTTGGATTTCGAGGACTGAGCAAGTTGAAACCTGTGGTCTCACCTTGTGCAGCACCCTAACCTACTGTTTAATCTACGAAATATTTTTCGAACGTTTTAGGACCAAATACGTTTCAAAATTTCTGGCCATTTCCTCATATCCCCGCTCTACTGAAGGAAATATTCTATGTGTCATGACTTATACGTTTGTCCGTCGCGACTTAAGATTCCTCTTTTCCTCTGAGGCTATCCAGAAACATGTCAATAGGCTGCGCTGCGCTTCGCTTCGTATTCTAGAATAGGACGACTGTGGACGTTTCTATTTACTTTCATGCAGTTCAAATTACCTCTTTATTGTAATTGATTGTACCAGCCAATTTTTGTTTTCCGTTCGTACGGAAAGAAGCCATTGTTTATATACCGCTCAGATCGTCCGTTCTTGCGTGTCTGTTTACCATTCAACAGATAACATTTAAAGCTCTTTTTGTGTGCTTCCTTCGAGGAATACGCACGCGCATGGCTACCAGAGACCCAAACACGCTTCACCTGAACCCCCCACACGGGCCTTTCTCCTGTTCCATGCGACGGCCTTCAACACTCTACTGGTGCTCGCTTGTGTGTCTTCGCAACGAGGCTCATGGCAACATGGCACGATGGTAACCGTATCTCGAAGCCTGTTTTAGGGATCTCAAAACGGTCCTAAAATCAAACTGAAAAGATTCGATAGCTGATCACATTGTAAACAAATTGTTAACATTGAGATAACTGGACACTGCTATCTAGGCCCTAAGTTCAGTATCTTATTAGAAGAAGCGGTACATACTAGCGCTATCCACAAGACATTGATTGGTATTAAGAGTATACAAATATTCGCGCTTTCAATTTCAATATAATATGTGCTTTTTGAATTCCATGTACTTTTGAAACTTCTAGATTTTCTAAAATGTAAATGAATAGTACAGCATATAGACGCGTAAGGACAATTTTTAAAAAGGCAAACACCAGAGGTCGAACCCGTTGCCGTTGAGGTATGACCTTAATCAACTTATCTGGCTATAATTTTTTTTTATACCAGTAAAGTAGCTGAGGTTTTGACGATCGCTTTCAGTGTAAACATGATGTTCAAAATGTTTAAAGTAAAAATCTCTGTAAAGTCAAACATCGATATGACATTTCGAATAATATTTTTTTAATTAATATTTTTTAAAGAAGCTTTTAATTTGGCCCAATACGAGAACTATAGATTATTTACGCTCTCAGTCAGGATGGCCTAAGAAGACGCGTGAGTTTTTATATTTTTATTCAGGCTCCAAAGAAAGAAATTACAAGTGCGGTTCTATATACTTGTATTTAAAACTTGCGGTAACTTCGGCTACTGCACAGTCCGCGATTAGCATCTTGTCGATTCAACCGCATTCGAAAATAAGATGAATTTACGGTAAAACAAAACGCGCTTTTGTATACTTATCTTTTATAGACATCAGTAGCAGTTTCAGGTTTCGGTGGATAACGGTGGGTGACCCCGTTTCGTGTCTTGTCCTGCCCAGCCCAGCCCAGCCCAGCCCAGCCCAGCTCAGCTCAGCTCAGCGGCTATTGTCGTCAGCGTTGCGGTCGTCTAACTCAGGTGCTTAAATTTGAGTTTTAACACAGATGCACTAAAATATCTAATCACAAAATATAAACACCAAGGCCTTCTACGTGCTTTCAAATACGTACGCTACCAAACAGTATTCATAGTACATTGATACTCTTGAATATACGCTTGAAGTTTAATTGTTGTCCACCAATTGTCTCAACGGGACCATAACTATCAGTCACCTCTACACGGTGTGGCTGGCCCCAGTACCGCATTAAGATCGTTACTCTCCTGGGTATCGAAACAGGAGGTTTGAAAATAGTTTCGTGGAAAGGACTGGATATATCAATGGGCAGAATGTGACAACAACAAATTCGTCCTGGAAGAGCTACGCAGATAAGCTATCCTCTAATAGCCATTTCCCCAAGGAGACAGGCGAGAAAAGCTCGAGTACGAGCACAGTGTAACAGACCAACTCGTGTCCAACACGTATGGTCGGTCTATCTGTCAGATCATTCATTCAGCACGCAGAGCACGTCACAGCTAGATGTTACAATAGCAAAAATCACATGTCAGCGTTTAGTAAAGATGAACACATCGCAGTCCGATCCATAATCGGTTGAATTACGGCTAGCAGCCAATCGAAGCAATGGCTCAGCGAGTAGAGTCTTTGCCTGCTAACCTTAAGGACACGGTGGTGGTCTAAATGCGAATCCGAACGTCTACAGGCTTCGTTTCATCCTAGAGGCCAGATGTCGGACGGAATGTTTAACAGCGATGCCCGAGGTAAAATTCGAAACACAGGGCGATAGACAAAGCAACTGTTGCTAACCCCAGTGGATGAGGCGCTACTGCTACTTTTCGATGATACACAGTCGGAATGAGCTCGGCTTTGAAAAAATCAATCGTGGACATGTTATATTTACTTGTTTTTAATTTAATATAACATTGTTTTTAAGCGTATGGCTCATTATTAATAGTATAAGGCGGTAACTGTTCGAACCGATAAAAATCGTTGAGGGAGACACATGTTACGCAAGATCAACATATAAATTACTTACTTATGCAATCATATAAATGCTTCTTTCAAACACCACAGTTTAGGACACAGGCAGTATGAGAGAAAAGTGACCGCAGGGATTATGTAACTAGAATTGCGCATTGATAGACATTTAGATAATCGTATCTAGATAACCGTGAAAAGGACACTAGTTGTGCAGTTTTATACATTTATTCTGCAAGTACCATATCGGTATGTATATATTTATTTACCATACGTAGATTTCTTTAATTAGGACTATGCAAGATTTGTGCCGTCCAGCTAAGGGATGTTCGAAAAACCTTGCTATCGCCTATCCATTAGACGGCTGGCTTCAAGCATTAAACGAAGTCTATCTAGGCCTGGATTTGAACCTACACCATGACGTGTCCTAAGTATTAGCAGGTAAACACGTTTGCCACTAGCCTATCACGGGAACAAATTCACTAGTCCTGAGAAAAACAAGCTTTATATTGGCGCTTCGGTCCTAACCCTTCTCTAAATGTCTCTAAATATTTTTACGCAATCGTCCGCTTAGATGAAAACACATGAAAGTAACCAATATTACTAGGGAGAAACAAGGTTTATCTAGGATCCCAAAATTTATCTACAGGATGTCAGCTAAACTCCAGCTGACTTTCGTAGTTTGTTCTTTTTTCTGAGGTTTCTGAGCTCGCTGCTGCAATAATCTTTCCGTCACGGGCCCTTTGCAAATTACCAAGAAATGTATAAGTTTCTTGAAGATAGCGTCCAGAAAAATCTCAGAGACCGCCAGCGAACCAATAGCATATACTAGAGTTTGTTTCATATAGTTATGTTACGTCTGTCACGACCATTTTAAAGTGACCTTGTTTCGAACTGATTGGATCATCAAGCTTGGGCTCCATTGATTAAGAGAACATCAGAAAGAATAAATTTTGCTCAATCGTTCTATATGTAAATTATGCAGAAAAGTTGTGCCTTGCAGTAGCAGCACCTTTGATGGTACAGAATACATGCTAATCAGCTGGGATAAAATAATTGATTGTCTCACACATTGATGAAGTTCCATTCCAGATGAAGTAACATAAAAATTTTACAGCTTTATAACCGTTGTTACTTTCGTCATTGTTTACATTTATGCTGTTAATTTTTTTTTATTTACCATTTCGATTTCTTCCTAAACATGTCATTTTCACCATAATGAAATATTGTTGTAGCTAACTAAACTACGATACCGATTTTTTTTCTCTATATCTTGTCCCATATCGTCATCAGTGTAGTGCATTGCGTAACATTATGCAAAAACTAAAATACTTCGCGTTTATTGCCATTACAGCCACAATTCAAGACCCAAACTACTAATTATTTATTTTAAACAATATTCTTTTTTATCCGCAAATACAAAAAGGTTGCAAAAATATTGCAGACACCCAAAAAGATGAAAGAAAAAGTTCTAACGGTAGAAAAAGTGCAAACAATTTTAGAATGTCTGACCTTCGAGAGTGACTCAATTGGCAACTGATATTCTCACATTTGAAACGGCTCTTCACTCTGGAGAGAGAAAGCTAGCTTCTCAGGCGACTCAGAACTCTGATCCCTATCGAGGATGTTGCCGCCTCGTCATAGTCTCCTTTGGATTTTTCATAGGGTGTATGAATTTTACCAATAACGTAGACTGGCGATGATAAAGTTTGTAGTCATGGAAGTGGTTCGAAAGGATTGGCTATGGACTGAGCTTCGTTTAAACAGAACTAGGTCTGGCACCAGGGGCAGCGGATTAACGCATGCCCGTTACCACAAACAACCCGTCAAAGTCTCTCCCAACTTTGGTGCCGTTCGTAGTGCACACCTGTATATGTGTGCGGGCGTCGTTTGCTCGCTAGATCTAGTTGCTCTGGCGAGCAACTTACAAATGTTGCAGCTACGTTTTGTATCGCCAGCTTGCAGCTAGCAATATGGGTCCATATTAATAGTAGGAAGATGTGTAGCGTCTGCATTGAGCAGGTTTACTTCGTTACACTATAAATAATCAGATAAATTCTGGTAATCACGTTCAGGGGAAGCAGATATAAAAAATGAGTCGATGATGTTTTTTCACCGTAGAACCGAGGAAAGCCTTTCTAGTCAATGACGTTAATTGCACTCCCAGTCTTCAGATTTATTCAAAACCTTCCAGATTAAGATGTGTACCGTGTTCACGTCAATGCAGCGTTTCTTACACAGAACAGAGACGTATTCGGATCTCAACTACGTTACGCCTCTTCTGACACACGTCTTTTGGCCAGCTTTAGTTTCAGTTCGGTAGTAAAATTCATTTTAGGTAGAGCTTTCAATATATTCATTTAGAACAGTTGAAGATGACACTGCCAATACCTTTTAGCCTTGCTTGTCTCAAGTTCTACGTACGATCGTAATTGGTCATTAACGGGCTGGTCTATTCTTCTAGGACCATTCTCGATGCAAGACACATAGAAGATATCAGCTTCTTCTACGCCGTTGAAAGCCGTCAGAAAGTTTGCCACTGTGGGGTGCACGACCCAACGAGAAGCACAGGATCGCATCGTTCAATTACTGGCTCTCGGATCCTCAGTGGTTAGGTAAGAGTGAAGTGTATTTCCAATGGTTCTAACGCAACGCAGTGCAACGTATGCTTGGTATCTCTTTGCGGAAGAAGCTGATAAACGGATGCTCTTAATTTGATGCAATTTGACCCAAGAGGATAATGTGTTCTGAGAAATGACCATCTTTTCCGTTGGCTCCGTTTCCCAGTTCGCGGTGTCGACTGCTTGAGGACTAGTAGAGCAGTAATTCGTTGTCGTCATACAAAGCGTAAGATTTGCCAAGGGTCATACGCTTATCTCTAGACGAGAGCCTGTGATCGCCGTACAATGGAATAGCCGCCTCCCAAAAGAAGAAAGGACACTCCATCGAACTTTTAACCACTGCGCAGACCTAGCTTGCGAATTGCAAGCGTGTTACCCAATAGGGATTCTCAGCTGAATAATCTGCTTTAGACAAAGCAGATTTGTAGAACAAGTACTGCGCAAATGTTTCTATAATTTAATAAATAAAACATAAACCAGCAGTTATGCCTAATTTGATTAAAAACTAACCAAAAGATTCGAAGATATGTAATACTTTTGTTTTGTTATTAAAACATTTTCTATAAGAAGAATGGTTTCAGATTATAGAAATGTTACATACAGGGTCTTATTTGCGGCACCTTCAAGTAGATATAGCCAGCATCGGTGCACGGAATTATATATCAATTGGAAACAATGAATTCCTGTTCGCAACCCTGGTCGGTAATACTACCTAACTTAAGGCAATTTTCTCTCATTCCTGCATCACTCCTGCATCATATTATCACACGAGACGCATACGTAAAGTCTGTACGAAAATAGCTATGCAGCCCATGGTACCATTAAGCGTACACATAGGTAAGTTGTTTTATCGAAGCGAAAGGCCGGCTTGTTTTAGGGAAGGTTTCCGCTCTATAGGACCTGTAAAACGTGTGCGGCTATAGATGGCATTGCAGAAGTCACAGTTAAAACGAGGTTACGAAGGATGGATCTAACAAATGTTCATTTTGAGCTCATAATTACGTACTTCTTGACCTACAAGCAAGTAGAAAACAATACGTCAACTTAAAACTTGAAAATTTGCTCATATGAAAATGTTGGTAGGCGTATTTCAGATACGAGTGCCGCTAAGCATTATTAGTAAATCAGTAAGCAAATTAGTAAAAGAAAAGAGACCGGCGATAAACTAGATGCTCGACGAAGTATGCATCGAAGCTTACGTGTTGAAAGCATCTAAAACTAAATATGTTGGATTGTTTATACGTGTATAGAGGTATAACTTAGCACGACTTGTCCACAACGGTGGCTGTTCGGTTATTTTTCTTGTAAGAACAAAGCTTTCGGAATTATTTATTATTCGGAACTTGCCTTCTCAGAAGGGACAGTCGGGGCGGATCTTGGGAAGCTTACCTTGATCTTTTCCAACCGGCGTATGAAACTGATGATTCTTGGTATTTATATTTCCTTGTACTTAATTGATGGTTATCTATACTGCCAAAACTGGGATTCAAGCAGAAAGGCGGTACACTCGTTTTTTCGTGGCTACCACGGAAACGGATTTGAAGAGATGCGCATTAGCCGCTCCGGCTACGTCGCCTTTAACGTTCGAGCACCCCCTTACTACAATCAACTAAATAGACACACATCGCAGAAATCTTCCATCCACACAGAACACAGATAAACTGCACGCTTAAATCTAAACTATATTATAATGGTCTTTAGATAGGCAGCCAATTCCTATGCAAAATAAATGTTTATATTTTTACATCTAAATCTCGTGAGTTAGCAATGCATAGCTTTATAAATCTGATATTTTGCAACAGTTGACTTTACTACGTAATAACTAGAATATATGTAAGCTGCATCTGAGACTCTAAGCCGTACTCTCATGAAGATTTATTTCTTCTATAGGTTTACTGATAAACAGAAGCGTCCACCTTGTTGGCCGCTATCTATCCCTAAGCATTTTTACTGATCCGTTCAATTCACTCATTCCGTTAGGACTATTAACTTCAAGGGCGTAATGAACAGCTGATGAGCGTTATATTGCGCGCCACGTAAAATCGAATAGTATGATCGATGAGCTCAAATGTCGTAGAGCTGCAGCTAGCACAAAGCATTCGTTATCCATTGTGTCAAACCGAAATACAAGGAATACGTATATTTCTATTCGCTCTGCATCACTTCAATGAGAACGCTCCAACGAAGACGCCGCGTCGACTCGTCGGTAGCCGGTTACCTATATACGAATGTTGTTCCAGCGGATCGTTACGCCATCAAGCGAAATTGATTCTTACAATATTCGGTTTAAAGAAGAACGACCGACGTGCTTTAATTTATCGAATGAGCTGCTCGCGTCGTGACGGGCGCAAGCTCGAAAAAGCAGACTAATGCGGTGCTTCCCGTACGCGCATGGGAGGGGGAACGTTGTTTGTCTTCCTGGGGCCGCTAGGCAAAACGGGCTAATCGCCTGCCCTATAGACTATAAATAAAACAAAGGACAAGTCACACTCTAAATAACGATATTCATTAAGACAAATTACCTGCTTCGGTCTAATTCTTAAGTGTCTTCTTCTAGCAAGTGGCCCCCTCTAAACATCCAACCTTTCTACCAGTATCCCCTCCGCTACCTTCTTCTTTGTCCTGTTACATCTCATGGATACTCAGGAGTATCCAACCAGCCTGCCTGTCAATGCAAGCAATAAGCGTTTAGCAAAGTAATCTAGTTGCTATTTATTTCTAAATAAGCAGCTGGATTATGTGAGGCATAAAATAAGGGCAAAGCATTCTAGTGACACGCCAAGTCATAAGAAAAAGGACGAAAGTACCTTTTTCTCTTATATACTCGTATAGACTAACGTATACGTGGAACGCGTTTCAAGCACGCGGTTCACATGTCGAACACGTAGACTAGCTTGGGCGTTGTTTTAGGCAATAGTTGCAATGCATTTCTTATTAGAAAGATTATTGCTTATGCTATGCTGATCGTGTTCAGATATCGAACCTTTTAGATGGATAAAATAAAGATAATGTCACTGGTCGCAGTAAAGGGTTCTGCAGCGATGAACCATCTACTATCGTCTCTCGTTTAAGTGCCAATGAGGATGAGGTTAGGACGGGTAACGGGAACATCACGACTAAAATGATAATAGGCGGACTCCTGTAGAAATTCTCTATTTCGGCCTATCAGGCATACCTTTGCCCCCACTGGAACCTTATCTCCTATCACAGTTTTCCCAGCCTCAAATTTTCGACAGTAGATAGTGCAGGTTTAATTGAAGTACGATAATAATTCCTTTAGAAACTTCTTTGGACGGAGACCTCTTTTTTTGGCCTATCAATGTCATCCTCTTAGTCTGCGGTAGAACAATATGAAATGCGAGCTAGATTCAAGATTGGAGAGAACTGAGTCTTCCTACTTGGCGTACCAGAGGAGAAAAACATGGAAATTCTGTTGCATATGGCCTAGGCTTTACGCGCCGACAGTTTGTATTTGTATGCTAACGAAGCTGATTACAACAAACATAATCAAAACATCGTTGATTAGTTCTAATAAAGCTTTCTATGCGATTTAGGACCGTCATTAGAATAATCAGAAAATCGATCGCGTAGATATGGCAGGCGACGTAATAGTGCTACCTCGTTCTCGCTGTCGCAATGAAATGAATAGTTTCGCATTTATTTAATGACTGTTTTCAAGGAACCAACTTCTGGGAATAAAGGGGGGCCTAGATCTTACTTGACAACTAGCATAACTGCATATATATATATATCACATTTTCTCCATTTATAGAGATATATAAGGCAGTATACTAATACTAAGCAAGCATTCGGTAGACGATGTTGAGCCCCTAGCGGGAACAAGTCAATCAATAGAGAACCGAACAAATATACACATGTGATCTATAGGTTCCGCCCTAATTTCATTCAGCAATGTACAGAGTTCTAATTTTCTGCCAATACAAGCAATCCATAAAATGGAAAGCTGTGGGGATACGTGAGTAGATGATAGTTTTTGCGTAAGCAGAACGTGAGATCTTTACCCAATTGGCGACTTGCAGTTTGTGTGGCTCACCTGAATAACTACTCAGACGACTAATGAACATAAGGATAGGAGCTGTTTGTTAGAATCCAGATAGCTCTAGCCCCTCACGCGAGCTGATACTTGGCTTAACGTGTCTACTGTAGAGAGCCTTGAAACAAACTATCGATTAGAGGACGCTATTCTAATACTCAACAAAACATTTTCGAACTACTACGTCCGGTATATGTTTTTACAAAAAGAGGTCATGCGATATAAACTCGATAACAAGATATACGCAATGCATTATCAACGAGACTTAATTAGCTAAGTTAGCACGAGTTCGAAACCGTAGCCTCAGTTGCAAGTTTATAGCTGTCAGGATGCATTCTGGGTTACTTCTCTTTATTTAACGCATATTTCATTACTCGATAATGATTAGGTGCAACCAAGGCGGGTATCTGTTTTATAGAGTCTATCCCATACGTTTAGATGGCACGATTGCATTTTTTCTGAGGGCTGCTAGCTACCAATGTATTGTAGATAACTTGTTACTAATGGCTAACTTAGGTGTGAAGATGGTGTGCTGATACTTAATACTTTTTCCCTCAAATAGACATTATTCTTCCTGAATTGAATGCAATTCTCTTAAAACACGGGCATTCTTTAGCGTTACAATAACACGGGCTTTTATTTGGTATCATTCATCAACGTTAGTATATACACAATGTATGGGTTATTAAAGCAGGGTAATTTCATATATATTTCCTATTATTTGTCTTGCAGAAAAGAGAACCTTGAAACATAAACATAACGTCAAAGCATAAATAAGATCTAAGAGCGCAATTGTGATCGCTATGGCAGATCCACAGCGCGTAAGATCACCCTGGTTTGTCTTTCGGACGAGGTGAAGCACACGGGTATCTAATGAGAGCCTGGTAGAACAAAGTAAAAATAAAAAAGGTGAAGATGTACTATAAGCGGTACCTGCTTTAATCTATTTGTCAAAATTAGAGAGGCAGCGAAAACAAATATATAACGGCAATATAAAGCACTGTACATTTTGAAGAATTTCCTTTGAAATCAACACAGCGCCGTGTTGTTGAACTATGAAAATTAACAACGATCATAAAATCTACTTCTGCAATCACTTTTATGGGTCATTTTATGAGCCATAACAAATGGTATATTGGTTAAATAATTTGGGCACTAATGGAAGATAACACACTGTCACAGAAGCGTGTTTTTCGAATCATCCGTATAAGCAGGCCTGCTTCGAACACAAAGTCAACTCTATTTATGAATATTAGCTTATAGTTTCAGCTTTCTTTACTATTACATACTTTATTGTTATAGGATTGTATTTCTGTCGATAGGCTAGGTAAACTTGTTTTTCCTAGACGCCGGTCTGAACCCGTGTTTTCTCACGTACGTCAAACTTACACATGGAAATAAACAATTTGATCTGTGCTACTTCTCTGACTCTCTACTGACGGAAGTTTACAGGTATAATCTGAAAGACTGATTTCGAGTCGATATCTCCATTTTGTATTCCTCGCAAAATATAGTAGTGTGTTGGCTGACGGGCTTGCTTTATCAAACAATACTACATGAGATAACTCGTTTGATGGCAGAATTTGGTACTAGCAATTTCTTCAAACTGGTGGCTTCCATCACCATTATTTGTACTGGACGTTTCTGGTCAGTAAAAACCTAATGATAGGCGAAATATAGGCCATACTCGATTGGCGCTAGGTGATACGATCAGCCGACAGCCGCATGGCCGAATTCCTATATATCTTTCTTTGCTTTAACCTTCGTTTAAACGCAAGGAGCTGTTTCTTCAGAGTAAATACACTATCACTGCGCTTCTACTATGAGACAAACATATGATACTGTAGCGTGTGATTATTAAGGAAAGACTTTAATGAAATATTATATATATATATATAAATTAATGCAACCTGTTTCATTCTTTTGTCAACTCTTTCAATACAATTGAGAAGAACAAGCTAGGGCGGAAAGGGAAGCGTGCGTTGACATTTTGGGAACATTTACAGGAGCAGAGGCTGTTCGCCGGTCACGACAAGACTCGGCCTAAAGCGATTGAACCCCAAAGATCTACGGCTCACAGCGTGAGGCTGGACTAATTCCTCGGTGAGTCGAAGCGAGATTGATGCGCATCGACCGTTGGATATAAATATACGCAGGTGTTTTTACAGTAGAAATTCGCGACAACTAATGGCTTCGACTCGTTTATTACCTTAGCTATCGTAGTTCAGTCTAGTCCTGCTACAAAGTTCCATGCTTCCTTTTCACCTTGGTTAGTACATAAGCCTTCGAAGAGACTCACAGGTAGCTGACAGATGGCCAGCAACAAGAAGCAACAACCCTCAGAGGATAGCGATACTATCGCAATAGCCTTTTTCTTCGGCTTATTTTCGTAAACGAGCAAATCCATTATAGGTGATTTATGAGATTCATTCCAGGATTTCTTCGTGTGAGCTCCTGTCCTAATCTGTGTTCGTCTTTAAAAATGGCAGCAGTCTTCACGACGATAAGTAGGCCTATCTGATCATAGGCACGATCTGGTAAACATCAAGGAACAGGTAGATAAAATAGTATCTAGAGAGATTATTTATACTTTGAAAATGCCTTTTTCCTTACGAGCGACTTTCAGCCGCCCTTACGCGGAATATGCTAGAGCACATGAAATCATTAGAAAAAAACATGTTGTGAAAGCTGTTATGTAAGAGCAACTTTTAGCTGTTTTTTTTTGTCTAAAAAAGTTAGCGTTTTTCAAAATCAAAAAAAAAAAAATTTATATGAGGGGTAAAAAGACAAGGCATCTCAAATCGTTTCGCCTTTGAACGTTGCCTGTTTTTAATATTATCACTATAGTTTTCAGCCTCTCTTATCTTGTTTGTTGAAATTCGTTTCTCAGCTTTCATGCTGTGATGAACCAGATCGGTAACAGATCACTAAAGGGCGCCGCCCATGGCTTTTCTGTGGGGCCAAATACAGTTTGACTGCGGTTAGCTGTGATTTAGACCGGATTGTTCTTGTAGATTGTTCACGGTATGGATATATTGAAGGCTGTTTTTGTTGGCGGATAAGACAAATGGAAGCAGTACACTGAGAAGAGAGTTTTTCGGCTATGTCTAGGTACAGTGTGGCGCACGCTCAAGTATATCTTTTCTGATGATCTTTTGGTAGACTCACAAAAATGTCGCTTAATGAGACTTACAACGTCCATGAAGACCGCACTCCGAGGTTGGAAACGTATTTTCCCTTATGATGACTAATGCATTAGCAGTTTGATTGTATTTGCCCAAAAAATCACCACATTCATCATTTACCTGATCCGCCTCTTCCAGGGGCTGGTATGTTGCTATAGTACCTCTTATAGTCCACCAAATTGATAAAAAAAATTATCTGTTCAGTACCAGAATTCCACTCTCTGTTTGTATCTATGTAATTTTTGTAGGAAAGTGTACATTTCTATAGAATAATTGTTTATGTAAACATTAATACACACTAGGTCATTTTCGTAGTCATTACTGCAACGGGGTCTACATGGTCACAGGTACATTTCTATATAATGATTGACTAGACACGCAGATGTGGGCCTCTAAATAGAGCAACCCGAGATAAAGCATTGTGTGTTTTAGCGAGATACTTTTGTTCTGTTAGCCTCTTTATGTGCCGCTGCCCAATCGGAATTAGGTCAATTATAGACCTTGCCATTACTCTTTCTACTTGAACTGGAATTCAAAATAATATTCTAAGCTATGCTGCATAAAGGAAGTACTTACCAATGCTCTTGTCAGGTTAACTTTAAGGTAAAAAAGTGTTAGTTTTAGTTAAGCGTACTTCGGAGTAGCGCCTGGATTGATGTTTATGTGTATATGGATGAACATATCGAATAGGACATCGCCATTAAGCTATGTATAGCATGCGCGAACCGAAGAACACTCACATCTCCATGAGCTTCATTTATAATTTGCTGAGACGAAAAGAGAAAGACGCTAACAAGTTCAGATCAGCCAGCCTTTCTGCAATGTAATATCTAGGTAATGCCCAGAGCTAGCATACAATCGTCAGATAAAAAGGTACAGCGTCTGATAATTATAGAGTATTTGAGATCTCGTAAACACCTATGCATATGAACGATAGTGCGTATTGGACTCGGAAATATAGACACGCTAACATCAATTTCTGTACCCGTTTAGATTTAATCACTAGTAATTTGGTCGTTTACTTGAAAATAGACTTCGTGTTGTCTTCCCCAAAACATCAGTGGTGAACGTGTGGACCTAGCGAACATGGCTCTAAATTTAATCCAATCCAAATTGAAGTGGACTCAAGTTGGGAATAGTTCCACGATAATGCAGTTCTCACCATGCGGCTTAGGTTGTTCCTTGTCGCTATGAAGCTCTGCTTGTTTTAGAGGCGGTGATACTTCCTGAATCGCACAGTATTTCGATGTATTTGATAGCAGGAATATATCATATCCTATATTACATCGTTATAGATAGACGTAAAATTTAATCGCGTTCTGAAGGAGTATCTATCTAACAGGGGCCAATGGAATAGATGAGTAAAAACAATATTGGATCAGGTGAAATACTATGCTTTGGTAGTTTACGTGATCGCCCCTATAACGACTCGTGACAAGGGGCCTAGATCGAATCCCGCACACATGCTGTAACGGATCTTTTAAAAAAGATTGTATAATCACGAGTTACGCAGGCGAAAGAGCTATTTTTGAACATTTCTAGCGACCTTTGGCCGCAAGCAGATATACACGCACATGTAAACACAACACACGAGACATAGACATAGCGAAAGGACTAACATAATATTTGATCTCCATTTACCTTTGCAATAACATAGCACACATAAAACTTATAATTATGCCCATATACATACTCAGAGGCGGTAGTAGATTATATTCAGCTCATAACACTGCGTTGTTTACATAAAAAAGTGTTTTACAAACGATTTTACAGTATTATCTCACATGTCTTCGTGTATGCAAGTTTTCAGAGAGCGGTCATCGTCGAGCATGGTATCCATCACGATGTTGCCTCACGGTTTTGAGCAGATGCAATCCTCAATGGGCTGTTAATGTTCGATATGGAACATAGCACATGATAGAAATCACAGATCACATGATGACGTGACGATCGGGTTCCTTCTACGTGCCACCCTCCATCGCCCCGGTCCTGAACCTTCCTGGAGCTTTATGTCGTCAAGAAGGAACGCCAGCCTATTTTTTGTCAATCGATGCAGTTAAACGCACGTTTAAAGAATGACCCTTTAGAGCGATTCAGCTTCTCGGTATTCTTTACGATCAAATTTTGTCATATTACGTCAGTGCCATACGCCACTACTGAAGCAACCTTAAAATCGAGATGAGGTAGAGCAGTTGAAATGAGCATTAATAGAGCATTGCAGATTCTTTATAATAGTCGCCGCATTCCTCTTGCATTTCTCTCAACTGTAACCGATTTGAAATTCCGGCCATTGTACGGTATGAGCAAGGTCGACTGCAGGAACCTGTTGACCTGTCCTTGAGACATGCCCAACTCTTAAAGCGAATTTCGTAACGGCTATTCGTAGCCAGCCAGCCAGTTCTTACTGGATTACTTATTATTCGATTATACTTATGTGGAAGCCGCTATTTCCATTGACGAGCGCGGTGTCTGCAAATTAGAGCGCTTTCATAAGGCTTGCGGTTTCACGGACCTTCTCGGGCAAACTCATTACCAATAAAGCGGAAAAAAGATGGCTACGATTGTCACCTCAGACCAAACCGATTCTTTGAGAAAACCGTGGTAACACCAGAGCTTCTCCGTCGTTGGTGGCTTTCTTGTCTGAAAGTAGTGCTGCTTTCAGGACAGGCACGTTTATAGTGATTCTTATTTTTGTTGGTACCCCGTCTAGTAGAGTAGGACCCTGGTAGACTACTTGTCGTGCGCCGGGAAAATCATACATGTGATGATCACTTTCCTTCAACGCTCCTTTCTAAATCCACATTGCTCTTGGGGAATTGTGCTCAAACTTTGTGGGAACTTACTTCGAACCTGCAGTAATAGATAAGAGAGAAGTTTGTAGCATACGCTCTTCTTCGCGATACCATGCTATGAAGCGGGCTGCGTGAAGTCTCATTTGCCTTTAGGGATGGCCAAGTGAGTACTGTCCCTATATTGCAGCGTCGACGCGTCTGAACGCCGACGTTCGCTGACCAACGCTATGCAGTAGAACTGTTAAAACTAGTGCGCTCTGAAGGTGTTAATTTTGTATCCTATCGGCACAGGTGCGTTAATAGGCTTAGCAGGCAATTTATTTTCATGAATAAGCCGTCTGTACCATCGATATTTCGCCTCCCTGAGGAGGATCTGATACTACTATGCATACACATCGCTTTAAAAGCTCCATCTAGATATCTAAAAGGCGGCTGGCTTTTGCTCAATAAAAGGATTTGGTGCCTTTCGAACTAAATGGAAGGTATAATCAAACCGTACTATGTGTCTGCTCGAAACAGTTGGCCATATCACGCACTGAATAACGAATGCTAAACGGAGTGCATATTTCTACGACGAAGGACACGCCTGGTATCGGAATCGCTCCATGCGCACGCACAGCTGTTTGGCCTCTAGTCGTTGGGGCAAAAGATTTTTCTCAGAACCAGATAGAGGGCTACCGGCGCGTTGAAATCCATCCCGAGCGACAGATGTCCTTTGTTTTACAGTAAATGGTTCTGCCCGAAGAAGATGACCCTTTCTCTGCTAAGACGCGTATCTATAACTTCGATTATGACCTTTAAACATAGTACACATGCACATTTTTATCAATGTGCTATGTAATAATAATTTAGTCAAATTATAAGCCGGGGTAGTTGTTAGGAATATAATAGGGTCACGTGACCTATTTTGTTCCTAGTTGATTTTTTTTTCTTCCCGCTCTAGTGTGTCACCTGAAGCCACGAGGCCCTGTATAATGTGAGCCGCTGGAGAGTAGCTCTGATAACTCTCTTTAATCGTTGGCAGATCACTATCAGCGTCGCTTACTTCGTTTTTCACGGGTCCCAGTATTTCAAATTTAGCATATTGCTCTCCATCCAAACTGAGATGTGCATCTTTGCGTTAGTTTTCCTCAGTGGGCAATATCATCGCATACAGACTGTGGCACGCCACTCAGATCGTCTATGTTAGGCAACTAACAGCGTTAATGAAGCAAAGGTGCTATGATACACTTGTGTCGTGATCAGTAAGGACGCAACGCGAATAAAATTCTTTAGAAGGCGCTGTTCAAAGAAAACTAGGAGCTAGTGCAGACCAGACTTCACTACTAAGGTATTTTTTGAGTATTAGAAGACTCTCACCCACTAAGCCCTGGACCCCCTATGTTTGAGGGGCTGGCGGTTAGAAAGTGGCTAATCTAGTTCTGCCTCAGATACAATGTCAGAGATTGACAGCGACGCAAGATTCAATTTAGCTTTCTGCCTTTATATTTGGCAAATTCTTTTTTGAACGATGTTCCTTTATGTGATTCTGCACAATGTTCTGGGTAAAACCTTACTTAGCTTCTTCTAGTATCTATGCGCTCGTTTTGGGGTCTAGCATCGAGAAGCTTCATGTCCAAATATAAAATATCGCTACTTAGATTGGTTGAGCTTCGCTACATTGGCCAATGCTGCCGAACTCGTTAGCGTAACGAAGTCAGTAAATAGGTGTGTTTTTACATCTCATTTATGAAATGTTTATCTCTTAGCAGCTATTTACGCTACATGGTCACATAATATCATCATCCCAAGATACATAAAGCCGATTTTATCGAATCTTTATTCAGCCCCATAGACATAATGTACAGTAGCGCAAGCAAGGATTTGAACTATAAAAGGATTATGTTTCGCGTTTCATTAACCGAGATCATAGAAACGACACAACCCCATGTAGTTTAAACTTCGTTTCGATCTACGCTTTTTTTGACTGTAATTATATAATGGCATAGGTTCCTTTCGATCTTTGCAATAACGATAGTCCGGAACACCTGTGATAGGCAAGTGTTAACGCGGCACAGTGCACAACCGTTTCTCGGCTAAGATTTTGCCGTCAACTTTTCAACAGAACCACATAACCTCGAACTCTACTTTATAGTTAAGCATGCATGGCTGGTTTTGTAACCGCACCGTATTTTCCGTCCAAATGTAAGCTAGGAAATGGTATTGCCTTTCTAGAGCAGGAATCGTTAACTGTATTACTTAGCTGTGACCTAAACCGGATTCTGATTGCAGGACCAGAACATCTTCTCAGCGGATTAATGAAAACAGATTTCTAATTCGAAACATTCTTTTCGTTTAGGTCGCTTTTTTTCTTTTAATAGTTTTTACATCCCTTTTGGTCATCATGAAGACCAAACTCACCTAGCGCTCTAATAATATTTTTACTTCAACGATTTTCCTTAACGAGGATCCTATAGAAGTCAGCTCCAGTACATTATACTTGTTGGTAACCAAGCCGGAGTTTAATTTATTTAGTTAAATTCGCCTAAGAAATTTATTATCTTATACCTAACGGGCGAAAGTGTGCTTTCATCATCAGGTTTAGAATTATTCCATATATAGACAAGATGAGATATATAAGTCTTGGAAAATGTGCGGTTAGCATTGAAAAGACCTACACAAAAATATACCTGGTATACGAAACTTTATTTAAATGTACAAGGGCAACGGGCTTGTACAGGCCACAACGGCAATCCCGCCCCGTCTCCTCGGCTTCAAAGGACACCTCTGCCTGTTTGACATACGGAAGTAACTCTAAGTTAGAGCTGAATCATGCGGAGGGATAGCGGGCCTGAATTTTCTCGTCCCTAGCCGAAATTTAAGTCGTCTGTGTACTGCCAAGCCATGGCTGTCATCCAAACTATTCTGTGCCAAGGGACTCGAGAAGGTCAGCTCGATGACGCATGTAAGTTCCACAGTTATGCATGCGTGGTTTCTGTTATATTATCAGCTTCAGGGAGATTCTTTATTTCCGGCTTTTGTCTTGGACAGACGCATTGTGTTTGACTTGGTATGTATTATTACTGTTTTTACGACCTGAGCCACTTTTTTTACCCCGTTGGTACAGCATGAGGATCATATTGAAGCAGGATCGTCGAGTATTTAAAGGTAAGAACGTTTAACGTTTAGCTAAAGGTTGCCCGGAGGCTATAAAAAAAAAGGAGGCTAATTAAATCCCTTCACGCGTAATCTGCTAAATGTATTGCATAGTTAATATATGTACTAACTAAATAACTAGGGCGTCAAATCGGTACATAAATTGTGCAAATTTTAGGTATATAGATGTGTGTGTGAATGCAACGCTTCTAGTAGATTGAAATAAATAATAAATGTTCCTTTCAACATTCTCACTTAAATTAATTCTTATTAAACATATTACTTTCGCTTAGTTTTAGTTTTTCGGCTAGAAACTCCTGTTCGTAGCAACCCAGCTATAAGATCGAGTAGCTTTTTCGAGATACTGTGTCCAAGTGTCCTCAGAACATATGAGGCCGGGCCTAGCATATGGTCATCGCTTTTGACGCTAAAAGAAGTAGTTCATTAATGATGATCTTTAAAAATACGCATTGCAACATTATTTGCTTGAAGTAACGCGGCCGGTACCGTTTCCTTTGGATTTGTTACTTTCTTATTAAAATAGTTGATAGCTTCGAAGGACTACGGGCTGTGTCCGGGCAAATCGGATTATTGACATAGCCTTGCGTATACGTATATATTTGTGCTTAAAGGTAATAGCTGTGTGAGCTTTGTTCTCTTTCTGATTGTTGAAATGAAAGGTTACTCAGTATCAGCGATGACTGACGAAGTATTTCTTCATCGGGACTCGTTGTCTGAGTTCCGCTCGAATTCACAAATCTGGAATGTTATATCGGCCTAACCATGACGATTAAATAAACAATTTGTGACTGAATACCTGCTCTAAGTGGATTTTCCGGTTCAATTACTTTACGATATTGAAAGAGTTTCATCACAACTTGCAAAACAGCTGGATAAAGTCGCTTTTCAATAATTCTGCATAACAGAAGGAGATGTAGGGGCATGACATTACCCTCACTTATGACATTACCGCCAGTAGAAAATAAAAAAAATAAATGACGAACTTTTCAAATAGAGTAACTCAATTTCAAATTTCGTTTTTCTACATATAACTTCATAAAATAGACATGTTGAGCTACTTCTTTTTACGATTGCTTAAAGCATTCAAACACTTTTCTCGTATGGATCTTTCGCATGGAAATACGTAAGTCTTCTGCCTGTCTTTCAAAAACGGCATCGCAGACAGTAATCTCTTGTAGCTTCAGCGTTGAGCACTCAAGGAACTTTATGATTCCACTTAACACTTTCCATAAAGGAGACGTTCGTTTGCCTCTGATTCACACAGAAAAGGTAATTCCTTAACTTGGTCGTAACTTTGAGCTTGTAATGTATCCCAACAAAAATAAGCCTTCCTTAGTACCCACTAATCGGTGTCTGGCTCATTATTTTACAATACGAAGGATACAATAGAGCTAAGGAAGGACAGTTCCTACGTAATGTCATCCAAGACCAAACGAGTAGTTGAGCTTTCCAACTGAAATACCCGGCTTCTTAAAACGGTACACCGTAGCATTTGCCCTACGATCTCGTTGGGAACATGCGTTAAAGTGATAACGAATATAGAGCTAAGCTTTGACTGAAAACGTTTCGCTTCTTGCGATGGCTAGGAGACAGTGCAATGGTGAAATTTTGCCAGACGCAGTTACCACAACCAAGAAAACGACATTGTTGGTCTTCGGCGTGCCCTTGGATATTATTTGAAGGACGTAGATTTTAGTAGCTATGCAAAATTCCTGCAAATGTCCTCCATTATCTTGCTGCTGTCGTTAGAATATCAGTTGGTATTTAGCTTGTTACTGTTGTGTAGTTTTTTTTTTTTTTTAACTAGAACTCTTACTTTGAGTAGACGAAAATATTAATGTCCTTTGGCTCTTTGCCACCGGCAAAAGGGACACTACCTATGCGGGAAGTTGGCATATATCGCCGACCCTGCCATTAGGCGGTTTAAGCGGTTTTTCATCCGGCAAGTAGTGCTAGTGTTTATCGATACTGTTCAGTAGCTTGAGACTTACAGAGTGAAGGATAAATGCAAATTGCCGACATCTATACATTTCAGACGATGATTTACTTATTAAGTCGAATGAAGTTGTCGCATATGAAGTTACATTATCAAAGAATCGAATTTTGGGATGTATGTTGGACGCGGTTTAATAAATTATATGAGAGATCACAATATAATAATAACTAGGAAGTGTAAATAATTCGAAAGTTGACTAGAAATAATATTGTTGACCTGAAATTGCTCCGCCACATTTTTCTGCCCCTCTCAAAAATAAAACTATGTAAACTAGCTTGATTATTTTTGAGATGGGACAAAGATGACCTAAACATAAGTTCCATGAGGCAGTTTGCACCAGGTCTGTGTATGCTTCTCAAGTTCTAATGGGTCTTATTTGTTGTAAACCTGGTCGTTCCGCATCCGAAGACAGGCTAGCACCTTTTTGCCATACCAGTTGGTTTTCTTATCAGAATTCTCTGGACAATATTTCAGGTCTACAAGTAGCCTTCTTCCATTTGTCTCTGTAATTTGTATTTATCGTTACGCTGCTTCCACCGCTTTCATAACTGTGTTACGATGAAATTATATCGAAAATAGTAGCTTTTACACATAAATCTCCGGAACAACCTATTGTTAGGAGGTTGGGCGCTCTGGGTTTTCGCAATTTAGAACAGAAAATAAAAAAAATCAGCGATTTCGCTGATTTTTTTTATTAAGAAATTACTGAATTTTATTAAGAAAACGAAAAAATAATAATTAATGTACTACTACTAGTGCCATCTGGAACAAAGAAAACGAAGTGCTATGGTTAAGACAAAATGGATGCTCAGTCACGCGCAGACAACCAGACGACGCCGAAACCGACGAAAACCGCTTTTGCTACGAAATACGTTAATAGATAAAGTGTAGTTTACGAAACCGACCCAAAAGTTAACCCTGGGTTAGCGTAGTTCCTATTGCGGTGAGTGCTGCAATATGAAAACGAGCCGACACTTTCCTTCGGTAAGTACATGAAAACGTTGAAAAACACAGTCCTTTTGGTTGGGTAAAAAAGCAAACGTCAAATGTTTGAGCAACCAGGGTAAGCGTGCTTCAGAGATAGACACATAGTCTACGTTTTGTTACTCATGACGGTCATTTATAACTCGATGTTTATAAAACAGATGCAGTATTTAGAAAATGCTCATGTTAGACTATAATAATTCTTCTCTTATCTAATGACGTTGAGAGCTGAGGCCGTTGGATGGATGGATAGAAAGCGTGTTTCTTAAGACTTTCCCATAGCAACCATGACCGCAAGGATGTGGCAACTGCTGGCCGAAAGGTCAGCGTCAATGAGACGACTACCGCAAATAGAATTTTGAATACCAGAGAGTATACCAGTATATAAAAAGTAGGGCTAATAAGAGTTGCTTGTATAGTTACCACGGCGTTTGATAAGTCTATTGGAGAAACCGCAAGACATGTCAGCAAGGCGTACCCGGCTAGACCTTTTTTAATGCGGCAAATTCTTGATACTAGATTGACGACGTCATTTCGAGGACCTGCTCGCGCAAACAGAATATCCGAAGAGGGAAAAAAAAAGTTATTGAATTTCCTTTTTTCAAAATTTCAAAGCTTATGTTGCGACTTACATCTCGTGAACGATGAAGCGAAATAAACGTATTTTTGTTTGAGTAATAACCATTGATGTGTTTTCCGAGTCTGAGCGTCCTCAGATCCCAGGTCTCCATACTATTTTTGAAATGACTTATAGTAGCCTAATCTTTGTGATATTTGCCCTTATTTTAAACCTTCGAACCTTATTGAAGCTGGTTTTTGGGATTTGTTATGACAATTTAAAAATTAACGACAGTGTATTACTGTTCTATCCTATGCGATAAGCAGAGCGAACTCTGTGTTGTTTCTAAACTCGGTACTAAGTGCGCTCAATATTGATTTGCGCTTAGCGGGCCAAGTGGCTTTGTATCACTTCGACTCTCCAATAGACGCAACACGTTAACAAGTGTACATAGGTTTTTTATTATCCTCTAGTGTACATATATACCTCCGTAGTCTTCCCGCATGATGACATGAGCATACACAGTTCCCTATAGTCTTGTATAAGACTGGTTTCAAATATGTTTTCTTAAAATACAGCTATACAAGTATTGTCTTTCTCCTATTATCTTCAAGAGCTAAAATTTAAAATATATATGTTTTCCACTTTTACGTCCGGTGCTGGCATTGAGCACTATTCCAAATGGCTAGAGTTTGAATTTCAAGAACTATTCCTTTGATCACTAGGGAAATGAACATTACCACTTTCAAGCGTCGAGGTAACCGTAAGATCGTACAGATAACGAAGCTCTTGGGCTCGTATTATGGAAACGGTATCTCGGGGACGCAACGAAAAAAAGAAACAGAGCTTAGGCGTTTGGAGACGACTTTGCATTAGCCTATGGAGCGTGTGCACCAGGAAGGGGCCGGGCAAACGCCCAGCGAATACCGAAGTCGACAAGACAGCCTGTACTTCAGAAACCCTGAGTAATATACTTCGCCGCTGTGATGAAATTAATCTTCGTGTGGAAGATCTTCAGAAAGCATATGAGCAAACCTTGAAATTAGGAGCTCCCGCTAAGTCATCGACGGTTCAGTCTCTGCAGAACGATGCAGCTAAAGAGAATCTGCTCGGAACTAGCGAACGTTGTGAAAATGACAGATGCCTAGTGAGCACCGAACACAATAAATTCAAAAGGTTTGAGCTTACGCGTCGCGATTCCTGCACGGGCTCTGATGTAGGCAGGAAGAGTGGAGGCCTTCGAACCGAAGGTGTGTGTCGAGAAATGAAGCTAATTCTGCATCGGGCTCTCGAAGAATTGATGGACAAAAAACTAGGAAACATTGACAGTCTACGAGTGGCTGAAAGGGTATTGGAAGGTGGAGATTTTCCCTCGGATTATCCAGGAGTTTCCCCAAAAAGTTCTCAGACTAACCCTAGTGCTGATTACGCTGATGTAAATGCAAGTCATCAGTCGCCTAAACGATCGCAAGTACGTTGTTGCTGTTACGCGCCGCCGGTTGAAGAGACGTATAAAATCCGAGACCTTGATTCCCGAGATACGATGGCAAACATGAATTCGGATTTTTCAATGGACAGCATTCATCAGAAACGCTCGCACATCGTTGTTGACTGGACAAATGTGAGAGACCAATTAGCTTCATATTCCGCTCCCACCATTGCAAGAAATCTCAGCTATCGATCAAATACAACATCCACTAATAGATCGTCAGCGTCCGCTGACAAACTTGTGGAAACATCAGCTCGTTTGCGCTATGAGGACGCTGCGCAATATGGGCTCCCTAACAAACGTAGCGTGTCAACAGGCTTCAGTAGATCTTTGAGTGGAGCGCAGTGTACCACAGAACCTACAACGCAGAACGATACACATAGCGGAATGTGTCAGAAATGCGTTGAGGAATTCGAAAGCCGAATAGGCTCAATAACAGGCCAAGCGAGGTTTGCAAGTTGCCAAAAGGCCAAATGTCCTATAAACGAGAGCACTGTCCAATGCACAGAATCAGGCCGTGTCTGCAATTCTTCTTCGCAGGGCCTATCTTCGTCATGGTGTTCTAAATGCATGCATGAGAACAGATGAAGCTAGTTATAAAGGGACATGGCGCAGTGCAAGATAAATTCATGTGCCAGATAATTGTTTTCAAATTCGGACATAAACCATACCTTAAAGCTATAAACAAATACGTGGCATACTTCTTAAACAATAAACGCCGTCTAATAGAAAGCAAAAGACGAAGGAAGTGATTAGCTTTGTTAGACATTTTTAAGCGATGCTCATTTCGTATGGTCTGAAGATTTTGAGTTTTACGTCCGATATCGGCTTTCGGCGTTCCGTCTTACCAGATGGCTGGCCTTCAGCATGAAACGAAACGAAGTGTGTCTATACCCTTTTTGAACCCAGACTACACTTTGTAGGGCCTACTAAAAAGTAGAAATAATTGGGACCGACAGCAATGTAATTTGCATTAGATTTTTTTTACTCCCGTGTACTTTTTTATTCTTATTCGGTTGGCCTGTATTATACAATACCCTTTATTGAAGAGCTTTTATATAAGAACAAGCTACCACAGATACATGGAATCCCGACACACAAAGGTCACGTGCGTATAAACTAAAAAATATATGTCCTGCGTATCACCTTATGATAAAGAAAATTGATTACTATATATGTAAATTTTTCAAAATTGTGGCAACTATTAAATAGCTTGAACGTTAATACGTAGATTCGTTAGCGTTAGAAATTTTTCCCTATGGTGTTACCTAATTTATGAATATTATTTTTATCGATACCACATCCTATTAGAACTCTCAGTTGCGAAACGTCGTTAAGCAAAAGCTACACTTTGGAAAATAAGTGAGGTATATTGAATCAAAGCATTTTAGGCTTGAAATGTCAAATAAAACAATCCAGGTGTTCCCTTTTGATCCAAGTAAACTTTTTTTTTTAAAAACAACTCCGTTATTCTACGCTTCTCAAATGATCATCGAGGCTTCGCGCCTATCTCAAGTAGTATTGCGCTAGGTTCATGTTAGTTCTAAAAACGAAAGAAATCCTGCGGATACAGAACGTCTTTGAGGTGGTCAAAGTTCGCCCAGATGCAGTAATATATCATCGCAACAAAAAACGGTCACAAGCTAATGGATCAGACACTTTAAGCCGAAATGGATAATCATTTCGTACATAGTAGAATAGAACATGTGGGATTATGGTAAATAACAACCAGTACTGTAGTCTGGTAATACAACTAGCCCTTACCATGCTAGGTAAATGCCGTACCTATCCATTCAGAGACGCACTGGAAGAAAGAAAGAAAGAAAAAATCGTTTCAGATAAAGAGACTTTGCAGATGCGAGCTAGAAAACTTAAATTTCATGTTCTGTAATCGGCCATTGGGCGCGTCTGTTAGCTCCAGAGTACATTTCTGATAAGGTTATTTTAGATTATTCTAAAATCTAAAAGGATAAGTCGACATGGTTTAGAACAAGTGGAGCATATACTGTTGTATAGCGTAGACGATGTATGGCCCGAATATTTCTATTTATGTCTACTTACAATTGCAAATGGGCTAGGTAGTGATAATTGCTTTGGATAATAGCTGATAAGTTACTAGAACAGTTTCTGTCTAATCCATTTAATTTAATAAAATCCGGCAAAAAATTTTAATCCGCCAGAATTGATCAAACATTTCTTCGGCGCCCTGCGGCGCGAATTCGGCAGAGACGTGCACAATTTTCTTTCCCTTAAATAAGCCAGAGCCAGCTAGAAATCCAACCATCTGTTTTTATTTAGAATATATATATACATTCTTACGTAGTGAGTCATAGATCGGAAAAAGAACATTGCTTTGGTAAGTACGGTTTAAGGATTGCGTAACAAAATAACATAGAGCTAGATCCATCTGTAGCGTTGCCTTGGGGACACTCTCAACTATGAAATATACTGAAAGCTCTCTTTCTGGTAGGATTATTTATAGCACAATGATGTAGGCACGGACGGGTAGCCGTCCTAAGTTTATGTTAGAGTAATGTAAGTATCATCCTAGTTATGCTACGAAATAGGCCATTCACTACAGTCCTAAGGTATACTGGCAGACCAGTTATGCTGTTCTTTGTTTGTATGAAGATCGCTATGACCTAGAGAGCCTCTGTGCAAGGGTATAATGAGAGGTCATATATTCATCTATGCTCTTAACATCTTTTTTATGCATCTTTAAACTCATCAATGCTTCTGCTACCTCACACTTCAGAAACGTATAGCTTGATTTCTTTAGTTTGACTCCCGGCTTACTGTAGCTTTGCCTTGTAAACGTGCATTGACATTATGCACAAGGCTGTCTCATCAAGTTGCCTATAGAAGGACTCCTATATTGCAGGGAAGACTAAAAAACTTAGTTTTACCCGGGAAAGTTTCACCTCGTTTTCGATTTTCCTAGCCGCTATCGATGAACAGCCGATCATATACAACAAGCCGATGTGTTGAAAATACAAAACCGCAGCTAACCTCCACAAGCTCATTCCTTCCGTACGAAGCTGTTATTGCTGGGTGGCTGTTTCGGGATCTGTTAGCTGTCAATCAGTGTGACAATAGGTGAACAGCAATCATCAAATACAAAATTAGGTTTTAACGTAACATGGCGGATTTTAATATATCATCACATATAAATATCTAACAGCGGTAAACACACAAAAAGGTGTTCACTTACTAATGGAATGTCACATTTCTTTACTGCCGAATCGCAGAACCAGAGTAATGACTTTTGCCCCTCACCAACTTAGCTAGCTGATGCTCATGGTGCGTTCTTATGTAGTAGGTTAAGTTTCGACCACACAAAATACCCGATAAGTTCTAACGGCATCGTATATTGTGGCTCTTAATGCTGCTGCGGAAGCATAGTATTTAGCAAGTGTTGTTTACCTTTCGTTAACAAGATGGCCACCGTCTCTTTTAGATGCTAAGGTTTGCTAAGAATGAAGGGTATCAACAAGGCCTGAGATCGTACGCTTTCCAAGCCGCGATCGAGGATACAGACGACCCCTGCGACGGTAACGCGCCATCGCACGCGCACACAGGCAGTGTGATATGTAAGGCTAAGCAATCCATCTGGTCCTACTTGACGAAGGACCTAAAAATGCGGATTTATTTTTGTATGCCGTAAAATAGACTGCAGTTAGTGCATTACACACTGAAACAGATGTACACAAGCAGAGCCCGAGCGAGTTAATTTGAGGATAGTTTAGAGCAGATTTTTTTTATCTTAGACGAGGAGGCGGGGGGATTTGTACTAATACGTCTATGTGGTTTGGACAAATGATTTTGATTAGTCAGACGGAGTCAAACTAACGCAATTGTCTAGTTTCAACTCTCAGCGCCCAGTCGCGTGATACAAAAACGAGATATTTTCCGACGACTACTTTCTGTTATTCTACGAGTGTTTTACATGTTTATAATTCGCAAACACTCTCGAATTGCTAATAAGCGATGTGATATGTAACATACTGTGTTTTAGCGATGGCAGGCGCTAAAGCGTCCTGTAATAAGATTTCAGCAAACTCAGCATTTACGTTTCGTGCTAATGCTTCGTATTACGTACAGCTGGGACATTCTATCTCACCATAGAACTATCACGGCTGTTGTCGGCGCTGAACGATTAAGTGGATGAGTTGAAGCAAGTACTAATGGTTGGAGCGTTTTCTAGTGAGTTTGCGTGCCTCCGAACGTAAATTATCCAGAATGAGTCGAGAAGCAGATGTCTCTCAGAGGCAGTAAACAGTTCTTCCTCAAAAAAAAATCAAGTATCTTTATCAGAATCAGTCGCCAACAAAAGATACTTCCGGTTGTCGTCACTTAAAATCGGTAACAACAGTTGAAAAATGCGTATTTCGAAGCAGACGAATCGAGTGCTTGTTTACGAACTTCAAAAAGATCGGCTCGTCGCGTGTAATCCCCTTCAGAGAAAATTTAAAGACCACAGACTTGCTGTGTCAAAAGTTTCGTTCTGCCGCCGACTCAAACGGGCTGGATCTTCAAATTCTCGAAAAAAAAACGTGTTGGCGAACGATTTTCTGAAAACTGCGTTGTGTCGAAAACCAAACATGATTTCTCACGCAGGCACTCGGCTGATATATTTCTACTGGGAACACTAAAGCAGCATGAAGCTATCGAAAACAACATGGTCGCTTAAATACGAGAATGCTTCCCTGATGCTGGCTGCATCTCTATGCACGATAAGGCGCCCTGTCGCAGGCTATTTCCTACTAATGACGTTCAGATACTGTTGTGGCCTGCTAATTCGGCAGCGCCCGCTCGCATCGAAACCGTCTGGAAAATCGCAAAATTACGGGTTTGGGCAAGACGGGAAATAACGAATGGTCCAAGTCTCCTCGAAGAAATCATTGATATGTGGAAACAGGGTCGACTCATAGCTGAGACAGCGAAAAGCTGTTTCAGAAGCATCCTCGAAAGAAAGGTGGCAGTTATCGCAAAATGGGAAGCTGTCAGCGAAGTTCCTGCAACTACAGCACATTCTTCATCCGCAGTTTGAAGATGTTTGCCGATATCTTTATCATCATGTAGGGTACCTGTGTAGAGTAGTGCTGCTTCCATAAGTCAAAAATTGATATCGTCCTCTTTAAAGCAATTGAACATATTCGAATTTAAATCTAAAGAACCTGGAAACCATAGAGTGATCCTATTTTCGTCCATCTAGGCCGCCACTGCAGCGTGGTAACGAGATAACGGGTGGAGCAACCACGCTGCGCGTGTGCTTGCCGTAAACCGCCTCGACACACATCCCTCAGGTACTTTAGAAATACAAGCTATCTGGCAGAACTTATAGTGGCTTTCTCAAGCGGTATTCCACAACGACAAATGCCCCGTGTGCGACTGGGAATACGAGTTTCAGCTTACACTCGAGGCAATTCAGTCAACTCTCCCAGCAAAACAAAATAAAGTCTCATTTGTTTATCTGTCCTCTCCATTTTCGCTATTTTCGTTTTTGTACAATTTGTAACTTGTTTTACGAGAAATCTTACACTGAGACGAGACGGGGCGCATTGTTGGCGCTCTTATTTTTTCAAAAGCTTTGTGATCACAACAACTTATTCTACTGTTTGAGATCCTGAGGTGCAACCGCTTCATCAGCAGCTTTCCGCCTCTTAATCCCCGTTCATGGAATTGTTGCGTAGGTAAGAAAGTGTTAATTCCTGCGCATTGATTTTCAAGACTAAACGACATCTTTGCCTGTAAACTTATTTACTCAGTCTATAGCTGTAGATAGTCAACAACCCGAAGCGATGTAATAGATTTCTCTTGCGTATTTAAAAACTAATCAAAATGTTCGCTCAGCTACATAGCTTCGATGAAAATAATAGTAATGCATGTTGTGGCAATGGTAGATAGAATAAGCCTTCGTGTTTAACCCGCCTTAAGATTTATAAACCGTCCAATCATTCAAAATTGGCTTCTACACGTTGGCAGAATAAAAATGGAATACGGTGATTTGCGAGAGGAAATATAGCGATCTGAACGTAAAACCCATCTTGTGAGCCTAATTTGGGCGAATAGATTCCGAACGTGGCCTTTCATAAAGCCATGATCTACGCGACTATTAAAGCTCCTACTTATTCTTTTTTTATATAATTCAACCATGTTCTCTGTTCATAAAAAGTTCGGAACGTAGAAAGTGATTGAGGGATGTTCTGCCATACTTAGAGTCGTTTACAAGGCTCGCTTTCGCTACACGGTGAGACTGTACGCCGGGTGTTAAATGCTTTATTTTGATGTTTATATGACACTGTTTGACATTTACGGATATATAAAATTCCTCATAACTAAGAAAAGAATCTAGTCATCTCGAACTGAGACGGTACGTTCATTGACCCAATGTCAATAAATAGCGAATGAGCTCATTCGTGAGAGTATATTTGCTTAGATAGTTTGTATTTCTTTAGAAAATACGATGAAAGATTTTAAGAAAATCCTCTTTCAGACGCTATCTGTGTTCAATTTCCAAGCTGGAAGCACGCGGTACGCAACGTATCCATTGCTATCTTAGTAAGCTGTTAACGTGGTTAGTGTAGACGGTGTTTCAAACAACGCAAACAGCATCGTCCTTACCTGGAGTTCAACACTGTAAAAACCCAACAACAAGTCAATGAAAATAATAATCAATTTTTATCCAAGTCTATATAACCCCTATGACATACATTGTTTCAAAGAGATGATATTCAGGGTACTATTCATTTCATATGCAGTCGACATCTGTTTGTTAGGCTGTAAGCGAAAAATATATATATTTTTGGCATGGACGTAACCGCAAATATTACAAAATTCAATCCATAGATGTTGCCATGGCACTTCTAGTTATGTAAAAATATACGTCTAATATTACAGCTGCGTCAAATACGAAATCTGGACATGCTTTCAGCTCTGAAAAATCTGTTAAGATGCTTTCTAACATTGGAGACGATTCTCTTGTTTTCAATGCGTGTTACCATATTGGATTGCGATGGGCATAACTGAAGGCTAACCGGAGACTGCCTTTGGTTCACTTGGGACTTACCGCTGAAAAATTAATTAAGTGACACGTTAATTAGCCTACAGATATTTCTTAAATAAAGACGCCCCTGTATGAAGTGTAGAACATGAGCGCGGTAGAACTGTAAGTTATAGAGCTCAGATCGGGTATGGACCTCAGGTGAAGTGAGCCGTCATAGAAATAGGTGTGACCTCAATGTCTGAGCCTAATATAATATAGGAAATGCTGTTTCAAACATTGCGTCAACTCGTTCAGTAAATTGTCCAGTTCGTTACCGAATTATTACCTTTCATGGCTCCTGAGTTGTTTTTCGTATGTAAAATAGGCTTTTCATTACATGGGGGAAAGATGTTTCGTGTGAGGTCAGCTAATTTAATAGCGCCATTAGTTCACATTGAAAAGGCTAGTCGTTCACGGCGGGCTCAACGCTACTGACCCACTTTTGATTTTATTCACTCCATACTAAAAATGTGGGTCAAGGCTGCACTAATATATACAACAAGGGTAAAAATATCTATGAGCGTCCTTAGTAGATCCACATGAGACACTATTTAATTCGAAACGTTAATTTGCGTAGGATCACATGTATTGTAAGCGTTCTGTTTCAAATGCCAAGTTCAAAAGAGGTTCTGTTACTGCAAATTCGAGAAGATAAAACTGAAATGTCCCAAAAAAAAACTCGATCTTTACGGCAATTTAAAATTGCTACGTTTACTAATCATCAAAAACACATGTATCTATAATACTTCTATATCAGATAGATTTGTCGCTCAGAAGAACAAATCTTCACGAAGACGTATGCATATTGCTAAAACTATTACTTGAAATGATTTCTATGACCAGTTATGAGCAAATTTTTACTTTGCTCTAGGCTCCTATTCATTGGACTACCGACTTGTGACATATCTTTAAGGCTCTATGCGAGCATTTGAACATCATCACTTCTATTTCAGACGCTGGAACGAGATCGGCGTTCACTGGTAGCAAGACAATAGTGGCTTTAGCACAAACAAGATAAAAATAAGATTTCAGTAAATTCATAAAGCAGCTGTAATAACGTCTGTCTGCCAAATAGCTAGTAAATCTGTTTGGATCTGTTAAAAAAAATATGTGACGCAAGTTGCAAACCCGACCCACCCGTCTTTGAATTTCCGTCCTCATTTTCATCAACACGAAACACTTTATTCGCTATCTTCCCTAGTCGCTATAAGGTGTATTGCCACAACAAATAAATTGCCTTTACAGCGAGGTCCTATCTTGGCCCTAGGTGAATTATTGGAGTGACATTGAAATTTCAGGTCGTCCGTTTTCCTCGCTCCCCTGCCTTCCTAATAGACGAGGAGACCCCGTTCAAGTGACGAGAACAAAGGCCGTATCAAGGAAAGGTACATGTATAATCGCCCCCGTTGATGCAAGCTATTGCAACATCTGCTTTAAGGAACGTCACACCCGTTTACGTCAAAACAGCTAGACGTTAGGGTAGGCTAAGGACGATCAGAACATTCATATTTAGATGGACAACATTTTATCGGCGATACTTTAGTTCGTTCGACTTAAACAGATACATATCTGAGGATAGTTGAGACGTCTGCAAAAGCAAACACGATCTATCGAATAAGGTAAGAAGATATCGGAACTGTTAACGAACGACCTCGGAATGTAAATAGAAAATTCTCAGTATTCAACCTCGTTTATAGTTGGAATGTGCTTATCCTAGGCTAGATCCTAGCACTATGAGCTGCAGTCGAATTCGATTAGACCTAAGACTTAATTTACGTCAAAAACACCTCGATAGTATAGCTATTATCGATACTAATGCTATCCTGTTACCTTGATCTTTGAGCTCGGGAGCAGTTGGCAGCCCCGTCATAATTGTGCTAGTTTCTAGTAGCATCTTTCCTAATCTTATTTAGAAATGCACAAAGTTGTCATATTTCCAGAAACGTAAAGGTTGAATACGACGAAATCAGTAAACACTAGGCGTGAAGTGGCACAGGCGCCAATAACAGTGGCATTGACGACTTGCAGACTACGCTTTATGATTAGAAAGAAAAAAGAAACCACTTTACTACAGTAACCTTATTATTTGGAAGACCATGTACACATTTGGACATTGAAGATGTAGATTTATATATTTTTCGCCATTAACTGAACGCTTCTGGTTAGATTTCTTGCCTCATCTCAATTTCAGAAGTCGTGATGTCAAATGACGACCGTTCGTTGGCGGCATTTTTAAATCGTGTTACTGGGAGATATGTAAATCAACCCATTTAAGCTATAACAAACCGATGATTTTTCTTAGCTGGCGCAGCGCTAGTGCTGTTATCTAACGCTTTAATGAGTTTAGCAACCGTCGGCTCAAATGGTACCCAATAAATTGATCGCATTTCAAAATATTGCTCCTTTGTACCAATCAGATAGCCGAACGAATTAAGCCTGATTAAAAATAACCTAATATAAAGTAATATCCTCCCTATCCTTATCTATATTTCTTTTGTTTCTCTACAGGATATGTGCAGGGGGAACATCTTCGCTCCTGCGGGTTATATCGGCCAAGTCGCGCCACAGATTTACTAATGAGAATATAATTGATCTAATGCTTTGTATATGCAGTTTTTTTTTATTTTTCTAAATAACTGAGTTCAGCATTTGCGATGCTCATTCATTTGCAGTCTGCCATTAAGCTGTTCCATATTATTCTACGGCCTCGTCTAAGTGATAAAAGTCGTGGTAAAAATTCTGCCCGATTGCATGTACCAGTGGGCATATCTATCATTGGTGGTCGTTAGCAGAGTTCACCTGTGTCAATTGATACATATATATAGAAATTTTTTCAGCAGCATTTCTTGAAGCGTTGCTGATGCATCATATAGCATTAGTTTCCGGTACTTCTCGAAGGCGTTCGTCGCCCGAGAGCCATTTGGCCTGATCATCGAGTGTACGTCGCTAGATAGCTTTACGTTTGAAACATTCGGCCGGCTCATAGTGCTCGTGTTATCATCAAGGCCGCATTTATTAACCCAAAAATATCGAAAGATTTCAGCGTCTTCCGTGCCCAGTGCACGGCATGAAATAAAGTCGACATCTCGGTCCGGACGCTAGCCGCTATTGTATTTACTTGCCGCGGAGAGATTTACTTGTCAGCGTAGCTATTTAGCTCTTTCCTACGATCAGACGGCTTTAGCTGATAGCGGTAGAAATTTCCGACTACAAGTGTTGATGTAAGTTTGTGCGTTAGCGTAGAACGGATATTTTGGCGATTTCGCGATATACTGTAGTGGGAAAATTAGTTGGCGGCAGTGACCTATCTTTGTTTCTTTCTGACCTTCGATAACGGATGGCGAAACGGCTATCCGCGCATAGTCCTCCGTATATATTCAAGCAGATCAATCGAATTGGATCGATTGTCATCAACCGTTGATGCAAGACACGATTTTCCCAGGGCTGGAGCCGTGGCCGCCTTTCGAAATTAGCAAAAATGACCTGATAATGTTGTTGTGGTAACGCGTCTTTGCCTATCAGGTTTAAGGATACATGAGGTGGTCTGAGTTCGAACCCAGACATAGATACTTCTTGTTTCGGTACGGTCGTCGAATTCGAAACATTCTTAACTTGAAGGCTCGACTCGAAATATTCACTGGACAAAATTAGAACACACAATTTTCGGATTTCTTCTCATTTTGTTTCTGACGATAAATGTATACCGTGTAACTGGGACACTACGTCGTTTGAATCATGGAAGCGAAACGCTTTGGCAAGGAAAAATACCCTAATGCCTCACAGTTACTGACGCTATGTTATGAAATAGATTGGAACGCATTCCAACAATAGATTTTGAATTTCATCAAGGTTTAGACGTGGTCAGAAATACTATTCTCACCTACAACCAGGCTATATTTGAACGGCAAGAAAGATTGTTGCGGAAAATTAAATTTATTTGAATATACATTTTCTAAATGTATGTGTGTCTACAACTATTTTTGCTTTTTTCTAACGGCTAGGACGAGAGTCCCTGATGTTTTCCAACAAGCCGCTTCGATCAAGCGATCCGCGCACCCTAATGCTTTGGGCACGGCACGAAAAGCGACCATAAAGGTGAACCCTTTATTGTCGCTTTTCGTGATCGTCTTCCTAGTGGCCCTTTTGTGCATTTTCTTTTTATACTCTATCTTGTGCCAGCCAAAACACTCTTCCGCTGTGACACGCTCGTTTAGGATACGAGAGGCCAAGCCTTATACGTGTTTCCCTTCACGTCGCTACGCATACTGAAAGGGTTGTGATCTAGTTGACGAAAAGGCGGCTGAAATCAACATGATATGGTCACTAGCGCATCGTCACAGTGAGTAAATTGCACGTAGAGTAATCGGATTCTTATGTAGAACCGCTAGGAACGAAGATAACTATGCTGCCAACCTGGGCCGCCGTAAACCGTGGCTGGGGTCCGCCCAGCCCAATGGTCATCTGGCCGACCCAGGATGTTTCCCTGCTATCTAATAACAAAAATTATACGCTGATGGTTAAATTACAAACAGATTGTAGTTCTGTTGGCCTACAACGGGGCAAATGGATTCGCCGCTAAAAACGCTGACTTCATACACTTTGCATATAAACATGCTGTTTTTGGTTTTTTGAATAGAAAAAGTTTGGTTTCTACTACTAGCAGTTTGGTTATAATCACTCAACGGGGATACTTGGCGCACTCCAGGCCACTCAGTCATGGCAAATATGTAGTAGACTGGCTTAATCTGTTTGTTCATCGAACGGTCTGTGTTCACTTTGAACACGCGAGCCTTTTTGGTACACGCACCTTAAAAGCATAATGGCAGTGAGCGAAACAATGTATTCGAGTGCTATCGTCATATGTAAATTTTACCATTTAAATATTTTGTCTATATGCATAAACTATGAATAGCTATATAATGATCAAACCTCAGGAAGACTAAGCGCCTTGATGATATATTTCAGCTTACACGTATATGCCACTTTGTCTATGCGAAAAGGAAAGGACATATCTATGAAAACTATTCTGCACAGGATTTTACACTAGGCAATTCCTGCCTGTAACAACTGCGCCCGAGGGATACGTAATGCGACAAAGAGATCGGTGAAATCTCGTCTAGCGTGTACCCATATGCACATATATATCTGTCTCTGAACGCACTCCATCGCACAAGCTGAACCGGCGAAATCACTAGTCACCAAGCTTCTTACCAATTTCATGCAAAAAGATCTCTATGTTTTGAGCATATATCTCTGAGACCTGCTAGGTTATTAGGGTTAAGGGTTGAGTGCACTTCCCAATGGCAACCCCGTCGTGGGTGAGGGTTCGTATGAGGTCGATCGTAGAGACCGTCATATATGGCCTCTAGTTCATTTTATTTTTTTTTAATTTTTCATATGACCTTAGCACGTTCATCTGTTACTTACATACGAATTACAAGACAATGACAAATAGACATGCAAACGTCTAATGCAATGATAAATTACATCGGACATCTGGAATCATCGATAAAACAGCTTTTTTCTACGATGAAATTACATGTAGAAACGGATCAAACGTTTCATCTGTTGTTTGTGTACAGTCCAAAAACATATGACATTGAAAGTGGCCGATTTGGAAGCAGTTGGCTTTATGATGGAATAAAAATAAAAAAAAAAACGTCCCGATAGAGTAACAATAATGAACTAATCGAACCAATACAGCCAAGCGCCTTGCCTGTCACTCAAAAATCACCTAACTGCCGCTGTATGTTGTTTTTACAAAGATAGTCAAGCACCGTGATGATGATGATCATACCATCTGTTAATCATACTGTTAATACATACCATCATACTGTTAATAACTAAGCATATTTTTTTAATTTTCTATAAGATAGTAATGTCGTCATGACAAAATCACCCTTAAAACGTTGAGCTATATGAGTTCGTTGTTTGGTTCCAGCTTTTGTGCACGTGCACTTTCAAAGAACTGATGTACTTGAAACTTCCGATAACTTAAACAATATCTGCCTGTCTAGAGTACAAATTCATAATTACCCAGTCCTCTATCTAAGATAAAATACAGTATTTCCTGTTGAAAAAATGTCAGAGAGGTTTGTACTTAAATTTTGTAGAAAAAAAATTTTGTAGAAGCTTCGTTTGGTTTATCGTGAAATGCCGCGCTAGCAGCGATTCAAAAAGAGTCGTTAGCTATGTCAAGTTTCGTGAACGGATAGTTGGACGTAGATAAAGCAGGTAAAGCTGAATCAAACTTTCTATGTTTCCGATGGCCTGCAGAAACTAAGATGTCACCGAACCGTTATGTTACATTATGCTGACGAAACACACGCTATTTCATTCTGTATTTAAGGAATATATAAGGCGTTAAATCTGTAACAAATTTATCAGGCTTTTAGGCCCCCTGGACCACCTAGTGACTAATACCGAGGATATTGCGGACGTACAAAATGGCATGTATTTCAGCAAGCAAATACGGAAGAGAGCATGCCTGCTGGTAAGGAACAGCTTCCCAAAAACGAATCATCAGCCGAAAATGTGCAAATTAATCAAACGTAATTACAGGGATGCCATCTTATCTTTGTGTTCGTTTGTTTGAACTATGACTTATCAATTTACATTTGTATTATTAGGCAATTGTACACCGTATCCATGCACATTATTCTACAAAATTACTTTTTAAAATATAGAATCACATAGGAGAAGTTACGGCGGCAGTTATGGCAAATATTGATGTTAATCTTTAGCAGTGAAATTGTTTGTATCACAAAACAATATGAACTATAGAGGTATAACCGTATTGACTAGCAAAACATTGAAAATACATTCCCTTTGGTGGAAACGTTCTCAGTTGGCCATCTTGTTTCAGTGGGTCTCGTCACAATGCACATAGAGTACTCGGTGTGCCTGAGAACCAGAAGTCGTTCGTCGATCCACACAGAAAGATGTTAGAACGGGCATCAAGCTGACAATAACAAGACAGGCTTGAAAAACAAGAAAGAAAAAAGGTTCTTATAGGCAATACGTATTTAGCACCCGGAAAAGTGAAATGTTCCCAGGCTGACAGGCGAGCGATCGGGTGCTACCCGCTGTTATCCAGGCAGCATCTTGGTACTTCTTTGAAATCCTTTTTGGCAGGGTCGCTGTCACTGCGAAGTCACTTAGAGACTTCAGCCTAGCGACAGCGACTTTTTTTGCTGAGTACTACTTAGGCCAGAGTGTTTGAGGGTTGACGGCTCTTGTGCCTAATTTACGAGCCTATTACATATAACGTAAACTTTGAGAGTCGAGATTGCGAGTTGCGTTCCTTCTTTTCTTGGATTTTCGTTAAATTTGCACTACTTAATCTATATTTGCAGACACTCTCGACATTGGCGGGTATAAAAACATCCATTAATCGATATTTCAGTGTCTTACCTATACCTATTAGTTTTTTTGTTCAGTCAGGTAGGGTAGAAAAAGGTAGGTTAACACTTGAAAAACTGAAAGGCTAGGCACACGAGTTAGATACACGAGACGTATATTACATTTTATCATATAGCATTATTGACTAAATGATCAAATTAGTTTTCAGTGAATATTCCAAGGGCTCGCAAGCAGGCTTAGCTAAGGTCAATTTTTCATGTTTAGTCGACGAATGTAAAAATTATAAATAAAAACAACCATCTCTGATAAAACACTGTACAGTTGTAAAACCTACCTGAAAAGCAGTGAGTATAACATAGCCTCCTAACCTAACCTATAGTTGCATGTACAATATACGCCACACATGATCTCTAAGGCCATAATTTTGAATAGGTATATTCGCGTACTTAGACAATACACTGATCTAGAGCACTAATCAACATTACGAGTCCATTATCAGTTTTTACATAGCGAAAATATCGAAGCACTCAGCTGAGTGCTCGTAAACCCCTCTATGTATCTGTAGTGTTTGGCACCAATAGATGCAGGTGCACAGGGGGACCTGTTCACCAATGTAAACGTCGGAAAGATCTGCCTGGCAAGCGTGAAAACCGTGCTCTGCCAATTAATAGACATACCTAACTCGCTTTGAATGGTAGGACCTGTCCATGAGCGCACCTAGACAAAAGTGTACCTTAAACCCTCAACCTCACGCACGACAGCAGATGTTACCTCTAAGAACAAGGATGATCAACTTCAATAATCTTGTAACATTCGGAAATTTCAAGCAAATAATGCCGCACACAGAGCGAATCATTTTTCTTTACAATAATATATAAATCTTCGAAAAAATGGGGTATAAGAGTAAAAGCTGCTCCTGCTAAAAAGCCACTGGCGCTTAACAAGACCCCAGTTATTTCCATGATTTGTTCATCACAGTCGTCCACCGATGTTGTCATAGAGACTAAAGCCCTACTTTTACGAACACAAGATTCAGACGTTTCTAAAGAAAATCCTTGCCAAGAGTCTTGAATTTGAAAAACAAGAGAGGAATATAAGCTGACAGATAAATCAAAACAGTATTGCCAAATTATGTATATCCTTGAAAGCCTCCGATAGGTTTCCGCCAAGACGGGTTTTCGAAACAAGATTTTTCCCTTCGTTGTTACCTATGGACGAGTAGGAGGAGGTGGATAAGCTCCAACCATGTTTGTCGAGTGTATGCGTAAAAATGCATACACAGAAGGAACAAAAACTCCTAGGGAATTTCCAGCTATTCATGCAAACGATACCGCAGCGTATGTTAGGGAACGTGGCCCCAAAATACATATGCCGCCCACATTAACGATTAGAATGCAGTGATATGGTACGAGGAACTCTATGTGGAATTCATATGCACGTAGTTCAACATACATTTGCTATGTTTGTAGGAACGTTTAGGTAGACGCGACTACAGATAGCAATTCTAGTTAAACAGTCCTGGCCATAATGGGGCTGAATTCAGTCCTCCATATTCGCAAGTAAAACCAGTTAGCTTACTTTCTAGTTAATATTGCTCCTAAAATACGCTCTCTTGAACCATCCTAAATTTCAGCTGTTACAGAATTCAGTAAAATAGATATTTGGTATTTATGATAAACATCAGGAATCGCGAAATAACTATAATAATTAGATAGATATTGCAGCGTACTATGCAACATACAGAGAAATAGCACAGTGTTAGATCGACGGGAGATAATGTACGAGCAATTAACCGTGGCAAAACATTGAGCCACATATCTATATATATAGGTCCTATGCCATTGTAGAGCATGAAGCGGGTGAGTTGTACTCTACCTAGGCTGTACTGAATGATCCTTTTTTAAAATGTGTTTATTGTTTTTCATATGTACGCTCAAGGCTCAGTGAACTACTTTTATATTAAGTTTGTCAGAATAAATTTTCTCACTTTGCTATAGCAGAAAAGTGACTAGGTCAAATTTCTCATAATTAAGTTGTGTCGGCACACTGAAACAGAGCCTACGCTAAATGGGCAAGTACATAATGCCATTCTGCCATCATTAGACTACCTATCACACGCCTTCTTCTAATCGATTCTTGTTACTAGTAGAATGTTAGCCAAAAGACAATCCTTCTAGCAGGGAACTATGTACATTCATTGATCCGTTTCTCGCCGGTCGACTCCAAACGGCGGTGTCAGCATTTCTCTCTCAACATCGATTCTTCCCACCATGTCTTCAGAATGTAGCATTCAAACAGATGATTGCTGTACGCTTCGTTCATAACGATGGTAACTCGATTGCTTGAGTAATGGTCGTAAAAGAAGGTTAGCAGGCCGTTCTGTCTTATCTCATAGCTTCAGCAGCGAGGCCTTTGTCCATAATGGATCTTGTTTGATTCAAGTATGACATCTTTTTCGTAACCTGCACCATGCCACGGGTGCGTGTCTATGACCGCCATCATCATCATCATCTAAACTAACTCAAAATGTAAACGTGCCTTTTAGAACGTGCCCAAAATATAGCGCTCATGATGAACGAGATATGTTTTTTTAGAATAAAGTTTTATTAAACGTACTATATCACCGAAACGATAATAGCATAGACTTGAGATATGGCCGAAGACCAAAGATAAAGATGATTGCCTGTAAGATGAAGTAACTCTCAAAATGATGCTTTTCCGGATCAGCAGAGAAATGTGCCAAAGGCTAGGTATCAATGAGACGCATACGTTATGAAACACCCCATTCTCATTAACTGATAAGCGTGACGAAGTTCCTATTTTTCTTTATCTTGTGTCTTATAGATAGAGAAAATATTCAGTAGTGTTCTGATGTAGAGTATACGAGCTCCGATTGTCAATGTGAAGGAACTGACTGGGGAAAATCAGAACATGGAAGGCAATAATTATCAGTTTTAATACGGTTAATTTTTGCGCCTGCGTCACAATATAAGTAAATTCTCACTTATATATACACGATTGGGGATCGGCAATTCCACGCGTTGCTGTTATGCGTTCATGGTTATAAAGTTCCTTTTATCTTTGAATATATATATATATATATACATTTTTATTGCATTTTGGCTATAGCTCTTACATCCATAAAGGCTTGTGGGATTATAATCCTAATCTTATTCACTCGTTTCATAGATAAGATGAAAAAAGGTTAAATAGGCTCTAGATGCCTTAAGACCATATAAGGTAGTAGGTATATACATTAACACCCACATACGAAAGCATATACACGCACGGATACACTGTGCGTGGTAAGAGTCCCAATTCTCATAGCAGTTTTGTAGAATAAGCTTTAATACTTGTCACGCATTCTAAATCGGAAATAAGACGGCTTCACAAATGATATCTGTTCTCTCTGCAAACACCGAAAATAGACGCATCCGTGCGTCCTTTGCCTAAACTAATACCTTGGTGGAGAGAAACTTATAAATGGGTGATAGAGGGAGATGATAGAAGTGATAATTCTATTAAATAAATAGATAAATCTAGTTTCTTATCTACTAGTATATTATCTACTACAAATTTATATACAAAACGCGCGTGTTCCACTCGCCTGATTAAGAATAGGATTTATATTAAATAGAAATCCTTAGGGTACTTATAAAGCATTAGGAACTTGAACTTCGCGTATTTTGACGGCTATTTTACATACATGCTAATAACAAAGAGCTCACCATGTCCGCTAGAGGGCTCAGGAGAGCTGGCAGTAACATGATAATATATTTGGCTTATTATCTCAAACATTCATGAATATTTGAAGGGATAACAATAACCTAGCTCAGCAAACGGGCTATTTAATCGTAGTGCATGATTTTTTCCCCCTCTATATTAGTGCCTGTCGAATATTGATTGTGAAATTATATACTTGGCACGTTTTTCTGCTATAGCGCAGGGAGGAACGAAAATAAATGCACTTGACATTTAAGAAATAAAATATTAATCAAACCATCGAAAATAATAAAACCGGTCCCGGAAGGACTATTTCACAGAGGGTTTCAGTCCTCGCAAAATATCAATTGACGTTTAAGTATCACTTGCTCACTCTCTCGCAGAACAAGCAGACTTCGAAGGTGCTTCGAAAAAGCAGACTCCGAAGACATATTAGTTGAGAGAATTAGAAATGATTTAAATCTGTTTGAGTAAAAACAACATTGATTTAGGGAGACAAATGTAGCATTGGATAATTTGCCTGTCTTTACGCTTTTCATGTAAGCCTAGCTTAATAAAATGCGCTTACTTACAACAATAGTTTTGCTGTAGACGGTCGTTACGTAGGTTAGTTGTTCATCTGTGGAGCAAGTTATCGCGGCACCTTACGCTCTTCTTTGACGTAATTGTTTTACGTTGCTACCATTAAAGCCATCTCTACGTTAACTGACCAGCTCAGTATAACAAAAACTAAGGTCCCGGCAAACCCTATCGCCGTCATGCAAAAAATTATCAGATTCGTAATAATAAGGAACGCCACCTTGCTGGTAATACATAAATAAAGATATATCTGTTCATTTGACAATGGGCGAACAATATCTATGTGAAGATATATGTCATTCTATATCTAATAGAAACGGATGATGTCCAGTTTCAAAAATAACAACCATCAACCATGGGTTGAATCTCCAAATAGAAATTGCCATTGAATTGGTACACATTTTGTGACATGATCGTACATAACGTACCAGATATAATACCAGAGACCGTACAATTTATTTATAATCTATCAAACGTTTTTCGTTTGCATGAAATTCGTGTGTAAGTGTTGCTGTCCCGTACCAAAATAAGATCAGCTGCCCACATAAATTAGTACCTCGTTTTTGTTTGTTATTTGCAAACAGTTTCCTAATCACACAGGTATATATCGTACTTTATCTCACCTGGCTAGTAATGGCCTGCCTGGCCTGATAAACCAGGTCTCGTAATTAGTAAATATACAGTAAACATATGATATTTCGCCGAAGACAGTTACCTAGTAGCGAAACTAGTAGCTCTACACACAGAATAAGATTAGCTAGTACGAGAGAGGCCAGGGCGTGTGAGACGACGGCAGCCGCATGCATTAGCTTAGACCTACAGAAGGAAAATGCTTTTAGCGATGACAGAGTGTGTCTCTTGTGTGTAACACTCTACTGACCAGAAAGCGTTCTGCTCGACAGGTTTGTACCCATTTTTTGAGGAAGGAAGCAGGAAAATGCCTCTCTTCGTCGGCTCATCCTTTACGATAGACAACGCTTCAACTTCATCGAACAGCTGGCCTATCACCCGTCATCCAGCCAATGCGGAGCGACCGTTTTCTACCAATGTGGCAGCTTTCTCTCATCATTTTTCCCGAACCGCTTACCTGCTCTTACTGAATACTCGCTTTAGAACTACTCGAATGTGATACAGTCTTCTGCCCGCTCTCTTCCTTTCTGCTTGTTTCTTTTCCGGCGTCCCCATTGCTTTCTCTCATACTGTCAGCGCCGCTGCCGACAATGTTTACGGTTTGGCAAGGCCTGCAGATGCTCAATACTGCTGCTCTTCCAACTTCACCACGGTTGCATATGAATGTGGTCAGAAAAGTATGTCGTGTTGATGGGTTTAGCTATGCCGCATTGTTACCGTGTCGAGAATGTACGAGGGACCCTTACGTCCTTGTCGCTTCGTCCGTTTGGGCACGTGCGATGAAGCTCGTAGAAGTCGGCGTAAGTCTTTTCCAGGGCTCTTCGAGAACAGCCATCCCTTTGGCTATAATTGCTACTATGCGTGGGTATTCGCTGTTGATATAGCACACGCCGATTCGACAATACAATACCGGCCGACACGATAAATAAGGGCTGTCCAATGTGAGAGAACGAACGGCTGTTGCGACCCAGTGTGTCAAGTCGTACCCTAATCAGTGAAGAAAGAGGTCGATGGATGCTGAGATAAAATCGAATAGACTCACATATGAACCGCATTACATTTCGTTTTAGTCTCACAAGAGTGTACAAAAGTGCTGACGTCTTTCAACCTCGAAAATAATTCAGTGATATTACTATGGCTATGTTATGGGTTGAACAGAATTATTTCTAGACCTTTGCTCCGTGGCTGATCCTCGGCCTCAAGTGCCTTATAGCTTCCGGCTCTAGAGTCCTCTGAACGTCACCACTACAGAAGAGGCCCTGAGATGCATGACCCAGCTTTCGTAGTTATGCAAGCTCCATGTATTGGTCGCGGCTGTGCTTCGAACTGATTTGTTTTTATTATTTGCTCTGATTTTAAACAGGAAGGGCAGCTCTCCAGAAGGCCCGCACGGTATATCGCATTCGGACAGCCATAGTTTTATGAATAACGAATTTGTCATGTGGGGTGGGGGGGGGGTGTCTTCCGGATATCGGATGGAATCATGATTTGTAAAGAAACGTTCTAAAGAAGCCTTTTTTTACCTGCGTATAGCGCCGCTCGCGTCTGCCATGGAATTCTTTTTTGTAGAACCCTTGTGGCTGTTTGTCAAACAAGACACGAAATCGAAATCCCTTATTAGCATCGGATTACACCTTGTTATTCAACCTTAGTGATCGAGTATTTAGCTGAGCTATATATATTGGGATATATAGTAGGTAATAAATTTAATCTAATGTGTATAAACACTAATAAATGACATCTAATGGAACTATAGGTATCTATGTTTAGGTATCTACCATAGTTTCTCATAAAGTATCGCATAAAACTGATTTTTTAAACGCTTTTTTAACATCACCATATATGCGCCGCGTTGGACATGAAAAGCGTTCGTTTCATCACATGTGATAAGACGGGTTCAAAACGTAAAAAGGATCTGACGTATCTTCCCGCTATCCGTGTTCTGGGATGGATAAAGTAGAGAAATGCGGATTATATGAAATAGTTTGCGAACATATTGTTCTCAGACGTGATATATATGTAAGGCCAAAAGCGACGACAATAATATGCGTATATATATATATATTATGTGTGTGGTGCGTGTGACGCCACTACGACCCTGAGCGGAAAACAGTCTGTATATTGTAAAAATGAACATGGATCTTAGCCTAATGATTAGGATCGCCTGTCCCGGATTGGCAGTAGACGACCCTCAGCCGTTATACTTTCATTATTTTTACCATACGCGATATCGGTGTTGTAAATCGAACACTATTCGTCACTTTAACAAATACAATAGGAACGCAGCAGATGTCGGTCAACACATACGGAGGAGGACGCCGACGCTATCAGCAATGACGGTTCTGCGTTGAACACGAGAATTAAAAGAAAACACTATGATATAATAGGTAGGCCCTTGCCGCTGCATATCTGTTCCTAGTTTGAAGCTATTTTTCCTCAGGCCTACTTGCTAATCTTCGCCTCCACAGTGGATGCCTTCGCCTTCCACTCTGGATGGAACGAGATCCATGACAGACTATGACTACAATTCCTGACGATAGTTACAAGATGTACGCATGCTTTTCGTGCTTGTCATCAATGTCGGACTTGATTTGAAAACTTCAGATATTCTCGAAGCGTCAGCGATGGTAATCAACTGAGACTTCGACAGAACGTTTTTAACTTCCGGTTCTTAAAAGTTGTTGGCTTCTAGCGTACTGGCGAATTGAGGTAAATATATATAGAGCTAGAAGTATTATCAAGGAGAAGAAAAGATCGAAACAGCCATATGTTTGACGTTATTTATTAATAAGTAATTTATATTTCATTCGCTGCAATTTTTACTGCCAACTGCCAGATCATGGAGTGTAAATGTTAAAGAAAAGCAGAGCGGTTTGTTCCTCGAATTATCAGAAATATTAGTCAACTGATATAGGAGCGAACCTTTTTTTCGCAGTAGGTCTTCGGCTAGTAGATTATTAAATATAAACGACAAGGAGTTGTTACAGTGATAGATTGGTCATCGGTTCCAGCAACAAGTTGGACCCCAGGGGAAGCCTTCATCAACTATTATAGACAATTCAGACAGCCAAAACAGGCCTAGAAATGACTGGCACTGAACGTGTCTTGCTCGTATGCGAAAGTCTTATTTCTATAATGTTCTAAGTAACCGATTACTGCTTTAATCTCTATTATGCATCTCTGCAGTTTATACCGCAGTGAATTCAACTGCAATAGTAATCCCCTCTTACACACTATAATCAAAATAATTAGATTGGCTAACCATCTTCTAATCCTCCTACCGCTGGCAGTGTAAACTGTCACAACCTGCCTTCCATACTAGTTGAGAGGATTCTAGCTATCGCTTGACCTCTGCTAAACCCGTTTCGCTATATAATAATCCGCTATCCGATTTAGCGTCCCCCCCCACTTCCGAATCACTATGGTGCACGTCGCCGTCCCCTTTTATTGAATCGTGCCATCATTTACCGGTAGTTGCTCGAGTACGTTTGCTTACGAGCCAGATCGAGCTTCCGATGACAGGATTCTAATAAACACACATCAAATCTGTCTGCCACGGTTGATGAGGAGAACGAAGGCTTTATAGGGAAATCAGGGTTGCCGGCGAAGCCGGTTTTTGGAACTGGCAGAGGGGAGCTAAACGAGCGGCGATGAAAGTAAGCAAGGGGCAATTTGTTTCCTGCCCCAAATAGATTTAGTTAGAAACATAGAGCGATAGTTTAGATGGGAAGTAATAAACTATCGGGTAGTGATAGCAGAGTATTCCTGGATTTGCTAGAAATATGTTATGCGAACTGACAACTAGATCTATAGCTCATCAGATCGGCACACGGTTCTGAAAGACGGCGTATATTACAGGCGGTGTAACATTTGAATAACGTTCCTTTGCATTTGGCTTACAGGTAGAAAACAGAACAGAAGGTTTCAAACCGAGAAGCATTACCAAGTAAAATAAAAGTATGAACCAAGACGCTATAGACTGTTATGGTTTTTTTGCATTCGCCCCGTGTGTTTCTATATGTTGCAGAGGTCTCTGTGTAGCAGGCAGGTGAGACTCGAATCTAGGGGCGGCTTCATTAAACACTGGAGCGCAAAGAAACAGAAGTTCTCTATCTATTATTATTACTCTATTATATGCTAGATGTTTATGTTTTTATTCAAGTATTTTGTAAGATCTTACAGTATCTATGTTGTTTAGATACAAGGGGCCTTAAAGACGTGAGAATATTATGAATCAACTTGTGTTAAAACATTGTCCTTCAAGTATGGTTCAATATATATTATCAGTACAATACGATGATGCTCTTTAAAGAAGATATGCTTCACACAATACTATATTAAAATAACAAGTAACAATTTGTTTGTCGACCGATCGTTTAAAGTGGCGAAAAGTTTACCGTATAAATAGAAGATAAACAGTTTTAGTAGATATTTTAAGTTGGGTGCTGTCATTAAGCGCTGCTTTCAGCATGGCACGAAGCGTGTTTATGCCCAGTTTCGGACATTGACCACCTAATAGCTCTAAGTAAACACCTCAATGTAAATATCTTTAGAAAGGCAGAGCTGTCCTTCAAAATAGGAGTATCGCAATGGTATTGCAAATTTTCTGAAATAGGAACTTATAACTATGAAACTAGAATGTGCGGCCTGTACAGCGCTCGCGTCCTACAAACTTATCTCCATTGAACTAGGAATTCGGCTATTCATTCTTTAACTCTTGCCCTAAATGATCTTTCAGAAATGGTAGAACTGCATTCTCGTTGAAATATCCTCTGTAATTGAGTTACGCTCTCATTCTGCCGTATACCCAGTCTTTTCGAATATGGAAAACATGGGTTCCACGAATCGGGTGCTTGGTGGCATGTTTCGCTCGTCGCTACGTATCCCGGAAAGATGTTTGGAGAGCTTGGAAGTTTTAAGTTTAGCTCAAGATTTCAGGTGGCATACAAGTAATCAGAGTTAATCTCAACTTACGCTCAAGTTCGATATTATGCTTACCATCTTAAACAAGTAGTTTTCTTCGATTTTGGTCGAGCAACGATTCCTCAGATCAGAATAGATATGCTCATCTATTATCCAATAAATGTCATTGTGTATTAGTTTGCCAATACGTTTTTACTATCTATAGTATTTTATAGTAAGCGCCTAAGCTTCTAAATTTGTTCATAATAAAAGCTTCTTTTATATATACGTACAGATGCGCGCACGTATCAGGATAATGAAAAAAAAGGCGCACTTCAATATTGCTGCTATCAAATCTCTTACGAACACCACCATTATCAAACCGTTTGCTCCACATCTATCAAGAACAACTGGAAAATTTATCAGGAGAGAAGTTTTACGAAGTCAATTAAATAGTCAATAGAACGCAAACGAAGCTCGGCTGAAGTTAGGCTTTGAAGATGTACAGCAGGATATTTCAATATTAAGTGCAATTATTGTACGTGCTTCGCACGCAATGGCGCCCGTGCTCGTTCCCAATCCGGGTCTAATGAGAACGGCACTTAGTGAATATAATAACGGCATGCTATAACCTCGTAGTTGTATTCACGCCTAAAACTAAATATCATCTGAATGCCACCATAAGACGGATACTGTTTGGCGCTACAGGTCTGGGGGCGGAAGGATTTGTTTCCGAAGTCTATGAATCGCTACTTAAAATGAGGCAGACAATGAGATGTGTGGAACACAAGCGGCGTACTTTCAACTATTGCTATAATATAATACGCAAACAATAAGAACGCAATAACAATACTAATACACGATGCAACTAGTATATCTTGGACTCAGATATGAAAACGTACGTAGCTTCAATTTGATAGTTTTTCACGGTAATGGACTGAAGTCCCAATCTACGTTAGTACTTGTACGAAAGAAACTCAACATGAGAGCAACAACGTACTGATTTAAATATAAGTTAAGTATTTTAGTCGAAAACTTGTACTTATTCAAGGATAAAAACATACCGAAATGTGGATAATCGATATCCACTTACTTACGATTGTTTCGATTGGGGCCATAATATTAATTGAATTGATAACTATTAGGTTATTTATCCTTAGAATCACATATCATTTTCGAACGAATTAACCAACGAGCAAGGGAGGTTAGGTTAGGCAGGCCGTATCTTGGGATGCGACAAGTTGTTCTTATGTAGGTCATATATGTAAAATTGCAGAATTATTAGAGCTGTTATTAAGAATGTTATTGCATCTGGACTACTTAATGTAGCTCTAAAGTATTTTTCCATCGGGATGTCCTAAGGGAGCCTTAAAGTTTTCCCCACCTGAGTGTTTTCCTAATCGAAGTAATATGAAAAACTATGACTTGCAGAACGTCTACAGGAACCAAACGTAGACTGGAACTCAAGTAAACGTGTGGTCCACGCGTTTCAAAGACGGGCGGAAGAGTCCACCGAGGACGAAGGAAGGCCTATGACACTGATCGCGGATTAGACTATAGAGAACCTGAAACAACTTGTCCTTTCCGACAGCCCAGTCATCATAAGAGATCTAATAGAAAAAACGAACGTCTCAATTGACTCAAAGAAGGTCATCTTTGACCAATCACTAAGGCATCAGAAACCCTACGGCAAAGTTTGTGCTAAAAAAGCTGTGATACTGAGTAAATAAATAAATGCAGATCTGAGCGAAAAAAAAAGTTTTTGATACGTAAAAAAGAGCTAAACTTGTTTAACTACGTCATCACGTGTAACCAGTCGTGGATGTACGGCTAGGACGAAAAGATCAAAACGTTATCTTCTGAGTATGGTTTCAAAAATGACTTCCGGGTGAAGGAGGTCGCACGACGCAGCTACAGAACAAAAATGTTTCTCACGACTTGGTTCGATTGTCAAAAAATCGTCCATTATGAATTCATGTCGTCTGGATAGATGGCCCCCAAGCAGCATTATCAGGAAATTTGAAGAAGATTTCGTAACTCTGACGTCTGACCTAAGAAATCAGAATTGTGGCACAACGGGTTGTAGATTCTCTGTCGTCATAATACATCGGCCCACACTAAAGCAGCGCTTTTAAAAGAACTGGATGCCCGTGTTACCCCAACCCGCGTATTGACCGGACCTAGGCCTCAATGACTTTTCCTGCTCTCAAAACTAAATTTGACGGTAAGAAAGCTTTTTGAAATGATAGAAGAAAAATTATTTGCGTCGTTGTCGGCTAACCCGACGATCGAATTTGGAAACTAGAAAAAGCGGTGGCGTATATGGTGGTATTTCATCCGGCGGGAATTTCCTGGAAGACAACTTGACCTATTGAGAAGAAATGGCTCATCTAGTCTTGAACACAAGGTTAGGTGCATGTCGTCCTGTGCAATAGCATCCAATGGTATATGCAGCGAATAGAATTTCAAGAGTGAGCGAAGTAAAAAAATCCAACCTGCCTAATCGGGTAAATATTATACGGGATGATATATACCTAATAGGTTAGTACTGCTACGAAATTAGTTTCAGTTCAATTGTCTTTAGCACAACGCCAGGTCACATACGTTACCAATAGTTGAGGAGTCAACGTCCTTTAAGAAAAAAATATTTGTTGCGCTGCTTTAGCCTAGGGCGATATGTTCAGGTGAATCTGTAGGTCGAAAACTTTGCGTTGGATTCTTTGAGCGAAAAGAAAAAATTGTTCCTTTAGGGGGATTCTCACATTTTTTTCAAATTTGTAATTAATAATTTAAATTTTAACGTATCATTCTGAATGAAATGTGTTTCGCCGGACCTTTCTTAGAAAGTCTTCTTTTTTTCCTTTACCTAACTCGTTGTTATTTGTTAGGTGGCCTTTTTCTGGCACACGTTCCTGACGCAACTAGGGTTATACTGAGGATGATTATAGAGGAACACAGCCTGTACAAAAGCCTTACAAAATTCAATCTATAGGTTCGTAAAGTCGAAATCTCTGGAATAGATGCAAGCGATACTGACTAACTCTTTGGCAGAAAAAGTTTAAAAAGTTAATTGGCTTGACAAAAATTGGGACTGGAGGGCATCCCATACTACTGGCGAATCTTATTTGCATAAATCTGTACATTGATATTTGCTGTAAATCGATCCAGAGCTACGGCTCTGGATACCATAGACGCTTTCACTTCTTTATCTATAAACCTTCTTTTTTTCAATAAAATATCATCTAAGACAGGTCTTCCCTTATGCCGTTTTCGTCCTAGCTGAAAGTGTCCATTATTCATTTGAGAAAGGTAGTGCGGGTTAACATCGAAGCGGTTCAATGTCCATAGATACATTTTTTTCTCATTGTGGAACAGTAATAGTAGAAAAATATGCACTGATTGAGCTGAGTACTCATTGAGGTTGGATTAAAGAGGCTACACACGCGTTTCGGTACTTGTACCAAAAATGCAACCGTACGCCCTTGTTTATGCAAGGCATTCAATGTTCATTGCCAGAATTGTGCCCTCTCGTGAAGGAGGTGTCTAGGCATGAGAAAATATACTAGCGAATAAAAGCCGCTTGGTCGGATAAAATCTGCGTTTTAAATTACGACGACGATTTCTATATATCTAAGAATTTCGTAAAGGTTTTTTTAACAATTTAGTATACCTGAATGGGTACAACGCGCTTTCAGCACCTCACTGGACATTTTATGCCTTCGAAATCTTAGCAAAGCTAAAATTCAACACAAAGTGAACTTCAAAATTTACAATCCCAGAAAACTGAATAGAAGTGTTACAAGGACCTTAATGCCCAATGAGGCCGAGACAGCAACTTCTGATTTTGAAATTGTAACCGTTACTCATATACAAACATGAGACTTGTGCCAAAGTAGACCGTGGTTACTTATTTTAAAGATACCCCATAATGCGCAATTAACGCGTATAATTAATTGACGGGTTTTATCAAACATGTTACACCAAAGTAACGTGTGTCAATGCACCCCCCGAACAATCAATTTTGATAGGTAAAACGCAAATTGAATTCTAAATTTCCGACAAAAAAAAGTTTTCCTAATAAGTTTCCTACTCGGAAAGGGTTACAGGGGTGGCGCGCTGCTTGTAGACTACGCGCACACCAAAGCTGCCAACGCATTATCTGTTTATTGCACTCATAGATTAAAGAACTTCTGAAGTACGCGTAGTTAATTAGAAAATGCTTTAGTTTACTGCAAGTTTACGCCAGAAAAAATGAACTCAAAAGAAAGAAATCTTAACTCTTGAAAATGACCGCCTAGTAATCAAGTCCTTGTCCATCGAAACCCGCAGCGCTACGGAAATTCAACGAAGATTGGGGAAAACATTAGGCACAGGAGTTTTAAGCAAAAGCACGGTAAATTAGTGGTGCGGATGTTTCAAGAATGGAGACTGAAGTATTGAAGACCAGCGAGGAGATTGGGACCCGAAAAGCAAAAACGCATTGATGCAATCGAGAAGATTTTTAAGGGAACAGAATTTATAGTCTAAGGGTTCCGTCGACTAAAACTAGCATTTTACATGTGAAGGGTTGTATAGTTATAATCTGAATAAGGAAAATGCGCAAACTGAGTAAAAATAGGTCCCCTGTCAACAGTTAGAAATGTGTGTGGTGTATTCCACGTGGGATCTGTGGAACTTCAACCGATAAAAAACCCGTGTAGAATGTACGATCTCCATAGACGAGGCATGAATCAATCTCAATCACCAGCCGGAGAGAGACGAGACAAAGGAATGGTGTCCCCCTAAAAGTTTGGTGGCTGCCTCTAATAAGTTCGGGCGTAGGATGAGGGTAGTACTTGCAATAGATATCAGGGGCATGTTCTACTACGATTACTCGCCGAAAATGAAACAATAAATGCAGCCCACTTCCTCGAATTCTTCAAGAGATCCTTAAACCGTTGGCATGGCAATCTGACTTCATTGCTTACCTTCATACTTTAATTACTTCGTAAAATAAGCAAAGAAATAACTAACGTTGACTTCAACCAACTTATTCTCTTGATTCTAGCTCGTACGATTACGGGGGCTTCGGTTCACTAAAAAGGGCAATTGTTGGGCGATCATATCCCACGGTCAATTAATTTTGCTAAGCCATAGATGCCGAAATTACATATAGAAACACGAATGGCTATCAAAATGCAAAGGTAGGTGTGTGAAAAGCTAAAGGAAATTACCTCTAACACATATAAAAAAAAATCATTGGCCCAACTAGTTGAAAAGTCATTCAACCTCAAAATTCGCTTGTAATAACTTAGTACTACAAGTTTGTACATTTATATAGCCTTATCGAGCTGTAATAAATTACAGAAGTTTGCAAAACACGCATAATCGCAAGGTAACATCATAAGTGGCAATGTTTGCCAGTCTACGTAGCCCATGCATCTTTCTTTCAATTTTTCAAAGCTCTAAGCAAGACATGCAACTTCCTTGCAGTCAATGTTTTTACTTAAATCGATATGTATATCTAAATGTAATAGGACATCTGCATTGTTCGTATCCCACTAGCCAAGCGAATTTCATCTGGAAAGGAAATACAAATGAGCCAGAAACGTTTTTGATTACGCACAGCTTCTAAGCGGAAGTGAGGTTGGTCATCCTGAGGCGTCATCTTGTAATGGCTCCATCACTTGGGCTCGAACACTTGGTGTTGAATAGTTTATACGTTCAGTTTCACGTTATTAAGCAAGCCAGGTTCACGACGCCCCGATAAAGGGACCCTGCTCCCGATAGAGGGAAACGTACATAGAAGGTCTTACAAAAAGACGCTTTCTCAGTATTAATGAGGCTGCAACTGCTGGATACATCAGTTTTTTTTTCATGCTGCTCTGATTCATTGTGCACACATCTGCTTTCGTTTTCGGTTTAACTGAACTGCATTAAAAAGATTAGCACTCCTTGCACCGTATACAGAATTCTTCGAGGATCGGAGGTATGGCAAATGTTCGTGCTTCCAACACTCAAGGGCTACAAAGTTTGTCTAACTATTTTAGGACATATTATTATGAAGAGACCGAGCAAATAGGCCGCGCAAAAATAGTTAATAGATAACCTAGATAGCCTTGCCACCGTAACCGAGACATCTTTGTTGGGTATTACCGAAATTATAGGTTCAATGATTGCTTTCAAGCAGAAGTTTTCGCTTTGATTCCAATTAGGAGGTGATGAAAAAGTACACGCCCTACAACATCTGTTCCCGTGACGACTTTCATGATAATCTTGTTCAAACGCCCTTCACGTTGTCCTGACATCGGTTTCCTTGAGACCTTCCAAATCCATAGTGGACATCATCGGAAGCTTGCGTACGATACGGATACTTTCTTGCGCGCCACATTAATACACTGAACCTGTCTGTTGTTAACGTCAGGATTCTGAGATTGGAAGCGACTTGGCATGTCACAGCAGATAGAGAAATTTGGCCTAAACGCAAGCAAGCTGGCTTTGGTGACAATTTGGCTTCAGCTATATCTTAATGCATTTGGTGGTGAGTGTAAGCTTCACTGGTGGCTTGAAATCATGCGGTAATTTTAGTTTATGAAGTCGGCATACAGGCACGATTTCTTGATGTCTTTTATATGTAGGTTCAACATTAACGAGAAGCCGATGCGCTTCAACACAGATCGTTTCTTCTGGGTTAATACGTACAGGTTTTCATCACCATCACGGACCAGTGCATGATATTTTACTGTGTGAGGTGGTGCTTCTTATGGAAACCGCTAGAATAGATGAGCTTCATACTCACCCCGTTACCTTACCGCTTACAGAGGACTTGAACCCGTACTGAGCTAGGCCTAGCAAGGCTCCACAAGCGCTCATCTATACAACTAGCCGTAGAAACCAAGGCCGTGATCTACTGTCCAGGTCTCACTGTGTGTGTTTCTTGTCTATTGCTTTGTGTTCGGAATGGGTAGCATGAGTGCGCTGTCAGTTTTAAGCATGACAAGGATTCTCCGCTTCAGCAATGATGATGTCGTTTCTTGACACGTATCTGTACTATATAAACCGAATACGGAACAAGTTGAAAATGCACTTAACGCACATTCGTACTCCTGAAGACCTAGTTCGGTCGTGTCGCTTTATTTTCACGCTATATATTGGTAACTTATATTTCACTAAACGGTATAAATATAACGTAAAAGCACCCTCAATGAAATGTTCAATAATATTCCGAGAGAAAAGATATACTTTGGATAGATTACTTACCCGCTATTGAAGACGTCAAAAAGCACTTAACTCTTCCGGAGCTCCCAGCGAATATATTTATTTATTATATTTGTTTGGCTATACGTAGACAAAATGGCGGAAATCAATTGCCCCCGGCGATGTACATCATTTTTGGGCTTGATTACAATATGATAATACAATGATCATACCGCGACATAATTTGTAGTTTTTGGCATCTATGATTGACATACATACTGTGAGAAATAACGGAATTTTCGCCATCTCCAACGGCGTACAACTCAGCCTGTACCTTTGCTAATTTTAGGGTGACAGGGCATTTTTATAATAGTGATTCGGCAAATTTAAATCAAACCAGGTCAATGATGAGAATCGCTTGTAAAACTTGAAACGCTTGTAAGACGCAAAATCGTGTCTAAATAATAATGATTATGATAATTATTATTAAATGCCAACCAATTACGATATACTTCGGAGATGAGAGATCACTTTCAATCGTCATCTTTATTTTGTCATGCCACAACTTCGTTCTATTGACATTTTTCTTTAACAAAAGTAAAGGCGCCCCTGGGTGCATTTGCTGAAACTTGCATTGAGCACCATTAGCTAGCTTCGGTAAGTCTAGCTACTAGAGTGCTTACCCTGTCAAAAATGCTTCCACCCGAAATACTACGATTTACGTATTTTTTACAGGTAACACAGTTCGGACACTGGGAATGGAGTTAATGGACAGACCGACTAATTTGCAGGCCTCATAAAAGCACTATTTCTAATCTGTCAGAATGCTGTTCTCTACCCCGAACTCGGAATACACTGCCCTGTCCAATGCTGCGTATATATTAAATATAATTGTTATAACAAATATTATATATAACAATATGAATATAACAATGATCGTTTCGCATAAGATATACATGATAAGGACATGATAAAAACATTGTATATGAAAATCATTTCAGATCAAAATAGAGGTACGACGTTAACTGAACGAGCCTCCGAAGACGAAAACAAAATATATCTTAGTGGCTGATAAACAACACGGCACAATTGTCCCGTTTACTGCTCACATATAGCGTTAATAACATATTACATAAACATATTTAGGAAGTATTGCACGTCCCTGTTAATGATGATCTACCTAGGTTTTTTACGAGGCATCCTTAGCAAAATGTCGGATTAACCGGTTTGCCAATAAACATGTATCCATTCGGCTTTTTATTGCTTAATACGCTGGTTTTGGCTTCTCTTATACAACTTATAAGGCTCAATCCAATCAAATGTATTGGACATTAGGTACTAACTAAATTATAAGTGACGTATCTATACTATAAATTATAAGTCCTATACTATCTACTATAATGAAATTATGCAGAAGCGTGATTCACTTTTTATAAATATGCTCGTCAATTTTCGTTTTTTTAATCTTTATTTTTTTTTTATATTATATTATATATATTATTTCAGAAATATATGTTATGTCACCGCCATCAAACCTGTAATCAAGCCCCAAATCCGACTTAGGCTAAGCTAAACTTCGTCAATAGAATAAAGTACAAAAAAGGCGCACCGGGGAAATTCTGCCTAAACTCAATAAAATTTTTATTGAGTTTAAGCACAATACATAAAGATCTGCCTGAGCAACGCTCGTCAATCTACCAATTAGAAAAACTGTAAAAAAAAGAACACTTTATTTTTGTTACTGAGCCTAGTTCTACCACTGACGGCATTAGAATGAATTTTTCTCCCTATTTTTTTTTGGCTCGAAGTGATCCACCCGGTCGAGCTTTACCTGTTCGCATGTTACCTGTTGCCCAGAATAGTTCCTAAAGCTCTGAGTACGTTTCACCTAAAGTTGGCCGCTGGTGTCTCACAAAAAGAGGGTAAAGAGGTGTAATGCCTGTGTGAACCGTGAGGGTAGTGTCACGAACAAAGCGACCTTTTGTCTACGGCGGCAGAAGACCGATCTCGATGCTTTTGCATACTCGTACGAGCAGCACAGGTGGATTATTTCAAATGCAGGAAGTGTCGTACCTCTAAATCGTAACCCTTGTGCGAACAAAAATCACGATACCAGGCACAGGTGTCATGACGAAGTGACAACTCGAAAAAAGCGCAAAATCGTAGCGTAGGATCTTTCAATTTTTCGGAAAAGTTGATCAAATGAAGCACATTCGGATAGACTACTCAGATGTCTGCCCGTATGGTAGCTCGAATTCAAATTCGTGGATAGTTAACGGTTGAGTGCTTCCGGTTCGACGATACCTCCGTGTATGAGGCCAGCTCTGATATGAACTGAATCTGGCTGGCTGGCTGGCTGGCTTTCTTATGATACAAGTATGCAGAGTTTGGGAGCTATTCAATATAGTACGTTTCTCCTACAGAATTGCAGAGATGCGCATGCATGAAAAAAACTAATGTATTTCTATTCGAACCTGATAACGTTCAGGTTAAATGTTCAGTTATAAGAAACGTTTAAGATGTAGTTACCTTCATGAAATCTCGAAATTTCCTTAGAAAATTTCTACCAATAAAAAAAATCGATATACATAGGGAAAAAACCTTCGACCATTTTCGAGGTTTTATCTTCAAATGTTCATTTTATAATCTGACTAAAAAATAGCTAACGCTTTTGATCTCTCGGTGTGGCTTTAGCCCGAAATAGGGTTTTGCCATTTCTACGGTGATGTTCATAGGCGTACTTATTCTGACATTTGCTTGAGAGGCGCGTAGTTAGACAAGCATCTTTCATGATATTGACGGTGTTAAAATAGACGGTAAAAGGAAGGCAATTTTCTGATATAAAGTATAGGTAAGGTAACGTATTTAGAAGGAAAGTTAATCGTTTTCGATTATCGCATGCTCTTCGCTTGAAGCTTCGAAGGAAAAAATGAGTTAAAAATCTGCTGTACATTTTTAAAGAAAATCCTTGGTTTAAGCAAAATTGAACGTTCTCCTTTTTACCTGGGTTTTATTAGTTTAGCACTGCTGTGACTGTATACGAGAAATCCAATACGTAAAATCATGTTGATCGCCTCTCTTAACCCGCCGTCGTCACATTAGGCTGCACTACATGTACATTTATATATATATATATAAAGTCATATTTATAGCATTTGCTTATCGGTCAGATCTTCCCAAATGGTCGAGGTACAGTAAGCCTATGCCAAGTACCGAAATCAGGCAGTAAAGTTTAATGTCGGAAAAACACGCTACCCTGCCTATATATGTTTGGTGACGTCTTCTGATTATGACCTGTAAAAATCAGAGTCATCTATTTTCACTCATTTGTAATTTTTAGTTGTCACTGTATATAAATCTGCTCATCGTTAAAACGGTATAAAAATAAAATTTACAAGTTATTCTTCCAGGGAATAGAATACAGGGAATAGTCTGTTTCGTTTCGTGAACGAGCGTTTAATCTTATGTCAACCATTCACCAATAGGCCTACTGAATCAGTGTATGAATTGCTCATTTCGAAAGGTACCTAACTTAGTATTTGCTTTGATTTCACCGCGGGAACTTTTGAATACGGGTGTGAGCATTGAAAGATCGGCCCTGGATCCTTTGTGCAAGTACACGAATACGGACAACGCGAGCAATGGACTGTTAGGAAGGAATACGATGTTCACTATATTCAGCTACAGTTGAAGGATTGCAAATTAACCCGAACACTGAACGCCATTTCTGCGCTAATGTTGCAATAGTAGCGATGCGCCTGTGGATTTTAGGACTACAGCTAATCGTAGCCTAACAAGAATAAAGAACTTTCATACATTTAGCATTACGTCTTATCTAAGCAAATTTCATCATCTGTCCATGTGTGTAGTAGGTACATTCTGTGAGACTATCAGTTTGTTCAAAGAAAATCCATTTCAGAAAAATTATTTTAATAGTAAGTTTTGGTAAAGGTTATCCTGCGATCATAAACTGGCGTATCCTTTAGGTTTTTTAGCAATTCAGCTAATGAACGCTAGCTGGAACGAAGACCTATTGTAAGGTGCTTTTAGGCACGAGCTTTTATTGCATTACAGAAGTAAAATCTTTATTTCTTTAAGCAATAGGATTGATTTTTGCTATTCTGCTATTTTGATGTTTGTTTATAACATGCAAATACGATACGCTGAGCTTACGGAAAAATCAGTTTTCATAAAAACCTGCAATTTCTCATCAATAAATGTACAATTACTCGAGACGAAGTCTCCTGTGTGACACCTTGACACAACTGTGACTGTATAGTTCCGTTTGTTAGGATTTGTAGTGCAAAACATAAAAATTCAGGCAAATCATTCAAGACACATGGGCAGCATAGCCACCAGCTGCGACCCATGGTAGTTCGTATTCGCTCACATATCGATTAGCGCAATGCAACCGCTTTTAAAAATAATATAATATATATATTATATAAATCGCTAGATTTATCATTAACAGATCCATTTAATGCGAACCGGAATTCATTTGGTCCCAAAAAAGCGTCACTACGTTTCTATTATTCTTCACTATTGATCGGTGTCGCTTCGTTAACTATCGGTTTCTTTCCTCTTACCACACATATCACTGCATTTCGAGCAGCGAGGCAGATTGGCGTAAAACCCATCTTTTTTGTAGCTCACCGACGCAAGGCCAACTTTGTCCGTCGACAGGCCACTGTGAAGGCAACAGTGGTAAGCACAGTTGTCCACTGCTGACCCAAAGTCGGTTCAAGGCTAGGAGCACAGTAGAAAATCCACGATTGTGAAAGGTTCCACTTTTTGGGTAACATGACAGGAGTGGATTCGCTCAGACGTTCGACTTCACCAAGTCCGGCTATACGGTAGATGCCATATTATTGGCACTATATGGCCTGCGTAAATTATGGTCGTCCCTATACCTTTAAGAGCTACAAAATACACGTAGATCTATTTTGTTGCGCTTCTCTGGCCTGCAGAGCGTAGTTGTTTCTAACAGTAACGACTCGTAACTTACGGAGCAATTAAGATTTATTGCTTACTTATGGTCAAGTGTTATAAACCTTATAAATTTGCGAAGTCGTTATTATTGTTTTAATTGGAATATAATTGTACGCTGAGACAAACATCGGCTTGCTTTGTACCAGCCAACGACATTTTCAACGTTGATGATCTATTTTCACGAAGCTCAAAGGATCATCACATGCTTAGCAAATTTTGTGGGTTACTTCTGCAGCTTATTTACATCAACGGAAAGCCAGTGCCGAAAATTCACATAATTTTTAACCCACATACATCCGTCTGGGACAATCTGTTCGACAAAGTTACAGGCACTATCAGATCAATTCAACGGCATTATACGATTGTAAAGTTATCATTCGTTGAACATATATTCAACAATATTTTATTAATCTGGCTTTATCGCTTATAAAATGCTTATATTATCCAGTAAGTTTCAACAACACAGTAAAATTGTTTTTTCCCTTTCTTTTTTTTCTACCCAAGTGTAAAACTAACGAATGCAAAAGCGGGGATATACAGCAGAAACACACACCTAGCCTTCTAGTTTCGTTATTTCCAAAATATCGTTCTTAAGATTAGGAAAATTATAGTTGTTTCTTTTGTGGGCTACTGGTTTTACAATTTCATCATTGCACTAATATTAAACCAAACAACACATTCTTAAGAACTTGAGTAAAACATAGATTTACAGCACTGACTACTTCTAAGACTCTGGAAAATCGGCTTTAGAAAGGTGTTGGAAAAAACAACGGTAGCTGAAATTGAAATGGCGTACATAAAACTTCCGAAAGTTAAACATATAGAATTTCCGACGACATGCATATTGCCTAAAAAGATTCCTCCCTCCTACCCGAAAGCTATTCTCAGAATCTGAAAATGACCACTAAAACACTACCTTTTTTACTAGAAAGCGTGGTGTTTACTCCAATATAGGCGAACTATAAATAAGATCTTTTTTCACAGAACTAGCAAATGATAAAGCTCGTTTTCTATGTATGTTTTTTTTCTTTTGCGGACGTGGACCACATTCATAATCTTGCCTTAAATTCATCAATGGCTTAAATTACGCGACCTGCGGCTGGCAGCTTCGGTTCTTAGTCACATCTACTGTATGTAATCGACATGTCTCTACGTTTTCCTGATCGTCAAATCTTAGGACAGATGCACTAGACTATAAAGGACCTCGTCAAATTGAGCCTTTGGTTCGATCGCTTCCATGGTTCCATTGAGGTATCAAAATTAGAGAGCTAAAAACGCACCTCACCTTCTTTTTCTCGTTTTCAGTTTGTTTCAACTTTCAAAGTTCTGCAAAATTTTTGTTTACTTATTAAAAAAAAAAAAAAGAATAGCTTCAAATTTTTTAACTGCAAGTATCTATGACCGCTGTATGTACGTACATTTTCATCTAACCAGACATGGAAAAAATTGTTTGCTTTCTCTCTCTCTCTCCCTCTCTCTCTCTCTCTCTCTCTTTTTTTTTTTAATCTAATCAAATACTGTATTGTGTCGTCCGCCATGAGGTGGCCTTGAAGCTTCCGTAAATTGATTGAATGGTGCGTCTGCAAAGATATTCATTCTTATCTTATCTTATATTTAAAAGTAAATGATATACTATGTTTGGCTCTTTTATCTGCTGTGTCAAGTGCAATTTTGGTTCCTTATTGCACTGAGAGCCAATAAAAGAGCCCGAAAATGACTATTTGATAACTCGACCATACAAATTTAGCCGTAATGAAGCTGCAATGACACTTTAAAAATGATGGAATACCTCGTGAAGGGCATAATGCTAGACACAACACACTGCGATGTAACGCTTGAGAGGAATGAATGTTTAGATCACTTCAAATATTCGGTATAAAATAATTTAAGGATAAACCTTTTAACTTATTATTATTATTCGCCACAATTTGGAGCCGGCTTATATTATGCATAAACCTAAAATTTGCAAAAGTTATATATTCCTTGTTCTTAGAGATAAATTAGCATTTCGTAGATCTAATTTTTGTAACAGAATTGGCCTAAGACATGTTGTACCTTACGAAAATGGTCGACATCTATTCATCAGAAGCCAGTTGACGCTGAAAAACGTTCTATTGAACATAACGATCAAAAGAAGATGTCCGTAACCTACGTAGCTACGTCGTAAACAAGATGAGTCTAATTCTGAACCATAACTCGTTTTATGATCACGAATCTGAGTGTAGCATAAAAATTGAATTATTTTTATTTTAGTTGCATATATATATATATATAAAACAAATGGTGACACATGCGTGAATCGGAAACACAAAAGTTACGATACTGTGAGTTGTAGCGTGCGTCGTTTACTCTGAAAATCTGTTTGGAAAAGGAATATTATAGTGGACAGAAAACTAAGAGCGCACGCTATATATCAGATAATAAGATAACAATACCGTGTCAGTGCTTTTCCGCGTTCCTTGAAACCATACGAGAGTTTTATCTCTCATGAAGTCCCCGCGAAGTCGCTGCAGCAACCATTGAAAATACCACAATCAACAAACCTTGGGGCAAAATAGTATTTTTTAACAATTTTTGTAACGTTCACTATAGATGTTCTCCATGGCCATTAATGGGTCGCAAGGCGCATTAAGAAGCCGACGCTTTATTTTATCCTTAATGGAACTTGAAATGAGATCTAAGCAGTTAATCTATACATTGGTCAACCTATTCGGAAATGTGAGTGCGTACGGGTGTGCGCTATATACTTTGCTTTTAGAAGGGGTATACAATATTAACTAATGAAGACCAAGAGAAATAGAATTGGTCTGTGGTAAGCGCCATCTGTTTTAGTTTATGCGAAATTTTTGCTCGCGCCCATCGTATTGCTACGATCTACATTTTTTTTTTTAACTACGTGCTCGAATCATTGTAAAATTAACAGACCTCATAGAAGATACTGTCATAAAATTAAAGTCCTAAATTTAGTTGTTGATCTTCTCCGCGACAACTTTGCATTCAGGAAAAGGCGCTAGGCGATATGGATTAGAAGAACTTTCATCCTAAAACAGAGTCTGCTATTGGGTTCTCCTAGCCTTCTGTATTTATGATATCAAACTTATTTTTTTGCCATTTAGTGCCAGGTTTTAACTTATCAATACGCGGAAAGAATCTATAAAGCGAATAAACTTATAGCTAATATTTTGAGGACAAAGACATTGAAGTTTAGGTGGACAGAAGCGTTTGCTCGAAACGGCCAGTACGCGAAAGAGCAGGATGGCTACTACGTCAGCCACAAAGATCGTCGCTAAGCGGCATTTTGCTTTTTGCTGTAAGGGAGTCTTTCGTGGTTTCATACACTATCCGAGTTACCCCGGATTAATTTGTTTTAGATGAGTGAGTCCTCTGCAATTAACGATTGTGTTATTAAGCCTGAAAAGTCATTCGCCTACTTTTTGCCTAAACCGTCTCTGGAGTTGCGACTCCAAAACTTATTGGATATTGCTAGTTAGGCCGTAAGGTTTACCCGGTCACCTTGTAGCCACGTAACATCCATGCTCTCCTTCGAACATTATTACCTTCGAGCAATATTTTCTCTACTGTCAAATTTTGTGCCCATTAAAAGCGAGCCATATCAGTAAAACCATGAGCATCAAGCCAAGTTTTCTGAACAGCGCGTTGCTGCAAACGCAGTAAATCGCCGGCTTATCATCATTTCATAAGCGTAAAGCCGATAGCTGATCGATTAGCCATATGAAGACCCTCACCATACACCAACACCTCCTGGAATTGAGTCTGATCACAAACTGAGATCTGTCAAAACCGGTTTCCCACGGCACCGGTAATACTTGAACGCACTTGGAAAGGAACTCTGGTGGACTATGGCACGATCTCACTCACTACTATTTCGTGCAAAGCTTCCGCCAACGACACTAATACGCACGGCCGTTACGTACTTCACCGGGCCATGTGTTCCTCGTATTACTAGTTAAGCTTTTCGAATGGCAGTTCAGTGACGCGCAGGAGAAACTAAAGATGAACTAGTAAGAGAGCAATTTATGGTTCTATTTGTACTGTGTTATACCGTATCGACGTTTATAGGGCGCGGTTTTTACAATTCCTTTCAGTTGACTTCGTAGAAAAGTCGACCTAATGGTTGCGGCAACATCGATGGACAGGTTTTGTTAATGTTCTTTTCTAATAAGACCCCACAAAACATGGACATTGCTATAATATATAATAATATAAAATTGGCTTTCGGTTTGAAACATTTGTCAATTTGACTGAAATGGCAAAAGCAGTTGGCTTCATGTCAGCTCTGCGATATTATATAGCATACATTAACTTTTAGTGGGTAATTTAGCTCTTTCTTACTATGGATGGATAATAAAGGAACGATGGAACAAAGTTAAAGGGAAATATTCAACTCCTGAACTAGCCAAGGATTCAAATAAACAAATTAGAAGAGATTGTCATCCAACACTTTACGTGTAAGACTAACAACTGGATACTTCCATAGCCTTGAAGTGCTAAACAAAATTTTTCACATGGCTTCAATACAGATCGGTCTGCATTAATTCAGCTATCGGCACCTAAAAAAAAATATTTCATAGTGCCATGGTGCAACGAAGGCTATTGTGACAGAGGTGTACGCAAATCACCTCTCGGCGCTGTCTGGTGACCCCACTAAACCAGGCTAACTAACTTGACACCTGTGATCGACGCAATCTATACGCAAAATTCTCTATAATATCTAGACAAATAATGCACTTACCGTTGTGCAGCCCACAACAAGACCATGTTGCAGATTCTATCGTACTGTTCGAAGTAATACCAAACATATACCCAAGCTGATGAATGGGTCCAGGGTTTAGTGGGCGAGAGTCCCACAGTACCGGACAAGACCTCCAAAAAAAAGAAAAGATTTTATCATACTATACAAATCCAAAGGACGTAAGGAACGATATCTGAAATTTGGGATGGTGGTAATTATTTTCAGGTTGAACAGTAGGGCAAATGGCGCTTGCAGATCGTTCGCACGTTAGTCATAATCGTCAACAAACGCTTCAACACAACTCATCTCTATGAGATGTTGAAACCTTTAAGATCTTACATATCGTCAGTATTTATATATGTACATATAAATATTATGCAATTCACTGATTTGGATAGGTGGCCTTAGCAAGTGTCACCGTACGGTACAGCGTGTTTGATCCTAATTATCTTTACTTTTGATAACGTAACAAAATTTTCAGATAAAAGTTACCGCCGGATGGATGGGCTGAATATTCAACTGTTACTATACATTGATAATTGCTCTGGAAGAAACGTTTGCGTGTGCGTTTTGGTAATTGATCAATAAATGTAATCAGATAAATTTTACTTCTATCACCTATAGGAAGTTTAGTTACAAAAAAAAACTAGCAAAGGAAACTTAAGTCTTCCGCAATGTAAGTGAAATATTGACAGCATCAATCGATATAATACATAGAGCAGCTTAATCGACGGGTTACTTTTGTTGTTTATTACCACTAAAATGAATTACCACGATCAGGAAAGTGCTCACAATAACTAAAACGAAAAATTTATCATGTAAATGAACGAACAACAACTATACCTTGAGAGTTTGTACATGGCCTTGCCACAGGCCGGTCCCGGCGATCATAATGAGACTGCTGCATATTACCTAGCATGGATCTGTGCGTATATGTGAAACGTAATTGCCAGTTTCTACCTCAACTATGGCTACATGAACCGAACTCCTATGTACGGATTAAGATGCAGAAAGAGTGCCATGCCCTCTTGACACAAAGACGTCACCAGCTATGTGATCCTTAAATAGAAAAAATACTACAGGTAGTGTTTTTCCTACGTTGGGTCACTATGAAATGATGTGGAACACATTAATGTGCATTTCGCAGACTCTGACACCGTGGATAGCTTTGTAAATGGAGCTAAAAAATATAAATTTAACGAGCGTCAAAGGGAGGGGGGGGGGGGGGCAAAATGTCACGAGAGCAGAATAGAGGCACAGGGTTAACAATGTTGCACCTTTGTTAGGCGAAACGCGAGAATGAGCCGCCTAAAACAATTCAGTCTAACGTATTCACGTCCATATAACGGTTTGGAGTCAAACAACAAACAGAAGGCGACCTAACTACTTTAATAGCTATAGCACACACAGACACACGTCCCTATTTGTCATTTAGCACGATATAAGAATGGGCTGAATTGTAAAAACTGAGAACACTTAAGTGAAAGATACGAGAATTACTGTTGTTGAAAATGCGGTTTGTTAATATATACCTGCTTAATGAGAATATTCAAGTAGTTGCAAGCGTACGTTCGCCATATGGGGGTTAGTAGATGTACAGGTTAAACACTAATTAGGATACTGTTTGAGTATAACAAAATCCAAGGAAGACTTTAGAATACAAATGGCGTCGCGGCGTCTGAAAGAAATTGGCATGTTTTCTTTTGTCCCGGATTGAAACGTTCAGGCCCGACACGAACGACTTCATTTGATGCTGGCGCACCTGTACTCTGTTGCGAGCCTTTTTTAACTTAGTTTGACGCATCCATTTACTTAGACAACAGAGCGATTTTCATTCGAGTGAGATTGAGACATAGTAACTTGCATTATCTAGGATTTAGAAGTCATTTATATATACGTTGAACTGAATTGTACAGTAAGCTAAGTTTGTTTTTTGTGTGCGTGACGCCATTGTAATGAATGTCCGACGGTCGGCTCAACAAGACCGACATTAATTCTTTAAATATATATATATATATACAGATCGGTTGATACTACAGTAAACCATCTTTGCCTATATGGGGCCCGGTGAACAATGTAACTGAAATCCGCGCATTATTGGATTCGAGCCAGGAGTTTTGTTAAATAAGGCTCTCTCTCTGTCTGTCTGTCGAGCCCTGAACTGTGCCAGGTATCGCTCTATCTCAGTGTATCATATAGTATTTGTAGATACGATGTACGATGACGACGCGTCCTAATCGATTGGTATACGTAATCACTATTGCCACCTAGCTACACGGAAGATCAGAGTAAACTGTAGAACGATTTTTCTTCATATAGAGTAGTGCATAGTTCCTAATTATTACCGTAGATGTCCGACGGTTTTGACGCGTATTGCATTCAAAGCAATGATACCGTGCCGCCACTAGCGGAGCCTCTGGCATTGTAACAATATCGTACGACATGAGACGTTACGAGACGTACGAGTGAGATATATTCTAAAGAATAACTCATATGAGTAGACATAGGTGAAGACAATTGTTAGCTTGTCTCCAGATAAGTTGTTCATGCCTATATTCAGGAAATGCCTGGACAGGTAGCTGTATTCGACGAGTCATTTTCTGGTGCTTATGAACTTAAACAGAACGCACCAAGTCTCAGATAAAGCGTAATTTCTTATTTCCAATGCTGTCACTAGCAGTCAATAATTTTTTATGTGCGGGTAGTATCAGAGGTCCATAAAAAAGACGGAAAGAAAGAAAGAAAGAATCCGCATCTGAGGTGACACAATTTACGCTAGGAGAGATAACAAAATACTGGAATTCAAAAGCCAGAAATACATATGGACATAGGCGTCCTCACGCATCAACTTTGCTTATGTGTAATCTTATAAATATGGCACAAGGCCACATGAAACAAACATGGATTTGACCATAAGAAGTTCGCACTTCAGGAAATCTATAAAGCCGTTATTGGGGTTTCCTCCCTTTTGATAAACATGAATCATGTGGGACTAGCTTAAATAGCTTGGCTAATATATACAAACAGAATGCGTTAACATGGCAAATTAAAGTAGTTCATCGTAATGGATCGCGCGCCGTGAGTAAAAACTATACTATATATTTGAATACGAGTAAAAAACATGCGATACTTTGTTTCTACTTAGCGAACCAATTCAACATGCGAGCGTGTTGAATATTTTTCGAAACAAATTACATCCAGCCTACAACTATTGACGTGAGATAATTATTCTATTGTTCGAGTTTTGCGTCCGGTATCGCCGTTAGTAAATCCATCAGCCAAATGGCTGGCTGGCTGGCCCGTAGCGCGAAACGGAGCCTGTTTGCTTATGCCCGCGTCCAAGCCTAGACCATAGGTTACTCTACAGGTGATAGTTCCCTACGGGTATGTTTTATAGGGTTACTCGTAAGGACATGGAGGACATTAAGGATTGCCCCGCTGTGAAGAGACAGTGATATGCAATATACGCAAATTAATTTTAAACAAGCAAGCCGAAATGTTTCTCTTTAATCCTAGCTAACTAGGATAGAACGCATGGGACAATCTAAAAACTTCCAAGTCACCAGTAGATATATTTAATGCCGGATACAACACTTTAGCCTACGAACAGATAGTCAGGATAGACGGCCTGTTAGGCTCTCCATTTCCGCTGACGATTTTCGTAACATACTTATCATATTGTACACGAATTGGGATGCGGATTGGTATTATGTTGAGAGTCGAAGTTCGAAAGATAAAAAGACGAATCAGCTACTGAATGGAAAAAAAGCAAATCTAGCAAACTATTACGCACACGAACACCTCATCGAAAAATTTCAAAGTTTTTTTTACATTTGAAGAAAAACACCGAAAATTCTTTTAGACTATGTAATATTGTTTTATCACGGTGTGCTGAACATCCGATCTGTAGCTAAAATACACAGAATTTTCCTAGTGAAACAGTCATTTTCGTCCTAGCAAACTTACTTAGAGGTTTTGGCCTCTTGAAAGAAAAGCCTTTGCTATTGGTGCCATTTTTTTTTCAAATTTGAAGCTTACTTATGTAGGATAAAAAAAAAAAAAAGAGATCTAAATTTAATAATTGTGCGTTCTTAATCGAATACTTTAATATCAGGATCAGTTTCGCGTTTCCGCAATTTCCAGCAAGGTCGATCTAGGGCAAACGGCGTCCATTCCAGCTAAATTGGTTGATTTCAAACAAAACCATTGAATAGGACAAGTTGGCGACGAAAGTAACACTGAAATTTTTCGTCTCAAAGAAAAGCTTGATGGACGTCGCTCTAGCCGATGCTACATCAGAAACGTATCAAATAGTAGCCTCCACTTTGCTTTCTTTACATCACTATCACAGTTTTTTTCGTTTTTCAGATACTCGAGAAAAAAAAAGCCCAGTCAACTGCTGTGTTAAAGCGGCGTTAAACACAACTTAAAAAATCGGTTGGTATTAACTGAACAATAGCTAACATTTAAGCCCCAACTCTTCTGTGTTTTCTACCAATCGATGGCTATAAACATTTAAAAAAAAATCTTAAATTCTAAATCAGGGACAAAGCAGCTATTTTTCCGTCCGACGAAATACATGGATCAAACAATGTTAAATACGGTAGATTTTACCTTGTATTTTAAATATCCATTTGTAATACAGTGTTAACAAGCGTTCCTACCAAACGTAGCAACACATGATAATCTGGATTCGAACCCGTTCGTTTTTTTAAATTTTTTAACGTAATACATAAAGGCGGTACCTCAATGTAAAAACCCTAACGCTCCGTCATGTACTTACGTTTTACTATCGAACGATTAAGAACTAATAATGACAAAATGCACATAGTTATACAGTTCATATTTTGAAACAAACAAAAAATAACAGTAAACATATTAATTTTAACCAAAGCATATTTGATGAGAAATTCATTCAATGGAAAGCATGATACCCAAGGGCAGAATTCCATTTCGGTACTAGCCTACTTTATTGAGAAATTATGGTACTGGGACCCCCCCGTCGTTCCTGATGATATTGGTTCCGTGAACTTTCTTGCAAGGGCTTTACCCTGTATACCAACATAGTGATATTTAAATATATTCTGTCTGATGCATGTTCTTCTAGGATAAACGTGCAACAAGTCAAAAAAAAGGACAAAACAACATTGTATATATCGGTACTCAAAGGCGTCACCTCTTTAAAAGAGGCGAAGGTCGTCAATGTCCTTACCTTTGAAACTGGGGCATAGAAGTCTGAAATTGACTAGAACAAAATACGCTTTTCAGAAAATGAATTTCCAAGTTAATTTGCTTTCTAAATAGATACGCGCAAACAAAACATTAAAGCTAATACTTTAACATATAATTATCATACAGCAATTATCGTAGGCCATAAATGATCGTCATCTACCATGCATCCTTAACAAGCAACATAGTGATAGACTGTAACTCCAGCGCTTGTTAATAAGATATTGTATAGTATTGAAATGTAAGAACGCGAACGTTACCCAAAGTCTTCCACTCCATGCTCCAGATAGCTGCCTCCCAGCATGAAATGGAAATATCCTTCTTCCCAGAACTTGCACCAAGAGTCCCCGGTCCCAACAAAATGGATACCTTACCATTAACGTCTCGATGCTATTCTTTCTAAGAATATCTGTTCACATGCCTAATATTGAACGCAAAAGTGAAAAATTTGACCATCGAAAGTTAAGGTGTATGACTGTACTATGAACGAATTAATACATTTTAGGAGCATTTAATGAACACCTTCAAGGAGCTCTCCTCTCCTAAAACAGCTTATCATACTAATCTGTTTTGAACGAAACTAGCCAAGCTCAATACGAACAGAACTAGGATATCTTGAGGTACTTGGGTGTGCCGTATGTTGCCATATCTCGGTGCTATCGTTACGCGGTAAGCATATGGCAGCGGTATTAGTTAGTTTTTTTGAGGCACATCGTGTAACAGGATGCTGTATTGCCCACTCTTTGGCAAACTGGCCAAGCACAGGCCCGAAAATTGACTTCCCCGGCACGACATTCGAGCAAGCAAGGGTACGCGCAACCAAATGGCTCTCACGGGGCAAAAGTGGAAAGCATGGCGCACAACGCTGAAATTTGTACTTCTTGGGGCAAGATAGAAGTTATACATTGACTTATCTATATTAGATCTTTTAACCACTGTATAGCGTGGGCCAAATGCATTTTGTTTGTTTGCCTTCGTGTCTGTGAACTACCCAACTGTTAAACAATCAACGCAGCAGCACTTGCAATGATGCAATTTGCCCTAATAAAACGTTATGGTTTGTAAATAGTACCTGGGAGAAAGTTTGGCTAAATTCGCTTTTCGTTCGTTTCTAGTAAAAACTAAACCCCCTAGCCTCTGCTAATACGAGTAATAGAAACGGAACTCTTGTTTTCTATTACGGAGGCGTTGAAGTCGAACGCCCACACATAGGTATATGTTTATTTAGTAAAAATTAATGCTACCATTTAGCAAATCAACTATGCAGTGCTTGGCCAACAAATAGCATTACATATACATGGCATCTTTAACTTTCAAATCCTATATTTTTTAAATAGGTAAAACAATTAGTCACAAATTGAAGTACGATAATAATCCTGAATGTTGTCTAATTTACTGTGCACACATTGTTTTTCTTTATAGATCAGATTTATCTAGCATAGAAGATAACGGCATTTATCCCTAAATTATGCCGCAATTTTCATTTTCAAAGTTGTTACAGAAAGAAAAAAATTGAGCATTTTCCGCTGGCCCAGACTCTAATCCTTTTCCGCCTTTTGGATTTGTTTTTCCAGTTAGATGAAATACGGCGTCCCTCGCCAACTATCGTCCGCATATACTATTATAATTTCGACCCTTTGGGTTCGAATTCGATGAACGAACAAAAGCGACTGAACTTCATTAGAAGTCATCTGTCGACATACATCTTAATTCAATGCCAAAGGCCGACTGAGGGTGTTCAAGAAGCTGAAATGATATCCTGATAACATAATTAATTGACTGTGGAGCAACCATCTCAATAGTTAATGATTCGGAACAAAACACTAACTTACCTCTCCTGAGTATCTGCTAACTCATAAAAATCCATAAAGATATATCCTAGATTTAACTATAACGATTCCTGTTAATATAAATCCCATTAATTGGTTTAAATACCTAACACCTCGGCTGAAATAGGGCTATTTTGCTTTGCCAAGAGCAGTTTCTGTTTAGACAGTGATGAAGCCACTTTATGAGTCTGTAAAAGAAACCATTAGGTCTGTATCTGGCGCTGTTGATGTTACTATCGCTGTCATAACAGAGTAAATGGTGCTGATTTATAAAACAGAAAAAATTCAGTGCTATATGGAAGCAGAATAATTTGCTACAAAAGTAAACTTCTGTACTTTTATCGAAAAATTAAAAAAAAAATCCCTTGTTTCTGATTTCAAATGTAATGTTTGCTTGATGTTGCATTACTTCTTCGAGCACCGATCTAATCAAATCAGAGCTTAAGAAGTGAAATGAAGAACTGGTGGAACTTTGGCCTATTATAGTCCACAGTTCCGCTCTATATCTGCTGTGAAAATCAACTAGTAATTAAGCAGACTGCCTCAATGTCGTAACCTAATTATAGGTCTCGAATTGTATAGATCAGTTCGAGCGCACAGAGAATACGAAGCCGTTCAGCTTACACATTTGGTAATGGATTCATATTTTAAGTGTGAGTATATGCAAAAGACATCGAAAGCATAGCTGACAATTGTTTTTGCGGGAATCTTGCTTTTACCTATTCCATAAGGATATTATTTTCCAAATCTGTTTATGTATTTCAAGGAGAATCGATCTTTAGAATAAATGCTTTATACTTTATGTACTGCTAACTAGGACAGTTCTCGCTCACAGCTTTGGACGCCCATTTTCGTCCTGCCTTCAAATCCTGGCTTCAGTTCCTCCTCCCACAAACTGCCTCGTTCAACGATTCTGCTCCTGTTATTCAAAGGCACTAACCTAAAAAACATCTTGTCTAGTGAATCCGTAACTTTTCATCGACTGGCTGAAATACAGGATGGCACCAGTGAAACTGACGAACTCTATGACAAGTTCCCTCTCTTGCGCAAGCTGCTAGCACTGATAACGATAATCAAGCTTCATATTGATTTGTTCTACTAATGTAGGTTTTAACGTCGCGTGCAGTTTATTCTTCTAAATAACATCACTTTTTCCCTTTTGTGTGTGTGCTCATTCGCTGTCTCTTTCTCGGAAAAATGTCGACATATTTTTCATGTTTCTAAGATCTGTTTATTTGATTTTGAGTGTTTCGTCTTCAGCTTGTCCAGTATGTTTCCGTTCCTACTGCAGCCTAAACAGCTGTACTAATAGCCCTAAACGAGGAAACTAAACAACCTAACTCTTATTGATAATGGCTCGTCTCAACGTGAAGAAACTGAGCTACTCTACCCAAAGAGTGACGATGGAACAAAATTCTCCGATCAAGTATGCAACCACAGTAACAGCAACCAAGCACGCTTTTGCCTTCTCCTATCCTCATGGAATGGCTCGCGTGCTTTTATCGCCCCACAGCTTTTGAATACCGGACCTAGTACCATCGTCTACCTAATTTATATTAGTCAAAACTTGAAAAATGATACCATAATTGAAGGGTTGCACTAGGAGGGCAATCTCGAGTCGGCTTCTCAGCCAACGTCAAATGCTAGTTAGCGGTACTTAGCACAGAGCGGGTACCGTTTACTGTTTCGTTATCGAAGCACTAGGCCGATATAAGCATCCACCGTAGAAATAAACGACAGACAGCTTGTAATTTAGGTGGACACGTTGACCTCATATTTGACAGTCGCGCATGCTGTGTTGTGAACCTGTTTCCACAATGATGTGAGGGGCAGAAATCACCTCACTGCTCAACAACAGCTCATTGAAGTGCAGATCTAGCGTGCGAGGAGCCATCTCATATAGTATTTCACGTTAGGATACATACGTTACATCATTTTCTTTGACTGTTGTCACGTCACAAATTAGAATAATATTTGGGTCACTAAACTGTAATGTTTGCTCAAAATTGAGTTACGTTCTATTTTTAATTCTACGAAATGTGGCTTTGTCATGTTATCAATAAGCGTGATGGTCTCCAGGATGTAGTTAGATGTGTGCGTTGATCTCCAATCATTGCTATTAATTTGACAATTCCGAGGATACCTGCAGTGACTCATAAAACATCCGGCAGCGTCCTGGCTCTTTCCTGCCACTTCGTCTGTCGCCTACAGTATTCCCTACAGCGTACCATTTATAGGAATGTTTTTTTAGGGACTTTATAGGAATGTTTATTATCATTCCCTCAGCAATCTAATTTTCATGATCGTATATAAACTGATCGCGTGCATTTCAATGAATTTGCAACCTTATACATATGATTTCTTATGAACATGTGTTTTACGGACTGAATTGGCCCGTAACGCCACGGGAGAGCGAAACGGAAATCGTAAATATGAAAGGAAGTCCCGTGTCAAAAGATCTGCGACTTTGTACCAAGGTGTCATAGGCGAAGATGAGCGCCTGCGCGTCAGATCATGCAGCGTGTGAGAGAATGCGACCGGAAAATCAATCGCAAAAATTGATCTCTTTTTCCCATAATTCAGCTCTTCTTTACGTTACTCTCTTAAAAAAACAGCTAAAGCACATAGTTTCTGCACTGAAGGACAGCAGCAGATACTTTTAGCGTCATCTCGATATCGGATTCTGACTCGCAGCTATAGACAGAAATGTCCGAAAACAAAAGGAAAACAAAGTGACGTATGTCGGGTCGGAGAAATTACAGCTGTTGAAATTAATTCTATGCTCTTTGAATGCACAGCGCTGGATGTTATACGACGCTCAGTCTATGATATTTTCGATGCCTCGCCAACTGAAAGAATCGCATCTACTCGCACGTACCCTAATCTAGCTCAGCTGTCATAAACTATTAGCAATATGTGACCAAAAACTCACTTTTTATACATACAGCCATTCATTTTACAGGATTGAAAAATTCAAATTTTCCCAGGGGTCTAAAATATGAATTAGCTTAAAATCGTTCACCGATCGCGAAATGAGTAGGATCAGCCGGCAAGGAAGCCTGACAGAGTCTTCGTGTAGGCCAAACCTTCTAAAGCTTCTAAGGTCCAGTGGGTATTTTCTCATTATAGGTGTCAAACGCGATCGTAGCCCATCCAGTGTTCTAAGCACAATATCATTCAACGTTTTTACCTTTGGGCAACAACACATAGCTACTTCGTGGGCTCAATAACCGGCTTGATAACCGGCGATATGTGTTAAACGACGTAACTATTTACCAAGAAGATGGCGAATGCTAACGGATGGATGTTCATATCGATATGTCTGCTGCAACCGCTTCACACAACAATAAAGTTCTATATATGTTTTCTTTCCGCAAAAAACGTTCACTTGTTGTATTGTATCCCTCACTAGATGAGGCAACTGTCTACTCAGCAGGGGGATATGGGAGCTCTGATAGAAATGCCCAGGGGGGAGAAAACACTGACCTAGCGAACTGATGAAGCTACAGAGTAGGTTATGCTAGTAGACATACGATACCGTTTGGAAAGTTTTGTCACATTGTTATGACAGACCCGTTTGTCTGTTTATTCGCTGAGCAGTCGATGTGCTTTATTAGCAGACAGCAATGTCTGTGGCGAACCATTTACACATGTCTGAATCTGTGAACGTCATTTCTCTCTCTCTCGCTCTCTCTCTCTCTATCTCTCTCTCTCTGTACGCAAATATATATATATATATTTATTGCGGGCACACACACAACTGAGCGCGGTAATCGCAGGCCAATACTGGCTGCACGTACACAACAAAGCGACATCAGTCGACGCTGTGCTAAAGTGAAGGAGGACCATATTAGAAAGACAAAGGAAGCAAGATACTCTGAAGGCACTTCTCAAAGCTTTTTTGCTACTGAAATGTTTGAAATACGACTGAGGTAGAACGTGAAGTGGGCAGAATATGTTTTCTATGGACCCTTGTCCATACTCGTGTGATAAACTATCCTGTAGTGTACGTATGCATTTTAGTTATTTGGTGATGACAAACCTGACAATGTTCTCTCGCCCTACAGCTAATCCCTCGAGGGGGCCACTCATATGCGCAGTTAAAGCACAAACAACAAATAGGTAGTTCGATAAACATCCTCGTCATCGTATCACTCTGAAACGCTTCTTATTTTTTGTAAGTAAGCACGCATGCACGCATTGCACTTCCATTTTTATTTTTCCTTCTTGTCAAGCTTATTAATATTACTATGGCTAGTTGGGATTCATGGGCACAGCCGGCAGCATCTTGCTTATTGCTTACGCACTGTTGACTATAGTTATAGGGTAAAATATTTTTAATCGCTTAACCCTTAGAAGAACAACCTTGGTATCGTTACAGCCCCTAGACGCTTTCTGATAAAAAAAAAATTGACTAGCCATTCATTGTATTCCAACATGTACGAAGTTAAGTGAGGGCACACCCATAACGAGAAAGATCTATTAGATATCGATAAAACATTAATGTTCCCGACAAAATTGCTTTTTAGCATGGTAGCTCCGCTGAATATCTTTATCGGCTCTTCGCTCAATTTATCTTTTTGTTAGATATCGTATTTACTGTGCGTCTAAAGTGATAATCATGTGTTTCAATCTGCAGGATGCAGTGCTCGTCTATGGAAGGCGCCACCTACTCATAGTATCTCAAACGCTCCAGAGTTTGTTGCTAGATCCTGTACCAGTACGTATATTAATACAGACAATATAGTTATTTTAAACAGCATCCATTCAAGTGTTCGGGGTTTCTAGCGGAACTGTATTCGTTGGTTCGGAAAACGACGGGCGGCTAAACGGTGAACGCATGGTAACCATGCATCGTCTTGCCATGTTCTCAGCGTCTTGTAACTGTTGGGAAGTTACTTTCACAGCAATCGCGCAAACCCAGACCGCGAACGATTTTTGCCACAGGCTCCCGAAGCTTTTTGCACCAGAAAAACCAGTGCAAGCAAAAGATGTTTTTTTTTTTGTTACAAAAAGCTGCAACCTAACTGTTGAACTCTTTGAAGTGAGATAATTTTTCTATTCCAAAAATTATTCATTTTATTTCCATCCTTCAACATGTGGGGGGGGGGGAAGGGGGACAGAAGTTTTATCGGTCTCTGTTCTGCCTATGAAGATTCAAAGATGAAAGCGTCTTAATTCCCACATTTAGTAGCTATAGATAAGTAGTTGATTGGCTATTCTTTTTTATTAAATAAGGAATTGCTTTTATTCTCACTGCTAGATGACCAAAATCTTGTCAGACCCAGTTTAGCGTTTCTGACATTTCGCAGCTGGAGTTTGTCTCCACAGCTTGTACGATACATACGCTCACAATTACGAACCCAGCATTATTCGAGAAGTAATAGTTAGGCCTTTTTTTGACTAAAGGAATGTACCAGGGATTTTTTTTTTTCGTATTTTTAGCTTTACTAGCACATTGGTATAGTTATTATGCATTATTCTTGCAAGTAAAAGTAATTTGACTGTTGTGGATATTATTGACTTTATTTAGCTTTTGCCTATGAAGTCTATTGCCTATAGCAAACAGCCTAATTATTCAATTTCTTTTTAAAGGTATTAGTTAATGTAAGTTTGAGTGACGTCGCATCGCTTCCGCCGTAGTACCCCCTTACATCTACTAGCAGCACTTTGATATATCCCGGCACGCAGACCGGTTACGGAAAACCAACTCTCTTACGTTTGTCATTTACTCGAAAATTCCATATAACTCGGATTTTCTAATACAATTTAAACGACAATCTATTTCGTGCCTAACTAATAGTTACTAGTTTCCTAACAGGCAAAAGCTTGATGCCAGTGATCAATATGGTCGTTACGACCTGACAGTCAGTTAAAGTACGCCGTTCTCAATGTACATCTGGATGTGCCAAGGGCGCTTCGTGATATGCTTTTAGCCTGCACGATAGGATGAATCAAATTCAATTTTCGATTGTCCTCCTTTTTCAGAGTCTCTTCACTCCCATATCGTTCACACCTCTGTCACTCTGAGACAGGACTAGCACTGAACATATAGACAAGGAAGGAAAATAGATCGCGGGCGGACTTCTTACCCGATCACGCGTTGTGGACCCTTCTCGTGATGCTGTACTTGCCTAAAGCAAAAGATCAAAGCCTCAAGGAGCCTATGAAAAGTAGAGTCGGCGGCCTTTACATCGAGAACCCCCTTATCGTGATCCCTACCTGAATTTTTTAACCTAGTAAGATTGTGGTGGCCGTTATGGTAGTGATAGCAGGCAGCTGTAGTAATAGCGTCGCTGACACATATGTGTATGTGTAAGTGCACGTAGAAACGACGAACAGCATGCTACTTTAAGAAATCAAGAATCAGTGAACAGGTCGATATGTAGGACACGGCGTCCCTGCGAGCATGTCAACTTCGAACCTTCAAAATCCATCTTTATATATGGCCTGGAAAATTTCATAATTCCATCTAGCGTACTTTCACGTGCACTCGCGTGCATAGCAAATTCGATGAACTAACGTAAATAACTAGCTATGTTATATATGATAGCATATTGGAATCGGTTTATACAGCAATCGAATGCCTAGTAGGAAAATATTGTTGACTCAGGGTAGACTCAAGATTATTGAGTCTCCGGCTCCGGAGGACAAATGCAAATTGCGGCTATTTAAGTAAGATCATTATTTATATCATGAGCAGGTCGATCGGAAGACAACGAAGTATCACCGTCTTATGGTCCATATGGCACCCATAAGGTGATCTACCATGCTTACTTATTTTCCGAAATAGTCGCCTACGGCAACTATTTCTATAGCGTTACGATACATACGTGTTTTGGGTCGCAATGGCTATGTGGCGAGGAGTAGGCAAATGACAGGAGAAGAACTTTCTTGAATTCCATGTTACATCCTAATTGCAAGATTTCGTTTAATCTAGTGATTTGTTTCAGACGCCGGCGTGAATAATCTCAAAGTAAGTGGTGACCTTTGTATTATATTCATACCGTAGCTGAAAGATCTCTGGCCATGTGGTAGCGTTTAATGGAAAAGACACGCATTTCTGTAAATGTGATGACGCATTAATAGAGGCTGATCTATCTCTTGTCAATTGGATTGGTCTTTGCGTCTGTCGGCGGAAACGGGACCTGACCTACGGGACTGTACCGCCATAGTATTATATTAAAAAAAATGTTGACTGCAAGACCTCACTTTTAGCCTAAATTATCCAAAGCAACTTGAATTTCCCGAGAAGTCGTCGCTTTGCTCTAGAAGAGTAAAGAGCGGGAAGATAGTAATATTCCTTGAATTAGATGACAATTCTCTAATGTCTGATGATGTGGCTGAGACTGCTGAGGATTTCGCGTTTGCTTTCCGCGACGCCTTAAAGGCAAAGAACATTTTCATTACTTCGAGTGTCGATCTGTAATTGTTCCCCCGATTGTATCATCCGCTAGCGTGAAGAACACGCGACAAAATGTGAAATAGCTTCACCTCCTACGGAATATCCGTCTTCTATAAAAGCCCATCGCAGAGCCCCTCTGGATAACGGTGACCCGATCTTATGAGGATAGCTTTGTTCCTGATCACAATGAAATTTCATCAGGCATGTCGATATATAAATAAAGCCATAAGTTCTCCGTCCATAGCTACTACACTATAGTTATTTGCTGAGAAGTTGATTCAGAACTGAACACTATTTCAAAATCGTCACAAAAAGTTTAATTTCAACTTTTCCAAAGCGTTCGACCGATTTAATCATAATCTATTAATTAAAGTGTTTACTAAGCTATAAGTGGGTCGGCGTTCCACAGGCTGATTCCGGACGATTTCATAAAATCATAGTTTCTTTTCGAAATTGATAATAGTTTCAACTTAAGAAAGCATTTAATTGGGTGTGCATTAAGAGTACTTGGTGGGCCCCTTGCGTTGTTGATGTTTCTATTTTAGACCAAACTAATTTATTCCCGCTGAAACTCACCGTCAGCCTTATACTAATGACTTGAAACCATATGACGCTTCAAGCAGTGAAAGAAATGTCTTATCATGTACTCCGGCAGACGGCGAATGTCAACCTCTTCTAGTGTCTTGCTAATAATATACTTCTTACACTTTTGGATGAAGTTTATGTCTTACGCTCTCAAAGGCAGGCTAAAATTAAAGGCTAAATAGGATGCTTGCAGAGAAAATTATCCGTAAAGTTCGTTGCGCATAAATTCAAGCAATGCAACTTACACAAATAATCGCAACTCACGTTGTGATTTACCAAAAGCGTATCAAAATTTACCATCTTTGTCGGACGGAAGATAACTTTGAATCAAGTTGGACCAATTATATCACATCTTGCTTGTGCCATTTATATACCCAATCGAATATCTATTTTCTTCATGATATCATTCCATGGTATCATAGTTATTGTACACCCTTAGATCGTTTGTTCCTCACTTGACTCAAACGACGCCTCCTGCCTGCCAAGTCATGCTTCTATCTCTCTAATGAGATAATAAATTAGAGTTCTTACGTTCGGCTACACCAAACTAGTTGGTAGGCAACAAAGCCATTCAGGGAGAATTCTCCGGGAAACATGTGATTGGTAAAAATTCAGCCTAGAGCCAATACCACATCTTTCTATTTCTGTCAGTAAGGAAGTACACTAGCAGTATTTTGCATAACCCCTCACTTCCAATTCTTCCAAGAAAATGATCGAGCACATTTCGTCCATGGACGAAATGTGCTCGATCATTCTCTGACCGATAGAGCAGACTCAGGAGACACACAGGTTACGTCAATAAATACACGGCCCTAGCCCGGCTCCTAGAAGTACGATCTCAGGTGGGTACCTAAATTCAGGCCAAATATATCAAAATTGTCTCGTGACATTCACGCTTTAATAACGATACGAGCAATAATATAAAAATGAAATACCGAATTCTACATACAAATAATCCTAAGATGTGCAGAATCTTTCATCTTTTAAACTCGATTAACCGAAATAAACTTTGCTTTTATTTTTCTTTATTAGCATATCCTTTTATCACAATAACAATAGTGCAAACGAATTCATCACAAAGGTTAGTTCGAGCAATAAATCCAATTTCTATGTGCTTTAGACAGTGATTGCCATCCATGTTTCGGCGGAAATCCTATTTTACGTTATAGCAATTACTCTAAAGTTTTCCTTTACCGGCCTCTGGGTCACTAGCTCGAACCTGGAAATGCCTTGAAAAAATGAAAAACAAAGGAGAACGGACGAGCAATAGAAAGAAGATGCCTGACGAAACCGTCCCCGTAACCGCTTTTAAGAACGTAGTTTTACATCTCCAATTTTTAAGGACTATTTTTGAACTTCAGACTTGTGGAACGCGTTGCAAATAGCTGTCAACGTACCTCATATTTCTTTTTGGACAGGTAAAGTACTCTAGTCTTTGTAAGCATCTGTACCATTATATATTGTTGCAGCACTATTTCATAAAATCTCTCGTAAAATTTACCAACTTTATATATATATATATATACCAACAGATAAGGACGTTGCACCATATGTAACAAACGTCAGAATCACAAATGTTTGGCGCGTATAACGGTAAAACATTCAAAGGGGCATTTCGCGGGATCTCCAATTATGCACTGCAATTTTTGCCATATCGTATCTTTCCTCCAATATTTCTCTAAAAAAAAAAAAAAACAAGGATTTTAAAAAAAATAAAGATTTAAAAGCAAACATTTGTTCAATCACGCTAAATATCGTTAAACGATATAACCACGAAATAGAGAGAACCTAATTCATTGATTCATTTTCCAAGGCTGGTAGTGGAAATCGTTCTAATAATAATTCTCAACGACGATACTGCTCTGCCTTCTGAGTTACCAACAGCCTGAACGTAGAAAAGGTAAGTAAATTAAGAGAGACACTTTTTCTACTATGTGTAAGCCAACGTTATTTATGACAACTATAAGCCTTCATCAACATTCTTCCAAGCAGTATAGCCGTTTGATGAGAGTAGGTCATGAGTATCCCACATCCGGGATGGGTCGAGCTGTACAGCATTGCCCATAAGAGAAGATTTTACAGGGCAAAGGGTATTTGGAGCTTGTATCAGGCAGAGTGAGTCACCTTCTCTTCCCACTCAGGCCAAACGTGTATGATGAAACTTGCCCTGTACATACGAAGGGCCGACTTAAAGTTGTTGTCGTGACGAAATGCTTCTGTATAATACCGTACGAGCGGTACGCGCGTAATAATTTAAAGGAAATAGTGTATTTTTCGACAATCAGCAACATTTAGTTTAATGGGATTTGATCGTAGCTTTCGAACGTAGCAATCTCATATAACAAGATCTATTTATATGAACACACTTCAGCTTTGCTTTGCATTCTCCTTTAGTTTACTGAGTGCAGAATTGGAGGGAAGGATCTGTCTCAAATAAGGCTATAAGTTAATACGTCGTATCATTAACTATTGATTTATAATATATTTCAGTTACTTTGAGATGATTGCATTAAATCAAGGATGCTGTATTGAAAACATGAGCTAATTCTGAATACTTAAAGTAAACAGCCTTTTTAAGTAAGTTTATTTGAAATTAGTCCATATTTGCGAAAGCTATCTTGATAGGTGATAACTAAAGATATATCTAGTTATGACTTAATGATACAGTCAGCTGTAGAAATAAGTTCTATCAATCCAATTATGTTTCTATTTCGAAATCGATGAATGTGCTTGCTCGGTCATTTAAGTGTTATTTCCAAACGCAAGGTTTTTGCTCGACTTGACTGTGACAGGAGCTATGATTGCTATGCATGACACCGAATAGAAACGATCAAATAATCTCCAATTAAGTACATATATATATATACACCATCCCTTAAAGCGTTATGGTTCAGCTCACTTCCTTGCAGCTGTGAGCAATATCCGAGAAATGACTTCGGAGCCTTTTGGACGCTTCTAGTCGTTCATATAGATATACATATTGCCCGCTAGTTCAGCTGAATAAACAGTAGCAGTAAAGGTGCTTAAACGGTTTTTTGTGTTGAGTGACTTCTAGATAGCGATCTATGCGTTCTATCTTAATTTTTAGAAGCGCAATGTCTTTATGAATCTTATAAACTGGAACGCTGTTAGAACGGGTTTAATATCACACGTTACCGTAACTTGCAAATATCGTTAGATGAAACTGTATCGAGATGATTGAATCTAGCATGGCGGACGTGTGGTAGAAGTTTGCATTTGCTTTTAAGCAGACAAATAATTCCATTGTCCTGCATTCTTTTGTCTCGAGATCCCTTCACGTAGCTTCTAGATCTTTAAAGCCTAGACGGTAGTGCTTCTGAAGGCCACACCACGTGGTATATGCTAATATCGGGTAGATGTAAGCTTTCCAGTATTTAAACGGTTGATTCCTCGGCCCGGCTAAGTGTGAACTACTTAGAGGCTTCTTTAATCCCATCCCGAAAGACCTAGGACTTTTTGGGTCTCCTCGTGTACGGCCATAGGCGAATTCTTCTTATGGAATATTCGACGCTACTATATGGAACGATTTATTAAACATGCAGGACCTTTAAAGTAAAAGCTTTGTTTGTTACGAGACGATGCCCCATTCTGTCAGGATCTTCTATTTTTCTCGAAGAACTTAACGACTAGCGCATAGTGCCTATTAGGCTTCGTTGCGAAAGTATTTGTCTAGCACTGTGCCAGTATGCAGTAGCACCCAGTAAAGTGTGCTTTTGTTTAAAATTAATTAAAATATAGCTTGAAAAATATATTTTTTGCTTGGTGAAACTCAAGTGCATCCTTTGGCGGTAGTCTTTACTGCAAAGAAAGGGCTACGGTAGAGCTTGCGACTAGAGAATTCGCAGAAATAATTCACTGTTAGGCAAAATGCAACGTTTTCTTTGCTGAGGGCTCTATCGAACTTTTTTAGTGATTACAGAAACAGTACTAGGTCGCTGGCGGCAGTCTATATGGAATCGAAAATAGAAACGATCCCCTAAACATATGAGGGGTTCTGGTTCGACGATATCAGTATACGAATCATTACGCAACGACATCAGTGTGGATGTTTTTCTTTTGGGCTCTCTTCTATTTGTACGACACAGCCGATAATATGTAAAGGCAAAGATCGAATCTCGTGCTGACCAAGCGCAGGCCGGTTAATTAGCCATATCATATTTGATGAAAAGATAACTGGGGCATTAACTAACGCCCCGATCTTGCGAACTCGCGGAGGCTTACTGTAAAATAGTGGTGATAGCCCGGTGTGATGTTAATGCCCTATCACAGAAGCAGGAGTTTTCTTCGAGATTGGATGAAGCTGTAGTAGCTGGAGAAAAAAATACAGGCTGTATAGAACGAGCTCAAGTTGATGATTAACGGATTTATATATTGTAAGTTAGCTGCAATTGTACGAGTAGAATGTGAGTGAAAAGGTGGAAACTATAACTCTAAATTGACAGGCATTATCCATTCGCGAATCCTAATTCGTACTCTAAATAAATTAATCGACAACAACCACAATGTAAAAATATTAATGATAGGTGAGGTAAGAATGATAGTGCTATCAGAGATAACAGCAGCCAACTAAACGCTATGCAGTCCCTGATAGTGCATGAAGCGAACTAAAAACGGAAACATTCATAGAGGGTTGAGTTTAACACAGTAAAGTCGATAAAACGAGGGTTACGTAACTAGAAAGGTCGTTAAAATGGAAGGCGGAGTACGGACCTGCCGAAAGGCAAGCGCAAAGTAATGGACATAGACATCATAGACAGCGGATGAGGCAGACAAGCAGCGAGCATAAGTTTATGCCGGCCTCAACAACCGCTGCTGTTCCTCAACAGGGACTGTAACGTTACGTCAATGTGGTCTAGTAACCAAGCACATCTATCCTGTTCGATCAAGTTATTGGCCTAGAATTTTAATTAGGCATAGTAGAACTCTTTATGGAAGGTTACATATAGACAGGTAGAAAGCAGCTGACCGTAAAATCAAGGAACAGGTTTCAGCTTGAAACCGAAGTATAGCTACTCAGATGAAAAGTAAATTGTTAGAAAATATAACATATGAGTAGAAGTATAGAGCAGCAGCAGCAGCAGCAGCACCACCACGAAAGCAAGACTGGGTGATTGAAATAGAGGCGATCGATGGCAAAAACGAACAACCAATGACGGAGGACCAAACGGCAAAATTATGGTACTTATTGTAGGATCAATCAAGAAGTGTTGGCTGTAACGGCTACAAACCTCGTCTCGACGTATTTCAGTATGGCGGTAGAAAGGCATCGTTTATCACAAAATTATATTGTGTCTTGACAGGAACTTACAGACGTCAGTACCGGTAGAGCATGCCAACGTAAATAATTGGATCGGTACATAAAGTGTGGTAATATTGTATAATACAGACGATCATGAGTGTAATCGTCAGTCGGACCATAAGAATTTCTGAAACACGTCGAAATGGAACTAGGAGTGCGTATTTTCAGCCGTCCCAACGTAAAACGTAACGTTTCTCAAATCAGTGACGAGCTACAAAAGATGGACGCCCTAGAAGACGGTAGATAGTTCGAATGCCAAGAACTCAGACAGGTTGCAATATACGTTAACCAAGACGAGACGCTCGATGGACCGTGAGGGATTGCCCTTAACAGATTTATGTTCAAATTGGATATAGAAAGAAAAATAGATTTCCCTGGTGGCGATATAAATTTCGCGATGTTTATGGCTCGATCGAAGAGAAGAGAATCACAACTACGAAAAAAATGAGAAGACATAGATTTTACTGAATCAGGGCCTGTACGAAACGGCGCCAGTTGTACAATAAACATTGGAAAGAATAGCATGGCCAATGTTAACGAGGAACTTACATTTTTCGGGAACTAACTCACCAAACCAATGAGTGGGGTGCAAGCAAGACGCGGTACGAGTGGCAGTTCCGGACAATGAGATCGACCAACATACAGAATCCCTTAGGAAGACGAAACGCAAGAGAGGCCGAAAAGGGTATCCGTTTGGTTTCAGCGTAGGACGCCGAAATGTAAACCTCTGAAAAAATTTTGCGGAAAAGCAGGCAGTTGCTGGGCTAGCGGAAATCTTTTTTGCCTGAGTTGGGCCTGAAACAGCCGTTACTATGTAGAAAAAAAGCGATCAGGGTATAAACATAGCGCATCAAGGCATCGTACCGCTTTGAGTAACATGCACGATCGGATACAATAGCAACATATAACAATAGTGTGTATAATAATTTATTGTCGTGAACGCGGCACCAGCTAGATTGATTCAATTTAATCAAATGAAAAAAATTTCATATCAATTTTGTGCATTTTCATGAATCTCTACACTCTTATAATCAATAGGACTGAGCTGATCTATTGTTTTTCAACTAACGTCTCACCATTAATAACCTCTTTCTATTTTCTAGCCCTTAGCTTTGACATTTGTGTCACTGCATTACCGTATTTACAGTATACAGACGTAGTATTTTTCATAGTTGTTTTCGTCTATCTAGAGTTTTCTTGACGTTTTAAAAAATTCGATGGCACTTATATATTGTTATGGCATGAATCCTCGGTGCTCAATAAGCAGCGGGTATAGGGAGGTGAAACCAATTAACAGCGAAGCATTAGTTGAAAAATTAAAAGTTGAACTCAAAAATATCAATAAGCATAGTATAAGGATTTACGGAAATGTACAAAATCACTTTTGATCAAGTAACAGAGAAAAATTACTTTGCTCTACGCAAGTCGAGCATGTAAACAATAAAAAATAGCCATAAAAACATCCCATAGAGCACTTGGACATGAAACCCGCTTCAACTTCTGCATAAAACTTAAAACATGGCACAATATGCTAACAACAAGTAAATGCTATGATATCAGAACTAATTCAGGGGCCTATTAAATGGAACGAAGAATCGCTGCTGGATAAGTCAAAAGGCCTTGTTAATTGGAGAAGTAGATTTAGCCGATAAAAAGGAAGTTGATACTGACGCTAGCTGAAATAAACAAATGAGATAAGAAAAGAAAGTAGCAAAGGAATCTTATATAGGGGTAGATCTACGCGGCGGACGAAAATGATATGGGAATAAGAGCGATTAGTGTGAGAAGCTTTGATCATACAGATAGCATTAAAGTGCGTACGGCACGATGAAGCTAACAAAGAAAGGCTCAGTAGATCATGAGAAAACAATTGAGCGTAATACAGAGTCAATAGCGAGGACCTATTCAGTAATATCAGCTGGACACAAAATGATTTTGACATCCTCAAAATAGCGTGAGAGGCTATAGCCGCTCTGGCGCTGGCATACGCAAACGAGGTGCTAGTCGTACATGGACAACTAGGTTTACTAGGTTGAAAATTAGTACAACACAACATACAATAATGGAATAAGATTATCAGGACGGACCCAGTTGTGCCGAATGGATTAGATTGAAAGAGGGGCTTCGTGGTTAAACTTTGAAGTAGGAGAACGCCCATATAACCAGAGAGTAAAATACATAGACGGATCATTTCAGAGTGCTATGCAAATTGCATAATGCCCAACAAAAAGTGTAACCAAGACGAGGTTAGACATACGAATTATGAGAGAAATGTTGTATAATAGACCTGATGTGCTCTGCACGGTGTCCAACGAAGACAATAGTGAGAATAATCAGATTGACGCCAGGGAAAACAGACTATGGAAAAATAGGACAAGAGTCCAAGACGCTATTATCTCTTTGCCTGAATTGTAAGATTCAGCGTAGGATCCTATTGCAGGCGAGCGTAAACCAGCGGTAGCGAATTACGAACAAAAAACTGCAAGATGGCAATCTATAGGAAAAACACTGGCGATATATGTTTTGACTGTCACGTTGGCGAGATTCTATAGCAAATACTATCTGAGTGCAGGTACCACTCATCGTTTGACAAAACATAAGCGTAGCACAAAAAAAAAAAATGGCAAAACACCGATATTGCAAAGAAACAGATACGTCTTCTGTTAATGGTACAAAAGGTTCAAACCGCCATTTGAGGACTGGTACAAAAAAACGATGTAGACCGAAACCCAGGGTTTGCGCCTATCGGATATATTCATACATTCAAATTGTAAAGCTTAAAACGCTATCAAAAATTATACAGTCGTTGCAACAAAACGCTTGCAGAATATCTTCTAGATGCTAACATACAACGTAGGACAAATCCTATAATATCTATAAATCAGAATCTTTATCGATAATAATCGTGTTGGTAAATTATGGTTGATTGGACTAGTTTTATCTGAGAAAATAAACTCTTTAGTCCATTATAATCCGATAAATAGTTCGGAGTTGATGCGCATGATCAGACGCTTTGTCAGTCCAGTCGGTGATTGTCATAATATTACGTTGTAGTAGTATTCTATCCATTTCAGTGTTTTGCTATACTTCCCCAAACCCTGTAAACAAACGAGCAGCATTTGTTTCATGTGAGTAACTTCGGAATGGTTCGCTCTATTGTGTCAATAGCTACAAGGCGTTACGGGTGAACGAAAAATGTGTGCGCGTATGTTCCTTAGTGTGCGCGTATCTTCTGTGCAGATGCACATTGACGTCAAAGTTCGTCACAAACGAGGATGTAGCGATGTTACTGCTTATGCTATAATATCCAGTCGGTGTAGAAGGTCCGATTTTTCCGACAAGGGGTCCGAGGTTGGATTGAGCTTCCGACTAGGGTTCGACGAGTAAACTACACAGGCATGGCACAAGCGTTATCTGCGACACTAACTGTACAGAAAAACGGCATATTGTAGATGTATATTGTGTGAACTATTTTATTTAGGAGTTCATGCAGATAACATTAATAAAAGCGAAAAAAAAAAAATTATTCAAATTTATCCTTACATTTGAAGTTTCCACACTATATGATTCTAATGATCCGTTGATTCGTCGCAAGTTTTTGCTCAAGGTAATCGTTGAGCATGTTAGTCAGTATAAAGAGCACATCTAAAATCAGTAAATGGTCGATTACTGGTACACCGACATTAGTCTTTATGTAACGTAATGTTAATTTATCAGATAGTTTACGTAACTAAAACTATACAAAATACGTGTATAACCAAAACGAATAACGCCCAGTACCATGTAAACAATTTATACCCTATCATATGCTAGCTGTTTTATTACCTCTATTCTTCGCTTGTCCGTGCTCCCTGAGCCAACGAACGGAATAGGAAAACGTTCGAATAAAAGTAAGCTAAGTACAAGCTTAGTTTTTGTGCTCGTTCGTCAGTCCTAAAATATCACTTACCTTTGCAACGATCCTATCTACCGTTTGTCGAGTGTCAGTACGTATTACTGCTGAAATCGTATATCTGTATTTTGTTAGCTTCGATCGTATTATAGTCAAACCCCAATATCGCGGTTGCCCTAATAGCAGCGGCCCTGAGTTTGAGTGTCCGCTGCGGGAATTCACTTAGCATAGTAAATTCCGCTCTCAAAAGCATCATGCGCGACCAAAATGGCGGACTGGGCGACATAAAGTTCGTAGTGATACACAGATGTCTCTACTGGGGAAGCTAAACTTCACGTGACCCCACAAGCAAGCCTCAGCTAATTCGTATCAGTAAGCCCTCAGAATGTGCGTTTTACCACATCGTGATGTCTGCAATAGATGAAAAGCGGCGACACAGATCAGGCTTGTTTTTTAGAATGAGAACCAATTTCTAGCGAATAAAGGCATATATGTATATATTTTTGTATTGCGCCTCTTACTATTCCGGTATATAGTGATGAATTTAGTTTAGTGTATTATATTAACTCATTCCTGGTCACCAATAATGAGCCACCTATGCAACAACTATTGAGTCGTACCTAAGCAACCCTATTGGACGCACGACGAGCGGAAAATACTAGCCTTAAGTTACAGTTGTGAGGCCGTTATTATGCTTGCCAGTCTGGGAATATTAATCTGCGTGAAGCACAACGGACTGGCAATGTACGACCATTCAACCGTATAACGAAGTTTTATATCGAGTCAAAATATGTGATATATCTGGAAAAAAATTATTTTGAATATTTTAGGTTATATGTACATTTTTATGGGGTTAATCAATTATATTTATACATAAATTCTAACCTACGACATCACTGGATTTTATTTCTAAGTATTCACCACGAAGCAATGGCCACAGTTTCCCGGCCAGAATACGGAAATTCGTGCTTCTCTGCGCCGCCGGTCTTATGTCGGTACCTTTAATTCTTCTTCACTTTGGTAAGATACCTTTATCAATATACAAATTGTGACAGTTTCTATGCGTTTGAACCTATTAGACACCATTTATTGAACGATATGTGTGATTGGCATTACAAATGTTACCTCTCGTTTAGACCAGGAGCTTTTTTTGGCTTGGGGGACAGTGTAGTATGGGTAGTACGCTAGTGCGTATTCCTTTGAATGCATTGCTGCAGCAGAAGATCGTTGCCATCCCGTCTCATAGGTCTACCAAAGAAAACCTACCCTGGTTTTTCCTTTTACTGGGGCCGAGGACGAAATCCTTTCGAAGATTTGTGTTCATAAGAAGTACCCAATTGAAAATGTACAAGATACACATCGCATTTCCTAAGTAAAACACTACAACACGCCGTTTCATAGAAATATTCATAGAAACAGAATATAAAATAGAGAAACTTCAGGGAGGTATATTTTTCCTTCCGAACCGAACTTCGTGCTAAAAAAGGGAATATATATATATATATACATTTTTTGTACACTGATGCATTATTTTATGCATATTTTTACTGTTGAATCTTTTGAGACAGTATGCGGATCGTCCATTGAATATTATCTATATCCCATGCCATTTCGAAGCTGGTTTCCTTTTTATGTAATCACAATGTTTGTATAAGCGATGTCAGTTAACGGTTTTCTGGCTAACGGTGAAATACCGCCGACCTTTCTTCGAGCGATTGGCTGTGATGAAGAAAGGTCGTACTTTCGTTTTCTCTTTTTGTTTTCAAGTCGGACTACAACATACGTCAATGCGTTTCCTGTCCCACGGTGATAATTTCCGGTTGCTATTAAAATTGGTTTGCTAATAATCATACCTTGGCTAGCCTTAAAATCGTTAGCTTGAGATACGATCTGGTAAATGTAGCCACTTCTATGCTCTATTGCACAGTTGTGTCGATTCAAAACATTTTCAAACAAACAAAGCAGACGAAAGCTATCGAGGACGCTTAAGAGGATTCCAAGTTATGGAATTGTACTTGCTAAATAGTATTCGTAGTTTTGTGACAAGGTATAAAGTTGTTCTCAGCGTACCTGTCTATAGCCAGATGTGTCAAGTCCATAGTCATTTGTGACAGCTGCTTCGAGCTCGAACCTCACTCCTTGAGCCTTTCTTGAAAACATAGCAATTCTTTGTATTTTGTAAGCCGAGACTTACCTGTCAGTAACTAAAATATCTCGCATTGTTGTATAAGGGCAGTCTTTTATTGCCACCGTTTTATATATAATATATAATAATGTATTATGAGAGTTGTGTAAATTTAGTTACATACGTTTTTCGCGGCAGACGTTATTTTATGTCGGTTAACTAGCTTTGCCTTCAATATTAGATTTGTTTCCATTGCAATATATGTAGAGCTTATTCTAGTTCGTTTCGATAAATCTGCACATCGTCATACCCTTTCGAATATACTTTGTGGGGCAATTATCCTTTGTTTTCGATTGTTCGCTGAAGTGTGCTCCCCAGACACTCATTACTTCCTCGCTAAGACAAAGTGCCCTTAATGTTAGCAGGAGGACAGGGGCTCGTAGAGTCAAAGAGCGTCGATAACGCTAATTATACTGCTTTGATTCCTCATTTTACTAGCGTTGCCCCTTCACATACCAGTCACTGTTTTAAATGTTTTACCTATTCCATAACTACAAAATAACCATTATTATTCAAATAAAGGATTGTCTTACGTCATCGATACAAAGTATGCTGAAACTATGTTTGTTGTTTGATTTGTCTATACTATCGGCTCAATTATATAGGTAGGCGATACACGATTTGTATGATATCGTCGCAATATAGGTAAGGGTAGCTGACTCGTTGTTGCTAAATTTAATCCAAATGTTTATTTAATTTATATTATTTTTTCTGTTCTGTCCACACACGCCACTCACACCTTAACCTCAGATTTCTGATCTAGACCTAACTCAGCTAGCTGATAACTTCCCCGTAGAGGTAGCTGTTACCTATCTAAAGTCCTTACTAAATCTATGCTGTTGGTTTAAGGAGGATACAGAGGATAATATAATTAATACGCAAAAACGTATAAATAAATAAATAAACAGAATAAATTCTCTTTTTATTTAGATATAAATAATATTTAAATTGCAAAACAGTCTACATGAAATGTACGGATTTTCCTCCCGTCCGGAATATTCGAAATGATTACCTTTTGATCAGTGCACTGCTGACGAAGATGTGCTATTGATTGGCAAACTTCTCTTCAGTTTGTTGCTGTAGCATAGTCTTACTTAATTGAAGTTTTCAGATTTTACAGTGTCATCGGCCTTCTGGCGTAGTCTTCATCTGTAAGGTATCCTCACAAGAAAAAATATGTTAGGGATTAGGCCTGAGGAACGGGTAGAATGCTCTATGGACCTCTTCGTTTAACCCATCGGTTTAAAAAAATCTGACCAAGGTATGCTTTTACATCACGGTGATACTGTGTAGGGGCTGTGTCGTGCTGGAAACGAAATTTGCCATCTTTATCAAAGCCTTTCCAAACGCTCCAAACAATCTTATTCGGAAACTGTGCATCCTGCTTATATTTCTCCAAGTACCATTACTGAAATGTAATTTTGCAATTTATAGCACTTTGAAGTGCAATGGGTATTTTGCTATTTCAAATCGTTGGGATATTTCGCCATAGCTTTCTAGTACATTTTCTTGTTCGTTGACGGATCGTTGTCTGTGGACACCCTGAATAGTTTCAATTGTTTTAGAGCTATTTGCCAAATTTTTCCAATTGCTGTATTGTAAATTGCGTAAGCGGATTGGTTTTTGTACTTCTGCTACATTTTCGTACTCCGAACCTTTTTCCGAAACATCTTTGTTTTTCGAAAATTAGTTATGGCCTACTCATTATTTTTTATTAGTTACACCCTGAAAGGACAGAGCGCTCATGACAGTGTCGACCTCCTCAAGGGTGTATACATCTATGGGACACCCTGAATTTTTTAGCCCCCATTAATAATTCTTCTATATGTATTTGAGTGTTACTAATGTGTGTTACCAATTTAACTGGAACGATGCTAAGCATAGCCCAGGATATAGAGGCGGCGCACGACACTCGTCAGAGGGGCTTTTTTAATACTGCAAGAAACTGAAGAAGAGATAAAGCTTTTCGATAAACAAAGGTATTTGTACTACAAAATAGCGAAAAATATTTTTCCAAGTTCGTGACTAACCGATGTGCCTTAAAGCTATATTGCAACACTTACCTAATTTTTATTGCTGTACGCATCCCATATAAAGGTTTGTCCCATATAGCCCATAAACATGCCATATATCCGTTGAATGTTTGGTAAATTGTCAAGAAATGTTCGAACCTACAAATCTAGCAAACAGTTCCAAAATATTCTCTAAGGCCATATTTACCATTCTGCTTATTTTTATTGCCATTCTGTTTTATCATTAGAAGGATATACAGCATGGTATCTTATATACAGCCAACAAATTCCTTATGAGAAACATATTTTTATTACAACGGAAATAAGTGACCCTATAATATAAATTACCATTTTGATATTCAGTGCTTTGATTTTTGGGTGGTTACGACAAAAGCTACCGAATATAGCCATACTGAAGGTAATATAGCGGGCGTACTTCAAGATAATTATAGTTAGGCAAAAAAAGAGAATAAAAACCCTCAATATAGTGTTGAATCATAATTTTTAGGGAATGTGTAAGAGAATTAAAATTAAGCTATCAATCAAGCTGTGTTCCATCATGGAGAAAATAAAAAGGTTTATGCCAACATGTTGAAGGCAATGTCACTCACGTAGAGGGCGTTTATTTTTCTCTCGTTGTGACTATTAGCCTACCCAGTACCTAAATATTTTCAAATAATTTCTCATTATATTCAATTAAATTTGCCCTACACCAGTAAGATGACAATCGCAAGTTTGAATAGACCGTAGGTCCAAGGCGGAGATCACCGATTAGTGTTAAGGCCGTTCCGGTTTAGGTGAGATACGTTTTTGAGCTGTGCTCCCCATTCCACTCTTCATTGGCGCTAAAGATATACTCGTGCTGCGGTTCCCTGGACGAAAAAAACCAAACTGATAGTTGGTCCCTCAGAATAACGGCTTGATCGAATAATAGTCGCTAGTTTGAAATCATGCAGCCTAAGAGGACCTGGACAGCTCGTTCCCACAATACAGTTTGGTAAACATCCTTTATCGACGGAGCATCAAATAACTCGCTTATATATACTTGTTTTTACGACTCAACCCGTACATTCAGCAAAAATCATTGCATTTATCTGATTGTTGCCGTCATTCGTCGTTCAGACGACGTGGATCTCGTATAATGAATCATATTACTCGGACATAGGAAGCTATACAGCGGTGTAACAGAAAACGACCCTGCGCTGAATGTTGAGGTTAATATGTTTTGCTTGAGAACTGTCTGTGGTACTACTTTCTGATATGATCTGTGATTTCTGATATATATATATATATATGTTCTGTACATCGTGAAGTGACTAGCTAGCCGATTAAGAACTTGACACTATGGAAAATGAAACCGATTAGGTAGAATATGATTGTAACAAAAACTCATATCAGTCAACAAACAGAAATTAATAATCCTTCGGTTTTCAAGGCCTACTCGCTTGTATGTCGCGCTGCATCTATAGCTCATAACAACGAGGCCTGACGCAAAAGCACACGAGGCTGTCAGCGTTGCTTAGAAAGGTCAACGCAGGGAAAATTCAAATTCAGTAGGAAAGTAAGTTTTTTCGGACAGAGATACTGTCTGCTAGTAGAAGTATTTCGTAGATGGTGATTACTTATTGACATTAGGCCGTGCGATGAAATCGCCATTGAAACGATGAAGGATGTTATAGTTTGACAACGAACACCCCTCACAGAAGTTATACGCACCCTACGCAACCGTCTCGACGTTTGCGCGAAATATTAGAAATGCATTAATAACTTTTAGGTTCTGTCATAACTTAATTGACAAGCTTACGAGTCTATCAAAAAGACATAATTTCAGAAGTCAACGTATACAATATAATGTTGTATCAAACCAAATATTCGCCATTTTGTGGATTTCTTCTCAGTGATTAGCTGGAAGGCTCAGATATGAGACACGATCTGGTTCTCTTCTTCGAGGTCTGCATCCACTTTCAGACCTTAAAATATTCTGCATAAATCTAAACACATAGTACCTCTAGCGACCGTTAACTGAAGGCCGTCTTATCGCACCAGACGCCATCTGACCTGACGATCTGCAAACCACGAATACCATAATCAAAATGCTTTTTAGTAAAGGCTACGATGAGGTCTGAACTCTCAGCAAATACGCTGATTTCCAGTGCTCAAGGGGACACTCGTGGGACGCAATGGACGCTTGCTGGCTAGTCATTCTTATAGACAATATTTTGACTAGGTGAATTATTTCCACAGCTAACTTCGACAAACAATAACTGTCCTTCTTTTTCAGAACTTAAACTATATAATAATATATAATAACAATAAAATAGTGATAAAAAATTTAACCTAAAATCCAACTTTGAGAATTTAAAAACGTTTTTATTTAACTGCAGGTTCAGATTTTTTGATAGATTCCAAATCTGTGCGTCCTGGCAAAATTGGTCTGGGCTCTATTGAGCAGTTTTCCTATTTAGTATAACCACATACATACGGAACATGTATATTCAGGAATATTTCTTACGAACTATCTATTCTAAATATCTACGCATTTGGGAGATTTTTACTCCCAAATCTATACTTATATTATAGGAAATTCTAAGAACTTTGATGTCAGCAGCTATCTTCCTGACGAGCACATGCGTTGCACGTTTACGCGTATCCTGATCGCGAACAGGACACGAATATTGGTCAATATCATACTGAAGCCGTCTATGCAAAGCCACAATGATTATCGCTTTAGATTTTGCGGGTAGTAAGTCAATTTCCGCCCTTTGAGATCCAAATGAACCCGTTATTCTGATAAATATTTATTAGCAACTGCACAAAAGAACCAAAAGCCCAACATAAATTTCAGTGCTTGACGTTTTCTCACGAAAAAAGCATATATATATATATGTTCTTTTAGAATCTACTTTTAATGTGAAAGAACGGAATGAGTTTCCCTTTTCAACGACAAACATAATGTAAAGCAGCAAACAGGAAAACTATACGGTACTACTATATATTAGGAAATAGAGCTATACAAAGTACGGAAAACCACCGCCAAGTTATTCCTTGTGGATACGCTGCACGCCGTACCGTAGGGTGGTCTAAAGGCGACATAATTCACCTCAGAGCTGCTGCCCCAACACGAAACGACCGATGGCTTCAGAATCAAACAAAGTTGTCGGTGAAATTTTGAGTCAGTCTTAATTGCAAGCACGAATGGAACCCCTTTAACCGGCAAAAATGTGCGTCTTTTCACGGCGGTAGATCTTTTATAGCGCAATATAAAATCATTTTATTGTCTTACCTGAACGGAGGTTCTGAATACATTTTTCGATAGCAAAGCGTGACCATCCCGTTTGGAGAACATTTGCTTCCGCGTGTAGGTTTTTTTCCTGTTGACAGAAGAGCCACAAAGTTACCCCGTGTCCATTACAACTAGAAGTTTAACGCTCTCTGTGATCTGCGTACACACACAGACTGGCCTTCAAATTTCAGCTCTTTGAATATGAGCTGCAGCAAATACTGAGTTGAACGTTTGGTGTGGCATTTATGTTACCGGAACAAAAAAAAAAAGTGCAACTTACCAATCACATAATTAGTGCAATTGTATCCGGCACCGTACAGATAGACAGAATGATAGTTACAGTAAGAAAGAATGGTCACATATCGAGATTGACGAGCAACACTGGCTTGATGAAGTTCAATAGGGACACATGTTCATATTTTTCAATTCAAAGTGACTAAAACAATACGCTTATATATTTTTCAGCTTGTTTACTACATCCGTCACAATGCAGTACGAGTGTAATTTTATGCAACACCCAAGAAATCAATATGGACATATAAGATTCTAGCGATATCGTGTCTATCCAGGCCGGGCTTATAAAGACATATGAATGTTACAGGCACGATCTTGCACTGCAGGTGCAATAATATCTGTGTACGTATTAATTTTTGTTATCGTAAAAAAAACTTAAATTTGTTGTATTAGACCCTCCATCTTCAGGTACCCCAGGAAAGTAGATGATTTTCGAGACTTCTACTAGTCAGTTTGTTTTGCTTTAATTGTAAACCTAAGGCTTCCCGTAAAGCTCGTTTCACCCACTTCTAAAAACGGCATTGACTTTTACTACGTACCCATTTACAGAACGTGGTCAGACCTATAGAGAACAATAGATCTCCGTAAACGAGGCCATAAGGCGCCGATTTATTATTTTCCCGGTAAAAGTCGGAACTTTTTTTTTACAGAAAACGACATGTGATTCTCTATGTACTTCAAGCAGATGTACTTGCAAAGGCAAAGTGTACTATCTTTCGGCCAATTTAAAATAACCTATACTAATACGGTAGATAAAGAAGATTTCTTATCAATCACGTTTGACCCTTGCAAATTCTAGCTAGCTATCGCCAGAACCCTCGAAGTAGCTATGTCAGGTTAAAACTTTTCATTCTGGCCTAGTCTGACAAAGACGGTGACGAGCTTGAACAAACGCGAAATCAAGCTTCTGTCGTGGACTTTTAGAATTAGCGAGCCTAATTATTTCTGGGACCTTTGGTGCTATTGCAACAAGTGCTCGAAATAGTGACTGGCAAAATGTAAGGCACGCTTGGTACTAATGAAAAACAGTATTATATAGTTACCCGTGTTTTTAACGATATGAGGTAAAAAACGTCCTTTCTTCACGACGTTCATAGTCTCACTCACTCATTCACTAAACAAATGCAGCTATAGCACGATACACAACTTGTCCTAACCCGTTTACCTACGCAACACGACAGGTGGAGCCGAATAACAAATGATACCAATAGAGAATCGGCATTGTTAGATAGACAAATGACTGCCCTCTGGGTCTCTTTGTCGATTTTCAATAAATAAACCTAACGTCTTAACATCTTTGCACCGCGTAAACGTCTGATGATTGCGCGTTTAATCAAGTATAAAACGTCATTCAGGCACGTGTATCCGAACTGATGTTTAAACGACACTGTAGATCCCACCAGTCCACTATAGACTGTGCATTATCGGCACAGGTAATAGCCTGTCTGTCTACAAAGGTGCAATCGGCGCGAAATACGACATAGTTAAGTAGGAAGTCATGCTCAAATCAGACTCCGACGCTCGAATGAGAGTCAGAGCAGATATACTCGCCAGAGCAGGAGCGCTGTCAGGTAGGGTGACACGTACCGATCCGAATATGACGCTTTATGGATTGTTCTTACCCGGGTTCATGTGTTTTGAAGATAGCGGCTTTTTTATACTAACCGAAGTAAATATGAAAATAAGCCGGTACTATATATAATGACTTCATTTAAATTAAGTCGTTTTATTTCCTGAAATAATATGAATCTCATTATGTCCGTTTCACCTACGAAGGCTCAACGAAGCTTCAGTAAAATAGCTGATGTCACAAAATTTTTCTCTGGATACGCCTGCATTGCCGCACATTGAAATAAGCGATCTTTGTCGGTCGAGTGGCGCAACTTTTGAAAGCTGTGTTTAGAATGCTTGGAATATAACTCCTTGGAATGAACTTTTCGAATATTTCGAACTGGGTCCACTTTAAGACGCGAAGAGATCCCAACATGCAAACAAAAGTACGTATTTAGAAAACCTTAACTCTAACACATACTTTGAAGCCGTCAAACACTTTAGCAAGCCGGTTCAGCTACAACTTAACAAAGCTCGCAAATCATATTTGTTGGCTCTAGGAAACCTTGGACATTTTCTACTGGTAGCAGCTACGCTGTTGATGCTCAAGGTTAGCAAGACGAATGCCAGTGGAGTCCGTCGATCAATTTATCGATAGTGCGTATAGGGCTAGCGCTGTCCTGCGGCCAAACAGCTATTTGCTGGATTCTGCCATTAACCGCAGAATAAACAGATGGCAAATATACTCTACCACTGAAGTGTGAGCGAGATCAGGATCAGAGAATGACGCGGTGGCATATCGAATTCGTTGCCGAATGTCAATAAGTGTGGACAGACCTTTTTTAACACGGCCAGAGGTAGCTAGTCGAGCTTCATCATTTTTCATGTCAATGAGCAGTTCTAACAAAATACAGTAAGGCACGCATTCCTTGGAAACGCTGAACGTCACGTTTTGTATCTGAAACACAGTTCGAAAGCATCGACACGGTGTACTTTTTGCTATGTGCTTAATGTAGCAAGCTTAGCAACGTGACAAGGACGGCTCAGCCTTTCATATGTATCACATATGTCATATACAAAGGCGTCTATTGTTATATTTGTAGCAAAAACCCTTGATATTTGCCTTGATTAGGATGTGTCTGTGTTGTTTTACACAAATGCAAAACGTGTCAACCTCGAGCAGGCCATGGCAAGCTTGTGTGCATGGCACGATCTCAAAACGGCAGGACTGGTTAAAGAGGTCCATGTGCATAACATGTTTCTCCTGAAGGGAATCTAGAGATTTTAGTAGCAAATTACTCTTGCTTGTCCATAGCTTGTCAATCACGTTCACCTACAAAAAATCTGCCGCGTGATTGCAGACTACATATTTCTAATTACGGCTAGTTAAGGGATATAGATGTTTATATGATGTTTTGCATGATGCGCCATCGGTATGGCGACTATTGGAATATATAGTCGTGCTTTTCCCCTTAATCGTACTTGGATTAAATCCAGTCTAATTAACAATCAAACGTCTTAGTATAATATGACAATAACCGAAAGGCTTATAATGATGGCCACAGTCTATTGGGTCAGCGGACCAAGCGATACCATATTGAGCGTACGAATATAACCGAGTGCGCTTATCCAGCTGTGCCTGTGTCTCTACCCACTTCGCCGAATACCTACGTATGCAATCCGCTGAAATGTGTAAA